>NC_079415.1:5431213-5513713 GCF_026213295.1 Gadus chalcogrammus
GATCCGTAGGGGATTAGGTCAGGGTGGCGCCAGCAGGAAACTCAAGACGTCCCGATGACCTCCATAGTAACTAACCTCCACTCGGCCGTGTGTGGGTTTGTGTGTGTGTGTGTGTGTATATGCGCAGGTGTGTCGGTATCATCTTCCTTCTTAAAGAACTAAGGACAGGTGTCCTATGGTCACCGTGGCAACCGCTTGTTGCCGATTGTAGCCGATAATGACATTTCTTCCACTTATTCTTTGTCTGCGGGCTCGTGTGTGTGTGTGTGTGTGTGTGTGTCTGTCTGTCTGTGCGTCTGTGTGTGTGTCTGTGTGTGTGCGTCCAGGTGCTGAAGGACATGATGGGACCTCGTCATCTTTCTCTGATCCAGGAGGAGTCAGGCAGTAGAGAAAGGTATGTGTGTGTGTGTGTGTGTGTGTGTGTGTGTGTGTGTGTGTGTGTGTGTGTGTGTGTGTGTGTGTGTGTGTGTGTGTGTGTGTGTGTGTGTGTGTGTGTGTGTTTGCGTGTGTGTGTGTGTGTGTGTGTGTGTGTGTGTGTGTGTGTGTGTGTATGTATGTGTGTGTGTGTGTGTGTGTGTGTTGTTTTACTTACCAGCTAACTCTGTCCTTATTGCAGGGCTCCGTTACACTGAAAACAAATCTGAATGGAACCAGAGCCTGGAAGTCAACATCTTTGTTTACTGAGTGCACGGTTGTGTGTGTGTGTGTGTGTGTGTGCGTGCATGTGTGTCTATGTCTGCGTGCATGTGTGTGTGGGTGTGTGTGTGTTTGTTCAATATAATTCCATTCCATTCAATTCAAGAGATTTATTGGCGTGGAACTATACATTGAACTTTTCAAAGCAGTTAAAATAACTGAACAAAGGCGAAAAAACAAAAGCCGACTTGGAAAATATAGAAATGTAAATACATTAAAAAAGAAGAGAAAATCGAATCCAAAGAAACAATGAAGTAGAATGTAAATACTATACAAATGTGTATAAATTCTACATAAGATAAATTGTTCCCTCCCTCACTCTTTCTTTCTGTCTCTCCCTCTCTCCCACTCCCTCTCTCTCTCTCTCTCTCTGTCTCTCTCTCTCTCTCTCTGTCTCTCTCTCTCTCTCTCTGTCTCTCTCTCTCTCCCTCCATCCATCGCCCTACCCCCCCCTCTCTCTCTCCCACTCTCTCTCTCTCTCTCTCCCACCTCCTACCTCCCTCCCTCCCCCCCCCCCCCCCTCTCTCTCTCTCTCTCTCTCTCTCTCTCTCTCTCTCTCTCTCTCTCTCTCTCTCTCTCTCTCAGTACGGGTGTGTTTCCTCCCCTCTCTGGCGCCCCCCAGAGGTCCCCAGCAGCCGAGCGGCCGAGAGGGCGAGAGGGGAGAAGGAGGGAGATCAGAGAGCAGGAGGAAGAGGAAGGGGAGGGAGGAGGGAGGGAGGAGGAGGAGGAAGAGGTATCGGTGAAGGAGGAGGAGGAGAGCGAGAGGGGAGGCGATCCGGCGACGCTGGCTCTCTATGAGGAGCACAGGAGGCTGGAGGACAGCAGGTGTCTACTGGAGGAGGTAAAGAACTACAAAACAGCCTCCATTTTGAGGGAAGGGAAGTTGGAGGCCCTCTGCAATGAATAGCTGGTCTTAGGCCCAATCCCATTTCTACCCCTTCCCCTTGCCCCTTCAAAACAAGGGGGACGGGTAAGGGTAAGGGGTAAGGGGTAGAAATGGGATTGGGCCTTAGTTTCTGGTCCTACTTTAGACTCCAGCGACCAAATTTGGAGGACGATTATTTATGCACATCAGGAATCAAAATAAATGTGAATGGGAATGGATGTTTATGAATAACATATTGTTACGCCTTCAATTATGACGTTTACAGTAGTTTACAGATACAAACACAAACCTTCACGTTGGACCTGAGCATAAACAGCGAATGAGAGGGAGCTACAACTTATACTACTTAAAGTGTAATTCCGGCTAAATTTAACCCAGGGTCTTTCTCGGAATGAAGACCCCTAAAACAAGCCCTCCAGACACTTTTTTTTCGTTGTTAATCGAGTATAAAGCTTGCCCCCAAGTGCCCGGAGAAATGTAACAGCACAAATGGCTTGCATGTTATTGGCTAGGGGCAGTTCTCAACACTTTTTAACCACTAATATTGCTAAAAATAGCACCAAACCTCTGCAGTAACTTGAGTAGGGTCTCTACACATAAAAAGTTGCCAAAATGTTTAAAAGAGTCATGAGGGGAGATTGTTAAGTTAAATTAGTTGGTGCCTCAATTAAATTATTCACAGTAGCTGGTTATCGGCTTGTGTGGACTTCCTGGAAACATGGACCTACCGGTAAGGCACAGACTTTTTTTTCAGTCTTTTTTAATAAACTCCCGGAACGCTAACTAAGTTTTTGATTCTTTGTTTTATGTGAAGGGATCCTAGTCATGCTACTGCAGAGGTTTGGTGCTATTTTGAGCAATATTGGTGGTTAAGAAATGCTGATTTCCAAGCGTTCACTGTGGCCCTAGCCAATAACATGGAAGCCATTTGGGCTGTTATATTGCTCCGGGCATTCCAAGCTCTATACTCGATTATCAATGAAAAATGTGTCTGGAGGGCTTATTTTATGGGTCTTCATGCCGAAAACGACCCTGGGTAAAATTTTCTTGCCCATAGTATTCATGTGGAACTCTTTCTTATAATCCTGTTTATGTTGTATGTGTATGTTATGTGTGATGTCTTTGAGCTACTGGGACCTCGAATTTCCCCTTGGGGATTAATGGAGTATCTATCTATCTATCTATCTATCTATCTATCTATCTATCTATCTATCTATCTATCTATCTATCTATCTATCTATCTATCTATCTATCTATCTATCTATCTATCTATCCATCCATCCATCCATCCATCCATCCATCCATCCATCCATCCATCCATCCATCCATCCATCCATCCATCCATCCATCCATCCATCCATCCATCCATCCATCCATCCATCCATCCATCCATCCATCCATCCATCCATCCATCCATCCATCCATCCATCCATCCATCATCATCATCATCATATGATCTGTCAACAGCTGACCCTCATCGAGGCTGACCTCCGTCAGTCAGACCTTCTGGATGTGGGGCGACAGAGAGAGCGAGCGTTCCTCCACGAGACGGACAACCGCATGCGGTGGCAGAGCCTGCTCCACCTCAGCCTCAGCCAGCGGGTCACTAGGTACCGTACACCATCAGCCCCGGCCCCTCCACCACCTCCACCATCACCACCACTATCATCACCGGCTGTGTTATATTGACACAATGGTTCACAACGATTTTTTAATTGAACGCATTTTTGAAGCAGTCATGGTACGCCCCTGCAAAACAGCTGATTGGTTATAAAGGTATCTCCCACCGTCTCCAACAGACCCTGGGTAACCAGCTACTTCCGGAAGTATCCCATGCATATCTACTGTCTCCCCATCCAAGACGTCCCCCGCAGGAGAATCAAGAACCCGACGAGCAGGAGATGAGGACGAATACTGACCGATGATGTTTCGATGAGGAACATAATGGTCAAACCGTAACACAGCCTGTGTCTCCATCTAGTGGCAATTTAGTGCAACTAAATTAGAAACTGGTTTACAATAAGTTCTTGCTAATGCTATGGTTTTATTTGTTATTTTTGTGGTTGGTATATGTTGGTTTGGGTTTTAATCCTGTGAGTGGGAGATGTTGACTTGTCCTGGTTTTTCCTTTTTTTACATTATGTATAAAATCTAGTCCTACTAATATACATTTGTTATGTACTTGTGCAACGAAATAAATACAAACACAATACTATCACTTTGTCTCTTCTTCGTTGCTTCATTTAGTCAGCATCTCATCTCTCTCTCTCTCGCTCTCTCTCTCTCTCTCTCTCTCTCTCTCTCTCTCTCTCTCTCTCTCTCTCTCTCTCTCTCTCTCTCTCTCTCTCTCTCTCTCTCTCTAACGTGGGCAATGTTAATTTAATGCAAAGCAACTTCACCACAAATAACCTTCATTCACAATATCCTTCAGGCTGGGTCACGTGGGCGGTCGACCAGGCCTCGCCCCCCTCCCGGTGGGGTGGTGACGTCAGCAGAGGAGGTTGATTTAGCGCGGGGACGCGCGGCCTCTCTCTCTGAGCCGCCGGTGACAGCAAAGAGGAGCCGCCATCTTACGTTCTTCTCACAGTGAGTCGCGCTTCTTCTCTAAATGCGGCACAGTGTCTACCGTAACGTGGACAGATTTAACGGGCATTTCCGTCGGGTGGCCGGACCTGTTAAATGCGGTGTTTACGTGGTTTATTTCCCCGTATTTAACGGCTTTTATCACCTTCCACCTTGGGACGGTCAAGCTAGCACGTTAGCTAGCCTCGTCTTTAGCTCTTTTTGCTAGCAAGTGTGCGTGCTCTCTGCGCATGCGAGTTACAGACTTCGTTTAAGTCCTTGAGTTCCATTTAGAAATGTACTCACTTTTCTAGTGAGTGTTGGTGTTAGAATGCATGTTTAAAACGCCTGCATCGATGAGGCCTGATGTCTGGGCAGGCTACATGTGACATTGACTCCGGGGGTCAGGGGTCAACCGTCGAAGAGCGTGTCATCGGGGCCAGGGGTCAACCATCGTGACGCTCTAAGGCGCTGTCTGTTAAACCTCTCCCTCTTCGCTCCCTCAGTACACCGCCGCCCGACAGGACACGATGTACCCCACCGCCCTCACGCAGCTGGCCCGGGCTAACCCGTTCAGCGCCCCGCTGTTCAGCCTCCAGCGGGCGGAGGAGCTCCAGCAGACCCCCGCAGCGGGTCCCGCAACCCGTCGTCTGGCCGCCGCCGCCACCGCAGGTAACGTGACGGGTCGGTCCCTCTGAAGGACTGGAAAGCAGAACCTCCGCAGGCTAGCGCGGTGTTAGCGTTAGCAGCTGTAGCTAGCTCTGCTCTTTAGCCTAGCCTGTTAGCGAGGTCATCCGTGAGTTTGGGTTGCGGGTTATTCTCCTGCTCCGGTAGTACCGGCGCCACCCGACGTCTACAGCGGCGGTACGTGTGCTAAGGTCCCCTGGACGTCGTTCCTCTGGAGAGTCGATGACCTCCAGCAGGGCTTATCGGCCTCCTGTTGGAGCACAGTGGCCGTGGAGGACACGGAAGGGCAAATCGGGAGCGGTTACCTGAAGGGCCGGTTAGGGTCGCTCCTTAACCTGCGTCGTCCAAACCATTGGAAGACTGTCAGACCGTGTCAGGCGTGGTTTACCGCACCACTCCTCGGTGAACAATACCGCAGTGGACGTCCGCCGCGAGTCGCAACTAGCAGGGGGTTGTGGAATAGTGTTGCCTGGCTTGTGAGCTTAGTCGGTTCGTTATGCAAGACCTTGCATGAAACATTAGCCAGGAGGAAACGAGACCTTTTGAGGGGTTAATTTTTTCCGACGTTTTTAGTGTCTAGTAATGTACTCTTCTTCTCTTGCCTCTACTACGCCCATCTGTTGGTGGTTACCCAGAACTCAATCACTGGTCTCCCATGTTTTTGTGGATAGTGAGTGTTATCCTGTGTTTCCTCAGAGGGGGACAGTTGTGAGTTTGGCTCCCAGAAGTACCTGCTCCTTTGTGGATTTGGTGGCATTGTGAGCTGTGGCCTCACGCACACGGCTGTGGTGCCCCTCGATCTGGTCAAGTGCAGATTGCAGGTCTGTCTTTAGCATGGTGTCCTACGTGAAATAAAACCCCAACCGAACGCCCCTCCCACTCTCTCCCCGCACCGACCTCTGATCACTGCATGGGAGTCGAATTGCGGAGGTCGACTCGTCGGGACGTTGTTGTTGTGTTGGTGTTTTCATAATCCACTGATCCCTTTTGATTTACTTTGTTGTTGATCAACACGGCATGGAAAATGTGTTATTCCTGATTCATCCCACCGGCCGTCATGTCCCTCACCCTTTTCCACCCCCTGCCCACACTTGTTGACCCCCAACAGAGGACTTTATAAGTAAAGGTTGACGTGGACACTGGAGGAATCCAGCCTTACGGTTGACCTTCCTATGTTTGACACTGAAACATTCCCAGAATGCACTGCCTGAATATATAGGTCTATGTATACCCTACTGCAGCTGGCATTGACTGACTGATCATTAACCGAATGTCAGATGTATTCTGCTGAATAGTTTCTAGGGTAAACTGGTAACTTCTCAGGGTTGAGGGGAGTCGAAAGGTCCGGCTGAACTAAACGTTAAGTGTTCTCGCTCAATCATTTGCAGATAAAAAAAGTATGTTTTTTTTCTTTTCTTATTTTTTCTAATCATCAACCATACAAAGTTCATATTAAATCACGTGTTTAATGATTGCTGGGTGTTTATCCTAATGATGGTGGCATGCTGGTGTCGGAGCCGATCATAAGGGACGAGTCATCACCGTGACTCCTCCTCTTATGTGGCTCCAGATCTGTGATTGGTCCGCATGTGACCCTGCATGTGTGCATGTGTGTGTCCTCCCCTTTTGCTACAGACGATGTGAGCTGCGCATTTGGCTCCAATAAGTACTATGCGATGTGTGGCTTTGGGGGTATCCTGAGCTGTGGGCTCACCCACACGGCCGTGGTGCCCCTTGACCTCGTCAAGTGCCGCCTGCAGGTTTGTGAGCCTGCTCAGCCAATCAGGAGCGGCGGCCGTCGGCCACACTGCCTTCTGTGGTTACTGCACCTTGTAGTGGATGGCCGTCAGGTTAACACTTGATGGCCAATCTATGCTGTACAAACGTAGGACTGCTAGACTCCTAAAGTAGTTACCTTTTAAGATGGTATTTGTAAGAGTAGGACGTTTCAGCAGGATGCAGTACATTGCAGCCTAGTATTTAATTTAACCCGTTTGAATTGGCAAACCCCATCAAACTTCCTAAAAGTAGGACATGGTGAATAGTAACAATTATATAATTACTAATGACAATTTAAGACATTGGTAACCGCAAAAGTTATTAAACTTTTAGCTCTTTGAGTTAATATTTGGTAGCCTCCACATGCATGCGAGCGTCCAGCCTCGTTTGGCTCCTCATCCGTCTCCCCCCCCCCCCCCCCCCCCCCCCCAAAGGTGGACCCCGACAAGTACAAGTCCATCGGGAACGGCTTCAGGCTCACCGTCAGGGAGGATGGAGCCCGCGGCCTGGCCAAGGGATGGGCACCCACCTTCATCGGTTACTCCATGCAGGGACTCTGCAAGTTTGGCTTCTATGAGGTCTTCAAGATCTTCTACAGCGACCTGATGGGAGAGGTGAGCCCTCAGTCAAGGTCTTCAGGAAAAACGCAACGGTATTATGTTTTAAAATGTGTCTGAGGCAGAAGACACTGTCTATTTTTTTGCAGAGGGAAGCTATGTAGTAAGGGTCAGCATTGTAATCTTTAGTGTAGGGTTTGTACCGTTGTCGTAGCTTCTTGTCTCTGGTACAATCCTATTTACATTAAAGGCACTTGGCAGACTCTTTTATTCAAAACAACTTGTATATCGCTGTCGGTACAGTGAGGATGTTCATACAACCAAGGGACAAGCACTAACAATTGCTAGGTTATCATCCCCTGTATAAAACAAAGATAGCCAGGATAAGATGTTACATTATTATTCTAAGTACTATTTAGTCCTGGCACAACACGCTCCTTAGATCCACTTCTGGAGGAGCTGCTGTCAGTCCCTGGCAGTGAGCTCCTCGCAGCTTCCTGCTGTACAGTCGGAGGTGCTTGAGTCATTGGCGTGTGAGATCAGTCTACCTGCCTCTCAGCCACCCTGCTGCACTGGCAACCCTGCCCTCTACAGGCGGGGAGCTCCCACTGCAGTTAGGCTGGGGGGCGGACACCAAAACCAGTAGCTAGTCCGTTTAGATTTGGATTTGTTTGTGAAACATGCAAATGTAATGGATGCTCTGTAGGGATACAATATAACTAGAGGTCCATGGCAGGAGGTTCTGGGGTTAAAGATGTATCTGATGCATACACTGTAAGTAAGGCTGGGGCTTCTTCCCCCTTGGGTCTCTTCTAAAATAGCCCCGTCTGTAAAGAAGGATCCCTGTTACGATATCTAAAAATAAGGACCATATAGTTCATCCATATCGAGTGTGTTGGATGTCGTTGAGGCTGTGGCTCTGGGTTGCGTAGTAGAATATGAGCCCTTTAAACCTTTATCCAACATCTCGCCAAGATTCCATGGTCGTTTTGAGTTTTTAAATTCCAAGAAGTCTCTTGGATTTATGAGGGATATATTCTTTGCCATATTTTGTTATGAACCAATGCATTCTTGTGATCCGAACATCTATCCGATGTTATGACCACTTGAATTCTTCTGAAACAGAACACCTACCTTTTACCTGATGTTGTGAACAAATTAATTCATGTAAACAAAACGCCTAACTCGTATTATGAATCCATGTCCGCAGAAGACCACTTATCTGTTCTGGATGTCCCTGTACTGATATTATGAACACACAAGTTCTCTTCAACAGAACACATCCTCATTATGAACACATGAATTAATGTCACCAGAGGACATACCTGTATGGATGTTATGAACACATGAATCCATGTATGCAGGACAACACCTACCTGTGGAGGTCGTCCCTGTACTGATGTTGTTATGAACACATGAATCCATGTCTGCAGGAGAACACCTACCTGTGGAGGACGTCCCTGTACCTGGCGGCTTCTGCCAGCGCTGAGTTCTTCGCCGACATCGCCCTGGCGCCCATGGAGGCGTGCAAGGTCCGCATCCAGACCAAGCCCGGCTACGCCAACACCCTCAGGGAGTGTGCCCCCAAGATGTACGCCGAGGAGGGCGTCTGGGCGTAAGTCGAGTCCCTTCTTCAGGAGGATTGGTGGTAAAGCTGCTGCCAACGTTTTGGTCCTTTTTTACTTTTGATGGTGAAGTTAGGTAGAGCTCTTTTTGCAGAGGGAAGCCATGTTGTAAAAGTTAGTATTGTTATCTTTTAGTGAAGCTTTGTTTAGATGTAGCTCCAACTTTCTTGGTTGGGGGGGGGGGGGGGGGGGGGGGGGGGGGAAATTAGAATCTCTGCTAAATCAATACTAGCAACACGCTCCTTAGATCCACTTCTGGAGGAGCTGCTGTCAGTCCCTGGCAGTGAGCTCCTCGCAGCTTCCTGCTGTACAGTCGGAGGTGCTTGAGTCATTGGCGTGTGAGATCAGTCTACCTGCCTCTCAGCCCCCCTGCTGCACTGGCAACCCTGCCCTCTACAGGCGGGGAGCTCCCACTGCAGCTAGGCTGGGGGGCGGACACCAAAACCAGTAGCTAGTCCGTTTAGATTTACGTCAACTGTCAAAGGGGACATTTCATTTAGGGAAAGAGTAGGTTGTTGCATGTGGACCCGGTGCCTTTTGTTGTTGCTTCTAGATGCATGAACTCTTCCCTGTGTCCTTCAGCTTCTACAAGGGCGTGGTTCCTCTGTGGATGAGGCAGATCCCCTACACCATGATGAAGTTCGCCTGCTTTGAGCGCACGGTGGAGCTGCTCTACAAGTACGCCGTGCCCAAGCCCCGCAGCGAGTGCTCCAAGTCGGAGCAGCTGATCGTCACCTTCACGGCCGGCTACATCGGTAAGGGGCGCCCGCAGACCTGTCACTAACGGGGTGCATGGGAAAAGCGTTGCTCTGGGAAGCCTTCTGCTGACGGGATGCGTGGAAGCTTGTGTTGATGATCCGGGATTCACTCGAGTCCTGTATCAAGTACAGATGACATCATTATCAAGTACAGATGACATCATTATCAAGTACAGATGACATCAGTATCAAGTGCACACAACACTAGTATCAAGTGCACACAACACTAGTTTAAGTCCTGTATTAAGTACACATGACGACATTTACTGCTTGATGCTTCAGAAATTCTACTTCCTACGTTTTCATGGCTCTGGATAAATGAATACTAGTTAATCTTGGGCGACGGCCAGAAGAGACCATATTTGAAATTGAGTCACTACGGGCTCGGCTAACATATGATATGATTGTGCAATAATTGATGGCATTAGATAAACAAGAATTGATTTATCGCCTTGTATTTCACCAGAGCAGCACGAAAAGTCGTATCTCGACCTTCCTCAGTCGATGGAATGAGAATCTCTGCCAAATGAACTTTAGGATGAACACTAGCAACACGCTCCTTAGATCCACCTCTGGAGGAGCTGCTGTCAGTCCCTGGCAGTGAGCTCCTCGCAGCTTCCTGCTGTACAGTCGGAGGTGCTTGAGTCATTGGCGTGTGAGATCAGTCTACCTGCCTCTCAGCCCCCCTGCTGCACTGGCAACTCTGCCCTCTACAGGCGGGGAGCTCCCACTGCAGCTAGGCTGGGGGGCGGACATACTATCATACAGACTTTGTTTTAAAATGTTTCTCGAGAAAAATAATCACTAGTTTAATCGTTGGTTGCGTTCCTCCTCAGTCAATCAACAGATGCTGTCATTTGTCAGCCAGGCCACCAGAGGGCATGATTGTGTCTCATCGTTCATTTATGTACTGATACAAATTAACCCGTGTCCTGTATTCGTCATGCTTTTCCTCAACCAGCTCTCGTTTTAAAATGCATTTCCCACACTGCTAGCATCGGGTATGCTGTGATACTGGTCTAAATGCTAGCGTGGAGTAGTCACCCTTGTGAGGAGCTGAGGGTCACGTTCTTATTACCAGAGGGAGCTGGGGTTGGGTGGTTCTGCTGGGGTTGGGTGGTTCTGCTGGGGTTGGGTGGTTCTAACGGTCCACCTGACGCCTCTCCCCCGTCCCCTCCAGCCGGTGTGTTCTGTGCCATCGTGTCCCACCCGGCCGACTCCGTCGTGTCCGTGCTCAACAAGGAGAGCGGTAGCACCGCCACCCAGGTGCTGAAGAAGCTGGGGCCCAAAGGTCAGTACCGGGCCACGCCCTCATTCTGTTCTGGTTGGCCGAGAACTCTCATTTTGGATTAGCTATTCTTTTCATGTTTGTATCGCATCCTCCATAAGAGGAGCTTAATCATTGAGACTTAAAATACCTCATTCAGGTTTCTAATCGATGTTGGAGGCAACAAACATGTCTGTCCTGATAAGGCATTTATTTTGGCTAAATGGGACCCTTGCATCTTTTAGTTTTAATTTAATGTAACCCTGGGTTTGTTTACTTTTTACCAACCATACGTCTAATCTGGCCACCATAGAATGGTAGCTGTTGAATAATGTGTATTGGCAGTAGATCTCAAATTCATGGCATTCATTTTACTTTAGTTCTAAACATCCCAAGTCAGGCGCTGGGATCTTGTTCATGTTTCTTATGGCAAGGGTTTGAGGATATCTGCTAAATAAGGATTCAAGCTAGCAACACGCTCCTTAGATCCACCTCTGGAGGAGCTGCTGTCAGTCCCTGGCAGTGAGCTCCTCGCAGCTTCCTGCTGTACAGTCGGAGGTGCTTGAGTCATTGGCGTGTGAGATCAGTCTACCTGCCTCTCAGCCACCCTGCTGCACTGGCAACTCTGCCCTCTACAGGCGGGGAGCTCCCACTGCAGCTAGGCTGGGGGGCGGACAACTATCATACTAATATTTAGTCAGAAATGTTGAATCTTTTGATTTTATGATTTTTATTTTTTTATTTGGTCAAAGTTCTTATTCTTGACATTAGACTATCAATTGGCTATCAAGTAGCCAACTAATACTGAATAAATTACAATTAAAATGAGTCAGAAATGTTTTTTTTCTTTTTAATGACGTTCAGCCTAATGCATAAAAATAGCAAGCTCTGATCTTAACCAATCAGAGCTCTCCTCTTCACCTGTTGAGCTACGGCTGTACTGACCCCTTCTCCCCCCCCGCCCCGCCCCCCCAGGAGTGTGGAAGGGCCTGGTCGCCCGTATCATCATGATCGGTACCCTGACCGCGCTGCAGTGGTTCATCTACGACTCGGTGAAGGTCTACTTCCGCCTGCCCCGCCCCCCTCCCCCCGAGATGCCCGAGTCCCTGAAGAAGAAGCTGGGGCTGACCGAGTAACGAGACACTACCACCGCCGCCTCGACTCCACCCTGACCCCCACCGACCACACCCAAACCTCCACCTACCCGGCCCACCCAATTGGACTCCACTGCGCCCCCGATGGGCCCCCCCCCCCCCAGAGTGTTCTCTATATTTATGTTGCTCCAGCCCCGCGCTGCTACTCGTGTATATTTAACAGGGAGACTTTAGGTGGAGAAGGGTGGTGCATCCCTGGCTTCACCGCTGGGGGTGGGCTGGAATATTCCGATGTAGAAACAGTCTGATTTTATCCTGTCATTAGTTATGTGAGGAATTCTAAATAAAAGAATTTATTCCCTGGGAAATTAACGTTGTTGGGAGTGTTTCTTGTGAGATCTTTCAGTGTTTTGTTTGTTACATTTTCTACTGCAGATATTGACTCTCAAACGGCCCCAATTACATCACCAGGTGTGATTAGCCATTACCAGCTGGCACTTAATGTACACACTTATAGAATGTCGTCAGCCTGGCACTTAAAAATCATACCTGCCATAGTGTAGCGTCTTATCCTAGCTATCTGTATACGGGGAATGGGTTAACCTAGCGATTTTTAGTGCATGGCCGTTGGTTCTATGAACATCCTTACTATACCGACAGCGCTATATTGTTTCTCTTCAGACAAATGTACTGGAGTTGATTTGGATAAAAGTATAGGCTGATTGAAATACTGCCCGTTTTTGTGACAGTAGGCGTGGCCACCTAGATGCATGCTGGATAGATCAGTCTTAACAGCCCACCCACTGGACAACTGTTAATCCATCCCATCATACGTGTGGACACGGGCACTTGTGATGTCACCATAACACACAGGCAGATTTTCAAACGTCTTGTTACGGCTAATCACTCACAGCTGGTGGTATAATACGGGCGGAACGTAAGTATCTAAACTAAAGGGTTTATGATCGAAACGTGCTCAGCCGTGTGGTAATCCATTTCAGTCCACTCTTGCTCCCCCCCCCCCCGTCACAGCGAGGGGATATAAAACCAACTGCAGCTTCAACTCCAGCCACCAGAGGCCGCCACTGTGACAACTTTAAGATTATAAAACAAAAGCCCCACAAACAAGGTATGCCTTTTGCCCCTTTTTCTGCATTCGTGTTACCAGTTTTGTTGCCAGAAGCCACGTGTTCCTGGGGTGAGGACTGCTCTCCCGCGCATGTGCACTGCTGAGCTGTTTGGACCGAACGCATCTCCTCTCTGGAGGTCGACCGGTTGCTCCAGTGTCTCCTCCTAATGGTCCCCCATTGCAAGGCTCTCGGGCCCGCAGCCTCAACATAGTAGGCATACATGCGTTGCGATGCGTTACCGACCTATCATTGTCATTTCCATCCACTCAGCAGCTGATTGAAATACGTTTTCCATGTGCTGGTGCCTGCGAAATGGGTGTAGTTCAGGAGGTCGGTAATGGAGTGAAAATGTAGTTTACGTGACCATATTCAGCACGTCAGAATATGAAAAGAGACTAGGTTTTGTCATTTATTTTGGCCAGAAATGCATGAACTGGGACGTGTTCCTAAAAGCTGTTGCCAAAGCTGAAACCTGAAACCAGTGAACTGTCCTTATTTTCCTTTCTAGAACCGCATATTTAATTCATGGACATTTCCTCAAACTCTACTCCTCTTTTTAGCCTTCACACTGAAATATTGATTATGGATTGGTATTATGATTTGAACGAGAAGCCGTGCACAACTTAATTTGCTGCAGCAAAGAAAGGTTTTGATGAAGATAAATTATTGTCAAATCATAAAAGTATAATTGGCTGCCATTAATAAAAAATGAGTTGTAATAGACGTCGTTGCTGCAGGTGTGTGGCTAATGCAAACTCCTGTAGCACATTAGTAGCACTTTATCTCAACCTAGTGCCAAGATCTGTATACGGAACTTAACATCTTCAAAATGTCCAAGAATTCCCTAATAATAATAATAATAATAATAATAATAATAATACTTCCTCAATAATTAATAGTTCCCTAACACAAACAGCTGACTTGCAAATCCCAGCTTCTGGAACAAGCCCTTGTCATGAACTAATGATTGCTGAAGTGCTCAGAGCCAGCAGGCGTTATGTAACGTGTTTGCTGAGGCAGAGCATCAAGGTGACCCCCTTCGTCAGACCGGGCGGTACATAATGGACGGCCCCTTGTGACTGCATACCAGCAGGACCTGATAACGGCCCTGATTCTGATGTCTATTCCGGGGGCTTGTCTGGAACGTTGGCTAGCAGAGGGGTGATGGAAACAGCTGTGTCGCGGGCGGGGGCCAGCTCTCTGAGCTCTGGCTAGGCAGAACCAGCTTTCCATGCTGCCCTACTTTGTTAGTCTGAATCACAGCAGTCCCTCTGGGCGCTTTCTACAAAAACATTGATGGATGCGGACAGCTGAACTCAGAGGAGAAGCAGAGAATAGAGCTTTAGCTAGGATTCAGCTTTCAGCCACACTGTCTTACACAGAGAAATAGTTTGGTTCCGTACTATTAAAACCAGAAATCCTATTTCATCCTAGCTATCTTTGTTGTATAAGGGGAACCTAGCAATTGTTAGAACATTCTTGCTGTACCTGCAGCGATATATTGTTGTTTCTCTTTCTACTGACAAATGTACTTATTGTTAGTCGTTTTTTTGCAAAAAAGTGTCTGCTAAATGTAAATGTATAAGGATTGTATATAGTCTTTGTTAAGTCAAATATCAAGGTCAAAAGTCCAAGAAAACTCCCCAGAACAGACAAGAACAGCCCTTGGAAGTCTGACACACAAACTAGCCTTCAAACTGCGCTCGAACGAAATTGAAAAAAACAGCAATCTGTGTTCTAGTTTCCCCACAATATCAGGTTTCATTTCCAGAAGGATATCTCTTGTCCTCAGAAACACTGCGGGGGGGGAGGGAGGGGTGTTCACAGAGTCCACCCATTGTCTCCCCACCCTGGAACTGGTCTGGAGGTCACCCTGAAGTCCTGGGCCCAGTCCACGTGGTTGGGGGGGGGGGGGGGGGGGGGGCTTAGCACAGCGGGGGTTGGAGGAATGTTTTGCTGGAGGCGTCGTTTGTTCCAGCTGAGCAAGAGGGGACTGGAGATGGAAGGGTGAACTGGGAGGGTAGCTAGACAGGAGAGGGGACAACAGATCTCCACACTTGAAATCTAAAACTAGATGTCTGCAACATCTTCCCTCAGGCTGAATCGGATTATCTTGCTCACACAACCTAATGAGTGTTGAATCTCTAAACACAACCTAATGAGCCTTGTATTACTAAACACAACACAATAAGCATTATATTACTAAACGGCATGACAGAAAAACAACTTGTCAACGTGTTGAAGTTGTTAGAAAGTCAACTTGTTGTAATGGCAGCAAGGTCATTGATGTTGAGTTACTACTCTGGCAGCTGCATGGTAGGGAGCTTTCCCCTTTAAATCCCCTCTGACTGGAGAGGATGCAATTACATGGTCTTCTTTACTGGTTTATCATTCGTTAGGTTCTGCAAATAAAGGTATAAAACTGCCGCTGCAAATCATTTCCTGCGCTTAACAAACGGACTCATGCCACATCAGAGCACAAGTGTAGTCCTAAACTAAAGAGTGCATCAGTGCTGTGGTCCAGACACTGGTTAATCGGTCGTTCCCTCCTCAGGCGTGTCTCTGCGTTATCATTTTGACGGTGGGGTTTGACGTCGGCCCTGTGGGGTCACAGGCCAGGCTGTCCTGGTGTGGGTCAGCTACGAGGCCCCCGTGGCAGTTCGGTAACGACCAGTCTTAACGACTCAGACGACGCATGATAATGACATCGAGTGACCCCCTTGTTTTACCGGACACGCACCGCACAGGAAACTCCCCCATCGTCTCGACAACGGTTGGGTTGGTGGGACACAGAGTAGTCGTTGAAAATGGTTCAAAGACTCAAACCTCACCTCCTACTCCCTTAACCCCCCCCCGACTACCTCTTACTCACTTATTGTCTGTTGTACGTCCTGGCATTAACTAAGTACTAGGCACTTGCAAGTACCATGCAACAAAGATAGCTAGGATAAGATGCTACACAATGCTATGGTAGCAAGTACGTAGTATACAGGGAATGGGTTAACCTAGCGATTGTTAGTGCTTGGCACTTGTTACTATGAACAACCTTACTGTACCGACAGCGATATATTGTTGCTTCTCTTTCTTTTGACAAAAGAACATATTGTAAGTCGCTTTGGATAAAAGCATCTGCTGAATGCCCTCAATGTCAATATGACTGGCTGTACTGAGTCGTGTTGAGCAGACGTTATCTTCTGGTTATTCAGGGGATTCCTCAGGAATGTCCAGAATCAACAGCTGCACTCCGGGGCTTAACTTCCTGTTTTCCCGAAACGTTCCCAAATAGGATGAGCAGGGATCTGCCTGAACAAGGGCTCACCAGATCTTTCTGCTCGGGGACACCACCTGTAGAATAAGGAGCTGGTCGATACAGGGACTGGTTCACATGAAAGGAACAGAACAGGAGCTGGAAGCACTGGGAGGATATTTAGTTCCAGTCAAATCCTCATGAATGCTCCTCCTGTCTCTTAAATAAACAGAGCGGGCAGGAAAATACGGGTCAGAGTGATCGCTCAAGACAGTTTAAGAAATGCGCAACGTGGGTCTGGCCTGGCAAAACTTGAACGTGTTTGTCTGTGTGTGTGTGTGTGTCTTTTTTTTGCGCATGTGTGCCTGTGTGTGTGTCTGTGCATGTGTGCATGTGCCTTTGTGTGTGTGTGCATGTGTCTTTGTGTGTGTGTGCACGTGTGTTCCTGTGTGTGTGTGTCTGTGTGTATACGCCTATGCCTGCATGTGTGTGTTGGTGTGTGTGTGCCTATTTGTGTGTGTCTGTGCATGCGTGTGTGTGTGCCTGTGTGTGTGTGTGTGTGTCTGTGCACGCATTACACTTTCAAAGATCCTTTGGAGATAAAGAAGCAATAAAATGTCAGCCAGCAGCAAAAACCTTCAGATGGCTCCAAGGTGGCCCCGCTCCCTGATAGACGACGTGTGTTACATGTCAACAAGCCCAGAGTCCGACCTTCCCCACGCCCCAAAGGACAGCATGGAGCGCGGAGGACCGCCCCGCTACGGTGGCTGGGTGTTACCCGGGCCCACGCATCACCGTTGCCCCCCAGAACACCGTCTTCTGGAGGGGAGGGGAGAACAGGAGACCAGTGACCCCCAGAAGACCACCTTCTGGAGGTGAGGGGAGACCAGCGTCACCGGTGACCCCCAGAAGACCACCTTCTGGAGGTGAGGGGAGACCAGCGTCACCGGTGACCCCCAGAAGACCACCTTCTGGAGGGGAGGGGAGACCAGCGTCACCGGTGACCCCCAGAAGACCACCTTCTGGAGGGGAGGGGAGACAAACGGCAGAAGGCTGCGTCGGTTAGTGTGGACATGTGATTGTGTGTTTGCGTGGACGTGTGACTGCGTGTGACACAGCTCCACCGTACATCAACACGGAGAACATTCTTTACATTGAACCCATCTAACCCTAGAACGTATGGCCCACACGGAGTCACATGTTCAATTAGGAAACGAAAGCCTTCCACGCATGGAGCCTTAGCTCATGACTTTAATTTCCACATTCCTTACTGTCTTGACCTAAATGTTGCAACCTAATAAGTCGGACAGAAGGGAAACAGTGCGTTCCCCAGCCTGTTGGCAGGCTGTAGGGATTCTTCATTACAGGGGTTGTGTGGTCTGACTGAGTGCGTGTGTGTGTTTGCTACCGCACTCCGTTTACAGGTCATGTGTAGCGCTGCAGTGGTACGAACAGCAGCTCTGGTGGGGCCTGGTGTTCAAGGGCATCACCGCTGCTCTGAGATCTGCGGTTCTGCGTCCGATGACGTCCACAGCAGCCCGGGAGAACCAGGGAGGAATGTTCCCTCGAAGGTCAGCCGCTCGATGGGGGTCGGTGAAGTCTTGTGGCGCAGGTGGTGATATGGTGGGTTGCGGTGGTCAGGGTGATGGGGGGGCGAAGGGGAGGTGGAGGAGGTGGGGATGGAGGAGGAGTAGTTGTGGAGGAGGAGTAGAGGTGGAGGAGGAGGAGCTGGCGGTGGAGGAGATTGTTTTGGTGGAGGAGGAGGTGGTGTTGGAGGAGGAAGAGGAGGTGGTGGTGGAGCTGATGGAGGAGGTGTGACGGAGGAAGGAGTGTGATGGTGGGGGCTGGCCACAGAGACACAGGGATGCAGACGTAGCCTGGGCCCATCCAGGCGTGAGGAGAAGGTCAGACTGTTATATAACGCTGTGATAGGCCACACCTCCTAGCGCACACCCCTGGCCCTCGTCTAATCACGTCGTCGGCTTCTCCCGTCCCTCTGCCCCCCCCCCCCCCCCCCCCCCCCCAACACAATGTCCTCTCCGCAGCTGACGGGCACCACTGAGGGGATCAGAATCCTCAGATCTGATTGGACCAAATAATAGTGAAAACATGCTCTGCCTCCACTGCCTCCTATTGGCTGGCGGGCCGCAGCATCACAGCGAGGGCCGTGTGCAGCATCAGGAGACGGAGGGGGGGAGGGACCCAGCCTGTCTCTCTCCCCCTACTCTCTCTCTCTGTATCCCCCCCCCCCCCTTCTCTCTGCCCTCTCTGTCCCCCTTTCTCTCTCTCCCCCTCCCTTTCTCTCTCTTCCTATCGCTCTCTCTACCCTCTTTGTCCCCCTTTCTCTCTACCCTCCTGCTCCCCCTCCCTTTCTCTCTCTGTATCCCCCCCCCCTTCTCTCTACCCTCTCTGTCCCCCTTTCTTTCCCCCTCCCCCCAATCCCACCCTGCTCCCCGCTCTGTCTCCCTTTCTCACTCTCCCCCTCGCTTTCTCTCTCTCCCCCCTCCCTTTCTCTCCCCTCTCTCTCTCTCCTCCCCCTTTCGCTCTCTCCTCCTCCCTTTCTCTTTCTCCCCCCCCCCTGCCTCTCTCTCCACCTATCTTTCTCCCTCTCTCCGTCTCCCTCCCCCTCCCTCCCCTCTCCCCCCCTCTCTCTCCCCCTCCCTCTCTCTGCTGATGAAGAGGGCAGGGAGAGAGGCTTCATTCATCACCACCGTGCTGTCAGCACACGGTGAAACAAAGGGACCCATGTGACGTAGCGCCGCGCTTTACATCCCACAACACCCACCTCCACCAATCACACTCAAGCCTCACATTCCACAAGACACGAATCCACCTATCCCGTTCAAGCTTTACAGCCCACAAGACACGCCTCCACCTATCACGATCAAGCCCAAGCTGAGAGGTTATTGGTCACGGTCATGTGCAAATTTGCATTTAGTTTGAGAAGCTAGATAAACTAGGAAACGGTTATAAATAAATGATATAATATATATAAACGAGATGTCGAACCAATCTTTCTGAAGAACCTCTCAGTTTAAGTTTACATTTAAATTGAGGGCGTTTTGCAGAAGCTTTTATCCAAAGCGACTTACAATAAGTACATTTGTCAGAAGAAAGAGAAACAGCAATATATCTCTGTCGGTACAGTAAGGATGTTCATAGAACCAAGTGGCACTAACAATCGCTAGGTTAACCCATTCCCTGTATGCAACAAAGATAGCTAGGAAAATAAGTAAGAAGGATATGAAGTCTGATATTACACGGTGAAGTTAGATTTATGATGCTTGTTCTAGCACACCTGTTTTCCCTTTCTGGCCAGATGCAAAACTCTCTGAGTACATACTGTACTGTACTTCTACAAGAGCAAGAGGGAATTCAGTCTCCTGCTTTACACCCACAATGCATTTCCCCATCAACAACTAATCGGTACGGATTAGGATCAGGTCATATCTAATAATATCATCCAGGCCTGCAACAGCATGGAGCCTGCAGGATTTAGTGGAGCTCGGTCCTGCAGGATGTAGACCGTAGTAAATGGTTCATGGTTCAGGTGAAAGGTCCATCCATATCCTGGTAGATCTAAGAAATGTGCAAACAAACCACTCCTTCCCCAGGTAAAGACATAATGGTATTCACAGTATAGTGGGAATTTTACAACCTAAACCGCGTGTGATGCATGCTCAACAGAAACACCTCCCCTGTGGCCAGAAATGTGACATTTTTCATTCATAAAATGCGTTTAAACACAAAAAAGAAAAGGTGCACCATTTGTTTAAACGATGCATTTAAACTAGGTGCCCACCGCGTTGTTCCAGTCCCACTCTGTAAACCATGTGACAGATCTGGCACAAAAGTCTCGCATCCCTTTGCACCCGTCCTTGAATACCTCCCCCCCCTCCCTCCCTCCATTTCAACCTTTCGCCTCGCCACTAAACTCCATCTCTCCAGCCGACCAGTCATCACCTGCCTCCCGTCTGACCAAACACAGCGAGGATACCCTGTCCTACAACCATCAGCCATAACAAGTACGTAACCTGCCGTTATCTGCCCTTTCGGGTTGTATTTATCTGGGTATCCTCTCGGTGTTTTCCTCCGGCTCGGTGCTTCGTGCGCAGCCCCACGTCAGCCATGGAAGCGCGCTTGGATGGGAATGCGCTCTGGAAGCAGAGAACAGCTCCATTAATGAGACTTAACGTCCAAGTAATACTGAATATGTGGACGGTCACGCGTTGTGCTTAGATGTGTGTTGGTTTGCGTGATGTCGGAAACTAAACTACAGAAAACCAGTTATTTGATGAGCACGGATCTGAGCCTTAGATCCAATCCTCTGTAGAGTAATGTACAAAGGACTGGTAGCTTCTGCTGCTAGACGAGCTCATCCAATCCATACCAATGAACAACCATGTAAAAATATAGATATATTAATTAATAATACAGAAGGTTGTATTTTGTATTTAAACTGTTATTATTCATTATGATTACCGTTATACACCACATTCCTCCCTCTGATATTAAGGCAGACGGTAATGAACTATTAGTGAACTTGTAGTGAACGTGAAGTAACTGAGCCGTAGTGGTGGTCTACAAGTCACCCCCAAGCATCAGGTCCAGTGGTAGGGTCCGGCCCCGGGTCTAGTTTCCAGCAGAACTCGTCATGATCGATAATCGATAAAGCGGCTGGTTTACACGCGACGTTTGTAAAGAAAAAAGAAAAAGCGTGTGTCTTATTGCGACGCTTGTAAAACGTGTGTCTTATTGTGATGTTTGTAATACGCCCCCTATTGGTCGCTTCCAGCATTGTTTGGGAAAATAATTTGGTCATGGATTAATATAAAACTAAATGTTTAACTCTTTTTACATATCAGAGAGAGAAAGCTAGAGAGCGAGAGAGCAGGAGAGAGAGAGAGAGAGAGAGAGAGAGAGAGAGAGAGAGAGAGAGAGAGAGAGAGAGAGAGAGAGAGAGAGAGAGAGAGAGAGAGAGAGAGAGCTCTGCTTGTGGAGGCATGCTTAAAGTAAACAATCATATTCCACGTAGAGCCAAGCGGTGGCTAAGTTCTGCATCTTGTGAAGTGCTGTGTGTATTTTTAGTGTGTTTTTGGTGTGTGTCTGTGTCTTTTTTGCATGTGAGTTTGAATGTGCTTGTGGTGTGTGTGGCTATGTTTTTGTGTGTGTGTATATGTGTCTGTGTGTGTGTGTTTGGGGGGTGGGGTATGTTTATATGTGTGTGTGTGTGTGTGTGTGTGGCCCTCTGGTACTATGTTCTTGTAGTATGTTCATGTAATTTAGATCAAATATGATTATCGTTTAGAACATTAGAGGCTAGAGGTTTTTTTGTTTTGTGAGCAGCTGTCACATGTGTCCTAGCCTTCACGTTACTCATGTAAACGAAGACAGACCACACGTGACTGAAGCACACATCGCAGATGTGTGTCAGTCAACTGAAACAAAAATACCCACAATGACAAGATGGCTGCCAGCACAGAGTCGCTCAGAGAGACCTGGGTCACACCTGGCGTCCATGTTGTTGTCTATTGTTGTTCTACTGACTTAAAACTAAACTGATGATCAGAAAACTTCGAAACTTAGCAGCTCAGTATCAAACAAAAACAGGTCGGAGGATCCTGTCTAACATTTAGTTATTTGTTTCTCAAATTCACAGAATCTGGTTTAATATGAAATATTCATCCTGAATTCAAAATTGTTCCCCTACAGATATTTCGGTGTTTTATGTTTTCTTACCTTTGGTCGTTGTTACAACTCAAAGGTCACACAATCACATTAACTGATACAGAATTGGTTGTGAGTTGTTTTGGAAAACAACAATTCTAGCACATCATGTGTGTACAGACAAAACAGATGGGACATCTAGATTCCTCGAATCCCTCGTCCTAAATACCTAGAATACAAAAATACGTTACTCCACAGATACTGCTCAATACCAAATGACCCTCAAAGAGAGTTAAAGAAGTTAAATAATTTCTCTCCAATTCTCCCCGGTGAGACGATGTGTCTTCAAGTCCAGGGATCATAATGATAACAATATCTGTTTTCAGAATTCCTTCACATGTTTATTCCGTCATATTTGCTTTCTATGAACATTACAACACATGTCATCCACCTGAAACCTCGCTTACTCAAGAAATCTGTTCTTACTAGTCAAGTTTTACAAAATAATATCAGCCATCTTATGATAGGTGGTGGTTATAACATTGATGGATTAGTTCTAATCCACCGATTTTGAGTTTGTTACGGTCTTGTTGAACACCTCATGCCTGGTCTGTGGTTGAGCAGGATCCAGCCTTCCATGTTCCTCTGATAACAGGGATGGATGGGACAGCCAGACCATGCCAGGTTTATGTGCGTGGGCGACAGATCTGCTGAACACGACTGTACCGACAGCGATATTCAATTAATTTCAATTGTATTTTTATACCCCTTAATCACAGTTCCTGTCACAAAGGGCTTAACAGGCCATACATTTATGACTCTAGCCCCCAAGGGGGCAAGAGAAAGCTCCCTTAATGAGCAAGGAAGAAATCTTGAGAAGGAATGCAGAGTGGGGGATCCCTCCTTCTAGGGATGGTCTGGAGAGAAATGGGTGCCATCATTGACATACATACAGGCAAAAGATTTAAATCGGTGATGGGGTTCTGGCCGGTTAACCGAAAGGAGAGTCCAGGCATTCAGTTAAAAGCCACTGAGATATGCCAGGCATCCAACACGCTAAACTGACCGACTAATGAATTAGAAAGGGGAACACAGCAGTCTGTCTGTCAGAGCGTCTCCCACCCTGAAGACATAATGTCCAGGCTCCTCGCTCGGCTGAGAGCTCCTTTCTGTGACCTTCTCTCGACCTTCGATTGGACCTTCTTCATTGGGCCTTTACAGTTTTTGTTTCCAGTTCATAGTTGTCATGTTGCCTGTCTGTGGGGCAATGCTACAGTTTGGGTGCCTAACGACACGGTGTATTCATGTTTGTGTGTTTGTTTGTTTGTGAATGTGTGTATGTGTGCAGTTATTCAGGTGAGTTTGTTGGTCTTTGCCTTGTATAAACAAGTGTGTGTGTTGACAGCATGTGTGCAGGTCCTCGAGCAGAGAGCCGAGCTACTGTTGACTGTAAACCAGAACTGTGGGTGACTGTCTGTCCCCTTGGTATCACTTCCTTATTGGCTGACCCCTTTCTGTTGCCTTAGCTACGCAGGCACAATTGGGCTTGTGTTACTCCAGTTCAGATGTTGTGACATTTCCTTCATTCTTATTCTTTTTTAACTCAATATGTAGAAACAAGCTTTGTCTCTTTCAGTCAATACAGGGGACAAATTAGAAGTAAACGTTTTTATGGTGAACTTCCATTAATTAAATTGGTAACGCTGTTGGCTAATGTTAGCTAGATTGGTATATAGCTATGTTAATTACACTCGTTAGTTATTATATCCTGTGTAAACTGTTTGTATGGGGCAGGCACTTTAAAAAAGTACGTGGCCGGTGATTGGATGAGCCATCTGTCTATCACGTATCACAAAGTTTCTCATAGGACACTGATTGGCCCAAACACTTTACTCGTTATCTCGTGAATCCAACTGCCTCTCAAGGTCAAGTCCATAGTGGCCTACGTGCATCTTTTTCAAAAAACGGTAATAAAAATGAGCTTCAAAATGTTGTGTTGCAAAAGGAACTTATCTATTCTTGTCCCTCCCTCCCTCCCTCCCCTCCTCCCTCTCTCCCTCCCTCCTCCCTTCCTCCTCCTTCTGTCCCTTCTTCCTCCCTCCCTCTCCCTCACTCTCCCTCCCTCCTCCCTCTCCTCCCTCCCTTCCTCCCTCCCCCCTCCCTCATTCCTCTCCCTCCCTCCCTCCTCCCTCTCCTCCCTCCCTTCCTCCCTCCCTTCCTCCCTCCCCCCTCCCCCCTCCCTCCTCCCTTCCTCTCCTCCCTCCCTTCCTCCCTCCCTCCCTCCCTCCCTCTGCTCCCTCCCCCCGCCCTCCCTCCCTTCTCCTCTCCTCTCTCCCTCCTTCCCTCCCTCCTTCCCTCCCTCCCTCCCTCCCTCCCTCCCCCTCCGTCCCTCCCCCCACCCTCCCTCCCTTCTCCTCTCCTCTCTCCCACCTTCCCTCTCTCCTCCCTCCCCCCTCCCTCCCTCAGCCATCATGTCTGTGCTGAATCAGTTGATGACCCCCACGGCGGGCGCGTCGGCGGAGCCCCCCAGGAACAAGGTCACGGTGGTGGGGGTGGGCCAGGTGGGCATGGCCTGCGCCATCAGCATCCTGCTCAGGGTAAGTGACCCCCTCCATCGTCTCCCACATCAGAGCCCAGATTTAGGCCCAATCCCATTTCTACCCCTTACCCCTTCCCCTTACCCCTTCAAAACAAGGGGGAGGGGTAAGGGGTAGGGGTAAGGGTCAGAAATGGGATTGGGCCTTAGTTTATCCTAGCTATCTTCGTTGCACACGGGGAATGGGTTAACCTAACAATTGTTAGTGCTTGGCACTTGGTTCTAATAAAATCCTTATTGTACCCACAGAGATCTATAGATGTTTCTCTTTCTTCTGACAAATGTACTTATTGTAAGTCGTTTTGGATAAAAGTGTCTGCTAAATGCCCTAAATGTAAAATGTAAATGTCAATGAATAAGAAACTAAAGTCTGAGATTAGACAAGCAGATTTTTATTTTTTCCGCTTTCGTTTCACTAGCATTTGTTCCGACCAATCACGTTGCCGGGGGCGTTTTTATGTTAGTGCGTGATTGGCTAACAGTGAACACACAGTTGGCCAGCATTGGTCAACTTTTCCCTCAGCCTCTGGGAAGACATGCGACAAAACGCTTGCAGACATAGTGTCAGCAAAGTTTCAAATCACCACCATATTCTGTCACGGCCACAATAGAACTGCTGGATCAGAGGTTCTGCTATCTTATCAGTGTTGGCTGAATGTTAGTATAGCGTATTATCAAGCTAGAATATGAGATATGAGCGCAGGGAGATCAGAGAAAACTACAATGAGTCGTTCTAAAGTCCAGCCTTCACTTTAAACTTCATCTTATCTTTTCTAAGATTACATTGGAAAATGATTGATCTGCTAACAAAGATGTTTCCTCCTGTCCTATGTGCGCATCGTGTGTGTGTGTGTGTGTGTGTGTGTGTGTGTGTGTGTGTGTGTGTGTGTGTGTGTGTGTGTGTGTGTGTGTGTGTGTGTGTGTGTGTGTGTGTGTGTGTGTGTGTGTGTGTGCGCGCGCGCGTGTGCGCAGGACCTGGCTGACGAGCTGGCCCTGGTGGATGTGATGGAGGACCGCCTGAAGGGAGAGATGATGGATCTCCAGCACGGCAGCCTCTTCCTCAAGACCTCCAAGATCGTCGCTGACAAAGGTCAGCAAGTCACCAGCCGCATCACACTGAGGACGGCAGCACTTTATACTAGACACACTGATGATTCATTTGTTGAGTGTTTAAGCATAGTCTGCTCTCTCTCTCTCTCTCTCTCTCTCTCTCTCTCTCTCTCTCTCTCTCTCTCTCTCTCTCTCTCTCTCTCTCTCTCTCTCTCTCTCTCTCTCTCTCTCTCTCTCTCCCAGACTACGCGGTGACGGCTAACTCCCGCCTGGTGGTGGTGACGGCGGGCGTGCGACAGCAGGAGGGCGAGAGCCGTCTGAACCTGGTCCAGAGGAACGTCAACGTCTTCAAGATGATCATCCCCCAGATCATGAAGCACAGCCCCAACTGCACCCTCATCGTGGTCTCCAACCCCGGTACGCCCCCCCCCCCCCGACACCCTGGACCCCCCGGTGGGGAAGAGTGAGACAAGAGTTTAAAGTTACTCGTTAGGTTAATGAGCTTAAAGTAACTTGTTAAGTTACAAAGTAACTGAACAAATGACTTGACGAGTTGAAAGTAACTTAAGATACATAGTGACTTAGCGAGTGAATTAACGAGTTGAAGGTAACTTGTTGTGTGCGGGCATGTCTTTGTGTGTGTGTTTGTGTGTGTGTGTGCCTGTCTGCGTGCGTGTGCATGTGTGTGTGTGTGTGTGTAGTTGACGTGCTGACCTACGTGACCTGGAAGCTGAGCGGTCTCCCAAAGCACCGCGTCATCGGCAGCGGCACCAACCTGGACTCGGCGCGCTTCCGCTTCCTGATGGCCGAGCGGCTCGGGATCCACGCCACCGCCTTCAACGGCTGGGTGCTGGGGGAGCACGGGGACACCAGCGGTGAGGACACACACACACAGACGCACACTATCATGCACACAAACTCACAAACTAACACACACACACACACACACATACATATATTACACGTACAGATAAACAAAGAGACCTACACTCACTGTTCTCAAGCAGGAATATAATTGTGTGTGTGTGTGTGTGTGTGTGTGTGTGTGTGTGTGTGTGTGTGTGTGTGTGTGTGTGTGTGTGTGTGTGTGTGTGTGTGTGTGTGTGTGTGTGTGTGTGTGTGTGTGTGTGTTTGTGCAGTGCCCGTGTGGAGCGGGGCCAACGTTGCGGGGGTGAACCTGCAGAAGCTGAACCCGGACATGGGGACGGACGTAGACAAGGAGGGGTGGAAGGCCACGCACAAGGCCGTGGTGGACAGGTATGGGGTTACCATGGTTACCATCATGGAGACAACGTCCTAGTACAGGACTTAGCATTGGTTATGCTAGTAGGCTAACAGGACATCTGGTGGTGGATTTGGGGCTCTGGGGCTGTTAGCTTGAGACACTAACCTCTGCTCTTGGGCTAGTAGCATAAGATGCGAACCTCAGCTCTGGGGCTGTTAGCTTGAGATGCTAACCTCTAGCAGAGATGCTTGGTGTTGTGAGACTAAGACCCAGCGTCTCTAACCTCTGCTCTGGATCTGATCCGGCGTGTCTAACCACTGCCCTCTGCTCCTCAGTGCCTACGAGGTGATCCGTCTGAAGGGATACACCAACTGGGCCATCGGCCTGAGCGTCGCGGACCTCACCGAGAGCATCGTCAAGAACATGGGCCGCATCCACCCCGTCTCCACCATGGTCAAGGTGAGGGGGAAAGGGCCAGGGGTCACCGTCAGGGGTCAGGGGTCAAGGGTCAGACCCAGGGGTCACCGTCAGGGGTAAGGGTCAGGGGTCAAGGGCCAGGACCAGGGGTCAGCATTAGGGCGCAGGGCTCACCTTCAGGTGTCAAGGGTCAGGGCCAGGGGTCACCGTCAGGGGTCACTCTCAAGGGGCCGGCCTCGGGGTCACCGTTAGGGGTCAAGGGTCAGGGCCAGGGGTCAGGCAGAGGGGAAGCGGACGGAGAGGGAGGGAGACGGGTAGATAGAACAGACAAAGGGGGAGACAGGAAGACAGACAGGAGGACAGACAGGAGGACAGACAGGAGGACAGAGTGCAGATAGACAGGCGGAGACAGGAAGACAGACAGGAGGACAGACAGGAGCCCGTACAGGAGGACAGAGTGCAGATAGACAGGCGGAGACAGGAAGACAGACAGGAGGACAGACAGGAGCCCGTACAGGAGGACAGAGTGCAGATAGACAGGCGGAGACAGGAAGACAGACAGGAGGACAGACAGGAGCCCGTACAGGAGGACAGAGTGCAGATAGACAGGCGGAGACAGGATGACAGACAGGAAGAAGGAGAGATAAGACAGGCAGACGGGGAGGGGAGGGGGGAAATGAAGACGGACAGAAAGAAAACAGGAAGAGAGACCGAGAGGGAAGAGAGAAAGACAGACTGACTGACAGGAAGAAAGTATGGAAGGCAGAACAAAACGATCAATAAAGGTATGTATCCATGTATATGTATATGAATGTAAATCCGTCTCTCTCCCCCCCCCCTCCTCCAGGACATGTACGGCATCAGCGAGGAGGTGTTCCTGTCGCTGCCCTGCGTGCTGAACGGCGGCGGCGTCGGCAGCGTGGTCAACATGACCCTCAACGAGGACGAGGTCGCCCAGCTCAAGAAGAGCGCCGACACTCTGTGGGGCATCCAGAAGGACCTCAAGGACCTCTAGGCACCTTCCTCCCCTTCTCCTCCTCCTCCTCCTCCTCCCCCTCCTCCTCTCCCCCATCTCCCCCCCCCCCCCAGCCACAGCCCTGCCCACCAGGCCCCGCCCTCATCCACACACACAGATGCAATACAGTTACCTTCAGGTGTCCCCGAACAACGCTCTCCGCCCAGCCGTGGCAGGTCTAGTGTTCTATGCCTCCTAGTGTTCTATTGGTGTGCTCACAGTTCCCTCGTCGTCTCGTCGGATTGGACCACACCTTCCGAATCGGAAGTGGACCCGTCCACGTCACACAAACACACACACACACACACGTACGTACGTAGTGATACTTTCTGTTGTGTTGTTTCCACCAGCACTGTCCCACTGTTGTTACCAGCAGAGGTGTGTTTGAATCCCTGCTAGGAATTGGCTATTTGACCCCTGATTGAAGCGATGACTTTGTTTTAGCACTTTTAATAGATAACCTTGAGGTCACAGGTAACCATCACCTGGTTAGTTGGTTGGGCACATAGTGGACTCCCATCACCTGGTTAATCTCCCTGTACGGGACCAGTTTAGTAGACAGTAACCAGCTGTATTGAGATAGTCCCTAAATGATAGAGTCTAGTTCCAGTGTCTAACCACCATGGAACCATATGACTCTATGAGCAGGATGATCTGTTTAGCCAACAGAGAAAATAATGGTAGAAAAAAATAAAGCAAGCAAGCAAAATTATTCCAAAGTCCAAATGTGTTATTTTGTTGTATTTGGAGTACAATAACACACCTTTGTTGTAAATGTTGTAAGTGGTGATACGTGGGTTAATAAATTACAATCCTTAATGTGTCCGTGTGTGTGTGTGTTGTGGTTTGCCAGTACAGTAAACAAAATCCAGGAACAACAGTTCCCCCTAGTGGTGGATGTTATTACAACAGTACATTATACAACATATAGATAAACGTGGTTTACAAAAGAGGAACATTAAAAAAGTTTTGATCAAAGCTACCGATTAAACTCCATTTCATATAAAAAAATATTTTTTGGTAAGTAACTCATCACCACACAAGAACGGTACAAAAGGTTTATTCATGGGAAAAAATAACACAAGATTGTAAAAGATGGGATAGGAATATCACAAATCGTGAAGTTAACGACATTAATTTGAAATATTTGACTTGCAACCCGAAAACTGCTGGACAGGCGGACACGGCTACTTCATTAGGTCGTGATTTCCAAATCTCGCGGGTTGAGGAAAACGGGTAAAAAAGTTATCGTCCTCGGTCTCGCGAGACTTCCTTGAGACAAGCGGTCGGTTTTCACGGGCAGAAACCGTTTCCCGAAGCGGAGCCCGAACGGATTGTAGTTGAACGGACTCCGCCGGTCGTTGCAGAGCAGTTGACGCTGCTCGTCGTTCCCTCTCAGGGAGATGCACGGGTTGTGGTTCTCCGGTAAGATGTCCGTTAAATCCGTCCTCTTGGCCACCGTCAGCTCTGAGAAACTGGTCGGTCCGCGACCTGTCGGGAAAACACGAACTTCACTTGAAAACGATGACTATTGTCTTCCTGTTCGGCCGATATTGGATTGTTGCCTACATGACGCCTACATGACATACTAACTAAAAAGTAAGTCGAATTATTATTAATGAAATTATTAATTATAATATTAGCAGGCTATTTTATAACCGAATTATTTCAGTATTGGCCCATGTAAATAGATTGACAAATAAGCATTTATTACTGTTATTTAAAAAAAATTAAGTATGAATGAACCAGAATACCAATTTAAAGCAGTAGTATAAAATTTAAATATTCGGACGCACCTGTCGCGAGGGGCCACTCCGCAGAGCTCGAGCCCCGCAGGCTCCTGGCCGACGTCCCGTTGTTACGCATCAGAACTATCGCGAGAACCAACACCGGCGATAGACTTCTCATATTTCGCGCAGGTTTTTCTTCGTCGTTTTTCAAACAGTCTGTAGGCTGCAGTTTGTCTTTAGGAGTGAATGTTTTTTTTCCTTGCTGCTCAACCGGACTCTAAAATGAAACATGCCTGATGTTTACCTGGCGGGTCTTTTATACCTCCGCTAGGTGACTTCTGGTGACTCCTGGAGGCGAACGCCATAAATTACGTCTGCGTCTCGAGCCACAAATTGCGGCGCAGTAATGAATTATTTATCAGAATTTCCCGGAAATAGACCATTACCTTTCGCTTTCAGCTGAAATCATCCTCCATTTGGAAATAAGTACATCTACGAACACACGGGTTGTAGACCGGATGTGGTATTCCGGAGTATTTTCCTTCCTAATACAAAAGCTATAATCGTGTGTTTATTTACAGTTGTGTACAACAGTTGGTACAAACCCAGGAACATTTTCAGCATCGAGTTGGTATCAGGAAACCAACCAATGGGCTTAATTCTTGATAAAGATACACCTAACATAACACACATACATACACACACATGCATAACACACACACACACACACACACACACACACACAACACACACGTATAACACACATACACACACACACACACGCATAACTAACACATAACACACACACACACAAAAACACACACACTCACACATAGAAAAATACACACAAACACACACCACATTTTCAGATGCCCAAAGACCTAAACAGCATTCTGAGTTCCGGTGTAGAAATGAGGATTAACAATAATATCTAAATAATGTGTCCATTATTCCAGATTCAGAGTACTTTGAAGACATGCCTTTGACTCCCTGCAGACATCCAGTGTGGTCCAGCAGCAGGCGGCCTCTGATAGGCCGGACAATCCTCCCTGTACACCAACACTGCGCACACTTTCTTTATGAATAACCTTACTTAATATTGATGTTAGTTTGTATTTTGTTTCAGAAACATAGAATGGTGTTTCTTCACCATTAGGCTGAAATCTGTCATCATAGTATTCTCTTTTTGTAATCTAGTAATCTCCTGGTTAAAGGTTAGGGTATTAGTATCGCTCCAACAGTTTCATCATTTGACACGGGCAGACGGCTATGAAGTGTTTGTTTGGCCCTGGTGGGAGGGGCCGGCCCCTGACCCCTCAACCAATCACCTCGCTGCGTCCCAATTGAATAGTGGTGAACTCTGGGCCCGCCGCTGTTTGCACAGTGGAACAGCTGTGTTCAAACAGTGACCCGAACACGGTCCGCACGGTCGTTAGGGGAGCCTCGTTAGACAGCAGGACCCTCCGACGCCTCACCATGCCGCTGGCCCGATCCTTCTCCATGACCTCCCTGAGCGGGGTGCTGCCCCAGTGGGACGAGGAGGACCTCCCCGTGGACGACCTGCTGCTCTTCGAGGTCGCCTGGGAGGTCACCAACAAAGGTCAGGCTCGAACGCTAACGTCCGCAATGTCACGGTGATGTCACGCCGACGTAATGCTAATGTCTGCTAACGCCACGATAACGTCAAGCTAATGCACTTTAATGCACCGCCAACGTCCCACTAACGTAAAACCGACCTAAAGTTAACATCACGCTATCGTCATGCTAATGTCGGCTAACATCACGCTGATGCACTTGCAAAATGCAACGCTGACGTCACACTAACTTTAAGCTTACGTAATGCTAGCGTAAAGCTAAGGCAATGCTAACGTCATGGTAATGTCATGCTAACCAGGCGGTCTAAGCCGCCTCCTCTGACCCGTCTGTCCGTCTTATCTCTGTGGATCATGCGTCACACGATGACAGACAGGTGTCAGTCGAAGGGAAAACACAGTTTCTCTGCAGTAGTGGGTCCACATGTAGAGACGTCTGTATTAACACAAGGGAATCCTCTTTGAGTCGCTCTGCTGGTGCTCTATTCATCACCTCTATTGAGGTGTGAGCGTTGGGGCCTTGATGGAATGGAGCCAAACGGCCAAGTCCTGAGCAGGCCCGTAGTGACCGTACGGCTGGGGACGCCCCTCTGGAGTTACTGGACATGCACATAAACACACATACACACACACAAACACACACGCACACCTAAGAACATACACATGAACACGCTTAGACACACACACACCCCTAAGGACATCCACATAAACACACACACACACCTAAGGACATACACATAAACACACACACACACACACACACACACACACACACACACACACACACACACACACACACACACACACACACACACACACACACACACACACACCTAAGGCCATACACATAAGCACACACACACAAAACACACACCACACATACAGGGAGGAAAGATTGTGGTCATCTTTAAAACTGTCAATCTGATCCCTTCAATAGCAAAGCCCTTCTCGAATGACAGACACACATTCTAACATTGTGTTTCAATTACAATTTTGATGGCATGAATTTTCTGGTCCGTATTTTGACCACCTGGATATGAATATCATATTTTGAATATCTGCAACCTAAATTTGTTTTTGGATGTTATTTCTTCATGTTTGCTTTTAGAATTCAAAACATTATGGCAGTGATTTGCTTCCATAGTCGGGCATGATTTAATGCCAATTAATTATTGACTGAGTGAATTAATGTGTGGTGGAAAATTATCTGTGAGCGGGAGTCTGCTGGTTTATAGTATGTATGTTTGTGTATGTATATATGTGTGTATATATGTATATCATGTGTGTGTGTGTGTGTGTGTGTGTGTGTGTGTGTGTGTGTGTGTGTGTGTGTGTGTGTGTGTGTGTGTGTGTGTGTGTGTGTGTGTGTGTGTGTGTGTGTGTGTATAAATATATGAGGGTGTACTGTGGTCTGTGGGACCATGTATTCATGATTTAGCCATTGTAGTTTATAGTCAATCAGGGGCCAATCAGGAGCATATGTTGGTTTTGGGCTCTGACGGCGTCAACTCAAAGTGGTCAGTTTAAACATTTATACAAGATCCATTTGGAAAGCTGGTATGTACAGCAATATATATAATTTAAAAACAAAACATTACAATAAGAATGCATTAATTAAGTTTTAAGTGCTTTAAATTGACTCTGATTAATGGCATTTTCCAATCGCTGAACTCAAATTACGTTGGGTAATTAATAATTAATTGGCATTAAATCATGCCCGACTATGGAAGCAAATCACTGCCATAATGTTTTGAATTCTAAAAGCAAACATGAAGAAATAACATCCAAAAACAAATTTAGGTTGCAGATATTCAAAATATGATATTCATATCCAGGTGGTCAAAATACGGACCAGAAAATTCATGCCATCAAAATTGTAATTGAAACACAATGTTAGAATGTGTGTCTGTCATTCGAGAAGGGCTTTGCTATTGAAGGGATCAGATTGACAGTTTTAAAGATGACCACAATCTTTCCTCCCTGTATGTGTGGTGTGTGTTTTGTGTGTGTGTGCTTATGTGTATGGCCTTAGGTGTGTGTGTGTGTGTGTGTGTGTGTGTGTGTGTGTGTGTGTGTGTGTGTGTGTGTGTGTGTGTGTGTGTGTGTGTGTGTGTGTGTGTGTGTGTGTGTGTGTGTGTGTGTTTATGTGTATGTCCTTAGGTGTGTGTGTGTGTTTATGTGGATGTCCTTAGGGGTGTGTGTGTGTCTAAGCGTGTTCATGTGTATGTTCTTAGGTGTGCGTGTGTGTTTGTGTGTGTGTATGTGTGTTTATGTGCATGTCCAGTAACTCCAGAGGGGCGTCCCCAGCCGTACGGTCACTACGGGCCTGCTCAGGACTTGGCCGTTTGGCTCCATTCCATCAAGGCCCCAACGCTCACACCTCAATAGAGGTGATGAATAGAGCACCAGCAGAGGGACTCAAAGAGGATTCCCTTGTGTTAATACAGACGTCTCTACATGTGGACCCACTACTGCAGAGAAACTGTGTTTTCCCTTCGACTGACACCTGTCTGTCATCGTGTTCCACTCTGGGTAACGCGTCTTCTTGTAACAGCGAAGACGCCTTCAGATGTAGTAAACAGAGTAATGCTTCGTGCTCTCAGTGGGGGGCATCTACACGGTGATCCAGACCAAGGCCAAGATCACGGTGGACGAGTGGGGGGAGAACTACTTCATGATGGGGCCGTACTACGAGCACAACTTCCAGACCCAGGTGGAGGCGTGCGAGGCCCCGCTCCCCGCCATCAGGGGCGCCATGGACGCGCTCATCAGCAACGGCTGCCAGGTCCTTACTCGCATCATAATAGACGTGTACTTACACTAAGCAATTATCTATTAGACTTTTAGTTATTATGCTTAGTAATATTATGCATTATCTTTTATATTTTGTCTATGCTTACATTATTGTAGTACATTTATTATCTGTATATTTAGAATGCTTTTATTTTAGTCGTATTAATATTTCTTATTTTATAGTGTATTACACAATATACAATAATATAAAAAATTGCCACAAGATGGCAGTCTAACATCAATCTAAAGAAATGTGTTATCCTAAGAAATAAACAAACATATCAATATATTCGTAAAGCCATGTATATCTGAATCTAATCTAACTGTAAATATCTATATCTATTTTATCTATAAATATTGTTATATATTTCAAGTATTGTATTGCTCCAGTGTATTTTGTTTCTATTTGATTATATATTTTGTGTGTGTGTGTGTGTGTGTGTGTGTGTGTGTGTGTGTGTGTGTGTGTGTGTGTGTGTGTGTGTGTGTGTGTGTGTGTGTGTGTGTGTGTGTGTGTGTGTGTGTGTGTGTGTGTGCGTCTGCGCGTGCCTGCATGCGTGTTCATGCATGTGTGTGCCTCTGCGCGCGCGTGCCCGTGCATATGTGTGTGCCTCTGCGCGTGCGTGCCCGTGCATATGCGTGTGTGTCTGCGCGTGCGTGCGTGCGTGTCCCAGGTGTTCTTCGGCCGCTGGCTGATCGAGGGCAGCCCCTATGTGCTTCTGTTTGACGTGGGCGGGGCCTCCGGGAACCTGGACCGCTGGAAGGGTGACCTCTGGGACTCCTGCAACATCGGCCTGCCCTCCCACGACCACGAGGCGGGCGACGCCCTGATCCTGGGCTCCCTGGTCGCCTGGTTCTTCAAAGAGGTTCCTCCTCTCTGTTCCTTTGACGGATCAGAGCTTTGACGGACACAGGAGCTTAAACACTGCGTTCCGATTGGTCCACTCGGGCCCTGTATAGATAGATAGATAGGAACTTTAATGATCCCTCTGGAAGGTTCCTTCAAGAAATTCCACTTCCAGCAGCAGCAAACGCCATGTTACAAATAGAATAAGAGTTAAAAACAAATATAAATTATTACATTGTGTATTATTTAAGGCATCACAATTTTGTAGTCTTGCTGTTTGATATGTGAGTACAGGAAACCGGTTCCCTGTCGATCGCACTGCGTAATACCCACAAAGCACTGGAAAATATGTTTAGAGCAGATGCACACCTAATCCCGCACTGTTACCCATGATGCACCAGGGTTTTCAGTGTCATTTGGTTTATCCAATTGAGATGGTTTTCTTATGTACTGCTGAACATGAGCTGAGGAAACTCTTTAAGATAATAAATAGATCCTAATGAAAGATTAAAGTGTTGTATTTTGAGTGTCACCTGACCACGTCTCACTGGTCTCTGCTCATTGGCTGTAGCTGACGGATCGCCTTGGCGACGCCCCCAACGTCATCGCTCACTTCCACGAGTGGCAGGCGGGCGCCGGGCTCATCCTGTCCCGCGCCCGCAAGATCCCCATGGCGACGGTGTTCACTACGCACGCCACCCTGCTGGGGCGCTACCTCTGCGCCGGGAACGTGGACTTTTACAACAACCTGGGCAAGGTGGGGGCACACGCGCTCACACACACACACACACACGAAGGCAGGCAAACACACTCCTAAAACACACGCACGCAGAAACATAGACACGCGAAAACACGCAAAAAACATGCAAAAACATATGCGCACATAATCACACACATGCAAAAAACACACAAATGTGCAGAAACACACATGCAAAAATAGACACACCCTTCTAAAACCACCTCAACAAGGTGAACACAGCCACACACGCAGACACATGCAAACACACAGACACACACCACGTGCACAAACACACACACACACAAACACATGTGCAAGCACACACGCAAGCACTCCCTCACACACATAGACACCCACACAACGGAAACGCTGACTTCAACAACAACTTCGACCAGGAGTAGGAGAGCCCACATGTGCCCCCCCTCCCCGGCCCCCACACGCCTTCCTCGTGCTCCGTTGTTCCGCTCGGTGCTGGAGCCTGAAGGTCAGCTCTTGGCTAAAGGTCGCGCGCTAACAGGCTCAGGTAATTGACAGCTGCTTGTCTCGGAGCGGGAGCGGAGCGCTGAGTGTTACCGAGCGCCCGACGGGCGTCAGAGCCCCCGCTGGTACCTGGTACGCCGCTGACCGCACCAAACGTAAACAGATCTCAGCTGGAGCCTCGTTAATGGACAGGGGTCGTCAACCTCGTTACTGAGGAGGGGACGTTCATTAGATTATCCTGAGAGAATTATTATAGAGGGAGAGAGGGGCTTGTAATAATGTGATGGCACTTGACCACTTTTTTTTCATTTTCATTTAATGTTCATGAACATTAAAGCTTATTTTATTCATTAAGATACTGTATCTACGTATGTATATATCTAGAAGATGCTGTCAACATCATTTCGTCAAAAGGATCTTTCTTTGGGTCTGTGTTTCTCGTAGAGAAGGAGAGAGTCTCTCAGGAATAAGTAGTAAAATCTCTATCACATAATTGTGTCGTAAAAACAAAACACACAAACAAACATACATACAAATCTAACTCGTAGGAGAGACGGATATGACGTATTAAGGCGTAGAACGACGGCACCTAACCATGGACTGGTGCTGAAGATGGCCCCCACAGAGTCTAGCCCCCGTGCTCCATAGCCCCTCAGCCCCAGGGGACCCCCTGCCCCAGGCACCCCAACATTGGGCCAGTGGACCACACTCGCTGGGGGTCCCGACCAGAGAGTGTAGAACGTAGAATACGTGTGGGCCATCTTCAGCAAACGGCTCACAGTCGGGTGCGGGTGTGTGGCCGCTTAATAAGTAATATTCATCTCTCCTACGAGTTGATTTGTATTTGTTTTGCAACACAGTTATTTGAAAGCGATTTGACTTCTTATTCCTGAGCTCCAGGGGACGGCCCCGTTGACCCGTCCGTCCTGCTGCGTGTGTTCCAGTTTGACATCGACCGGGAGGCGGGCGAGAGGCAGATCTACCACCGCTACTGCCTGGAGCGGGCGGCGGTGCACTGCGCCCACATCTTCACCACTGTGTCCCAGATCACGGCCGTGGAGGCCCAGCACATCCTGCAGAGGAAGCCAGGTGGGGACCGCCTTCACAGCGACACCGCTGTGTTGGTTGAAGGAACCCTGCATCCGGTGGGGACCGCCTTTATCGCGACACCGGCGCATTGGTCGTAGGAACCTTGCAGCCGGTCTCGTGGTGAAGCCAGGTAGGGGGACCGTCTTCACCGCGACACTGGCGCATTGGTCAAAGGAACCTTACAGCCGGTCTCGTGGTGAAGCTAGGTAGGGGGACCGTCTTCACCGCGACACTGGCGCATTGGTCAAAGGAACCTTACAGCCGGTCTCGTGGTGAAGCCAGGTAGGGGGGCCGTCTTCACCGCGACACCGGTCGAAGGAACCCCGCAGCCGGTGTTGTGGTGAAGCCAGGTGGGGACCGCCTTCACCGCGACACCGGCGCTGTGCTATTCTTGTATTCAGTGTAACCCTGTCCAGTGTTCTTCAGCCCCTCACCCTGGTCCTGTTCCTCTGTTCCTTGGTCCAGACGTGATCACCCCCAACGGGCTGAACGTGAAGAAGTTCTCCGCCATGCACGAGTTCCAGAACATGCACTGCACCAGCAAGGCCCGCATCCAGGAGTTTGTCAGGGGACACTTCTACGGGTGAGTGTTGATGGGGGCCCCCACCTTCACCCAATTAGGACTTCAGAGTTTTCTTATGAAACAGAATGTTAAAGGGAATTCAACCCAAAATGCAGAATGCAGTTTTAGACTAAATTGTTAAACAAATTATTGTGAAAAAATATATGATGCCAGTTATTGCAGGATATATAAAGATAATTTTTACGTTGATAATATGCTGAGTCTACCTTTATATGTCCCGTCCTCCCTGGCAGACATCTGGACTTCAACCTGGAGAAGACGCTGTACTTCTTCATCGCCGGCCGTTACGAGTTCTCCAACAAGGGAGCGGATCTTTTCCTGGAGGCTCTCTCAAGACTCAACTACCTGCTCAGAGTAAGAAGCTTACCCCTTTCAAGCCTCATCAAGGCTCTCAAGGCTCAACTACCTGCTCAGAGTAAGAAGCTAACCCCTATCAGGCCTTATATAGGCTCTCTAAACTAACTACCTGCTCAGAGTAAGGAGGCTGCTAGCCCTATCAAGTCTTATCGATCCTTGTTCAGGCTCTAAACTCAATTACCTGCTCAGAGTACGGAGGTTGCTAGCTCTATCAAGCCTCATCAAGGCTCTCTACGGTTTCTGTCTGTTCTGCGGGGCTAGCATCACACGCCTCACGCTTTACAGTGAAGTTTTAAGGGGGCCAGTGGTACTAAGTTCTGATCTTCATTTCTCTCTCGCTCTCGCTTTCTCTCTCCCTCCCCCCCCCCCCCCCCCCCCAGGTCCATAAGGAAGATGTCACCGTTGTGGTGTTCTTCATCATGCCCGCTAAAACAAACAACTTCAACGTGGAGTCCCTGAAGGGACAAGCCATACGCAAACAGCTTTGGTAAGAAAGTAGGATCACACACACACACACACGTGAGCGCACATACACGTGCACACTGTACCCCTCCAGGGACATGTCTCACTCCTGTCCTCCAGGGACATCTCTCACTCTCCTGTCTTGTGTCCTCCAGAGACATGTCTCACTCTCCTGTCCTCCAGAGACATGTCTCACTCTCCTGTCTCACTCTCCTGTCTTGTGTCCTCCAGGGACATGTCTCACTCTCCTGTCCTCCAGAGACATGTCTCACTCTCCTGTCCTCCAGGGACATGTCTCACTCTCCTGCCTCACTCTCCTGTCTTGTGTCCTCCAGGGACATGTCTCACTCTCCTGTCCTCCAGGGACATGTCTCACTCTCCTGTCTTGTGTCCTCCAGGGACATGTCTCACTCTCCTGTCCTCCAGAGACATGTCTCACTCTCCTGTCCTCCAGGGACGCTCTCCTATCTCACTCTCCTGTCCTCCAGAGACATGTCTCACTCTCCTATCTCACTCTCCTGTCTAACTCCCCTCTCTTGTGTCCCCCTCCAGGGACACGGCCCAAGGCATGAAGGAGAAGTTTGGGAAGCGTCTGTACGAGGCTCTGCTGAAGTGGGTCCCGCTCCTCTCTACACTAGCGTTCTCTCCAACACCCTCTAGGACTAGTTCTGTTCCATTATTTATATTAACCGCTACATGAGAGTTTAGCAAGCCAGGCAGAAAGGAGTGATGATGACTTTGATAGCTATGCGATGAATAGGTCAAATGTTAATCAATATAATTTCAAACATATAATTTAAAAAAAAAATTGTGCAGGGGGGAAATCCCAGAGATGAACAACATCCTGGACCGCGATGACTTCAGCATCATGAAGAGAGCCATCTATGCCACTCAGGTACCGGGGCTGGCTGGCGGGCTCCCCTCTTTCCTTTTCTGTTCAAATTCTATTTCATATTCTACATCCTCTTCTTCTTCCAATCCTGCACATTTCTCTTCAGATTCCTCTTCATTGTTGTTGAATCTCGTGGCCTGGTTGTATTGGATTGCTGCCATCGTCTCTCAGAGCAGTAATAAGCAATTGATTTACCATAAAATAGATGAATGGCGTGCTGTAGCACACACACACACGCACAAACACGCACACACACACACGTCATTCTGTTGTGCTTTTGGTTTATATTTATTGTAATAAGTCACCGTTGCTGTGGGTGAATATTACGGCTTATTCCAAACTGATATGGTGTTGCTACACTAACAATGTATATAAACCTTTTAAGTCTTCAAATGTATATACAAATGTCAGATTTTATGATGTGCCCTTATCTCATGTGTACGAGTTAAATTTGAAAAGTTGAATCACAGCTACAACAGGAAGGATGTATAGACCACACTGTCTATACAGTGTCCTAGTTCATAAGCTTTACAGATAAACATCCTCATGGTCACAAAGATACAGGCTACCTGTCTGCCTCCTCTCATCACGCTCTGCCTTGAGCCCAGAGGGAGTTCCACTCTAGTCCTGGACGGTGTGAAGTGTCATGGTGCCTCTATCTATCTATCCATTACAACGCCAGGGATTCCCCTTGAGCAAACATGAATGAACGAATGAGAGTAATGAGGTAATCACATCCCAGCCGAGCCACGTGATTGGTCGAGGTAGAGGATGTGGGTGCGGAGGGGGCCGGCCCTCGCTGGTCGATGGCATTCTTAAAGGCAGAGCCGCCGATACCGGAACCTTTCTCAATTAAAGGAATTTATGTCCACGTCAATATTCCAGGAAATGGAATGCCGGGGGGGGAATTGATCGAGGGGGGGTTAATGGAAATAGTGCGGGGGGGGGGGGGGTGGGGGGGGGGACAAACTTGTGAATGGGAAACGTAGCTGTGATTAATTTTCTATTAAATCTATTACTCTCACTTTAACACACACACACACACACACACACACACACACACACACACACACACACACACACACACACACACACACACACACACACACACACACACACCTCCATCACTTCATGTGCTAATACACGCCACACCGATTTTTATTATATTTATCATCACTGGTTCAAAACTTTTCCATGCATAAAATAGAAGCTGCTCTTCATCACGCAAGTGGACAGAAGCCCGAATGCGTTAGTCCACACAGGAGAATCAGTCCATTCAAGAAGGCGTAGGCGGACAGTGTAGAGGCTTGGCTGTTCTGCCCCCAACCGTACCGTACCGGGTTCGATCCCCAGTGAAGCTGATCTGTACGTAGGCCCCCTAGGGCGATGGGCATCCCCTCCACTAATGAAAATATACGCTCCAGTAATATAAATCTATTTTAAGATATTTTACATTTACATTTAGGGCATTTAGCAGACCTTTTTATCCAAAGCGAGTCACAATAAGTGCACTTGTCAGAAGAAAGCGAAACAACACTATATCGCTGTCGGTAAGGATGTTCATAGAACCAAGTGCCAAGCACTAACAATCGATATGTTAACCCATTCCCTGTCTAATAGCTAGGATAAGATGCGACACAATGCTAAATGACTAAACAGTTCATATTAACACAGTTCATAGTAACAAAGTTACAGTTCACAGGTTGGAAGGTAAACCAAAATTGAATCTCCAAAGTTGTCGATCCGATCCAATTTGTTCTCCCAACCTTTTTGAAACCTCCTTGAACAACAACAGCAGTGTGAGTCACAGTAACGTGGTGATCAGACATCATTAGCCTCGAACATATTTCATGTGTTGCAGATCGATACGGAAGTGATGAGTCCAAAAGGTTACTCGCCACGGATCATCGCCCCGTCTCATTAAACGCGGTTCAGGGGTGTTCAGGAACCATTTTGTGGGCATAAACGCGATTGATTTTCCAGTCCAGTTTTCAGGTTGGATTAAAACCTGCGGCGGCAGCCATGATGTGGATCAGTCACACGTCGTGTGCAGTAGGAGAATTTATGTGTTGGTTACACTGTATGAGTTTGGGTTAAACGGACACAAAAATCTGGATTGTGTTTGCGATGGCAGTATCAAATATAGTCTGTTGAGAACTTGACTCAGTTCCATGAAACGGAGCCGATCTCAATGTATTGGGGTAATTATTTTCATGAGGCTCATTGAAGACTTTTGCTGGAATTGCTTTACTGCAATTCACAATTATAATGTTTAATTTCTTCTTCTTCTTCTCTCTACTCTCTAATAATTCTTGTGCTCGCACTCACTCAATCACTCGCTTACTCTCTCTCTCCTTCACACTTTCTATTTCACTCTCTTTCCCACTCTCACTCTCTTTCACACATATACACGCTCCCTGGCTCACTCTCCCCCCGACCTGTGCCCCCAGAGACACACACTGCCCCCCGTGACGACTCACAACATGCTGGACGACGCCACCGACCCCATCCTGGCCAACGTGAGGCGCATCGGCCTCTTCAACGCCAGGAGCGACCGCGTCAAGGTAGACCCTCTCTGACCTAGGCTCATACCTCATTATCAAGGTACACTCTCTAACCTAGGCTCATACCTCATTATCAAGGTACACTCTCTAACCTAGGCTCATACCTCATTATCAAGGTACACTCTCTAACCTAGGCTCATACCTCATTATCAAGGTAGACCCTCTCTGACCAAGGTTCATACCTCATTATCAAGGTACACTGTCTAACCTAGGCTCATACCTCCTTATCAAGGTAGACCCTCTCTGACCTAGGCTCATACCTCCTTTTGTTTGGTTCCGGTTTCCGACCGACCCTGTCAATTTATGTGCGACCCAAATTATTTTATGAGCTTTATTAAAAAAATAATAATAATATTCTTTTTGATGCAAACTATAATTACGTTTTGGTACAGCACCTCTTCATTGTGTACAAGGATGAGCGATTTTTCTCGTTTTTAAATGAAAACAACCTACCTATCATTCGCTGCTGCTGGAAAAAAAATAATAATAATAATAATAAATTCCCTACCTACCCATGACCTCAACTGACAACCAACAGGAACCAAACTTTTTTTTTTTTTTGGCCTTATCAAGGTAGACCCTCTCTGACCTAGGCTCATACCTCATTATCAAGGTACACTCCCTAACCAAGTGTGTGTGTGTGGTTCTAGATCGTGTTCCACCCTGAGTGTGTGTGTGTGGTTCTAGATCAAGTTCCACCCTGAGTGTGTGTGTGTGGTTCTAGATCAAGTTCCACCCTGAGTGTGTGTGTGTGGTTCTAGATCGTGTTCCACCCTGAGTTCCTGTCCTCCACCAGCCCCCTGCTCCCCATGGACTACGAGGAGTTTGTACGCGGCTGCAACCTCGGAGTGTTCCCGTCCTACTACGAGCCCTGGGGGTACACACCTGGTAGGCCTGTTACCGTGGTTACCGCTGTTACTACGAGCCCTGGGGGTACACACCTGGTAGGCCTGTTACCGTGGTTACCGCTGTTACTACGAGCCCTGGGGATACACACCTGGTAGGCCTGTTACCGTGGTTACCGCTGTTACTACGAGCCCTGAGGGTAGACACCTGGTAGGCCTGTTACCGTGGTTACCACTGTTACTACGAGCCCTGGGGGTAGAAACCTGGTAGGCCTGTTACCGGGTTTACCGCTATTACTACGAGCCCTGGGGGTACACATCTGGTAGGCCTGTTACCGGGTTTACCGCTATTACTACGAGCCCTGGGGGTACACACATGGTAGGCCTGCGAAACAAATTGGAAGTGAAAGAAAGTGAAACGCTCAACGTTAACCAAGATGGGAGCTGGCCTGCCATCAGACTGGACCATCAACAATGATATTACAATCTGTCTGCTGCTGGTCACAGTGGGACACCGACCAACCCAGTGTGTCTGTGTGTGTGGGGACCCAGTGTGTGTTCTTTGTTTAGACCGTGTGTGTGTGTGTGTGTGTGTGTGTGTGTGTTCTGAGTTCAGCCCCTGTGTGTTGTGTGTGTGTGTGTGGACCCTGTGCGTGTGTGTGTGTGTGTGTGTGTGTGTGTGGACCCTGTGCGTGTGTGCGTGTGTGTGTGTGTGTGTGTGTGTGTGTGTGTAGACTCAGTGTGTTCTGAGTTCATCCCCAGTTTGTGTGTGTGTGTGTAGACCCAGTGTGTGTGTGTGTGTGTGTGTGTGTGTGACGTGGACCCAGTGTGTTCTGAGTTCATCCCCAGTGTGTGTGTGTGTGTGTGTGTGTGTGTGTGTGTGTGTGTGTGTGTGTGTGTGTGTCCAGGGGAGTGCACTGTGATGGGGATCCCCAGTGTGACCACCAACCTGTCGGGGTTCGGCTGCTTCATGGAGGAACACGTGTCAGACCCAGCAGCATATGGTACGCACACACACACGCAAACACACATACGCAAACACACGAGCAAACACGCATACATGCGCACATGCACACATACACGCACGCATACACACACGCACATACACGAGCACAAATACACACAGGCACTTCCATAACTCTTGAGAAATTCTCTCCCTCTCTCTCCTGGTCTCCCTCTCTCTCCCTCTCTCTCTTGTCGCTCTCTCTTGTCGCTCTCTCTGTCTCTCTCTCTGGTCTCTCTCTCTGGTCTCTCTCTGGTCTCTCTCTCTGGTCTCTCTCTCTGTGTCTCTCTCTGGTCTCTCTCTGGTCTCCCTCTCTCTCCCTCTCTCTCTGATCGCTCTCTCTGTCTCTCTCTGGTCTCTCTCTGGTCTCTCTCAGGTATCTACGTGGTGGACCGGCGGTTCCGCTCGGCCCATGAGTCGTGCAGTCAGCTGACTCAGTTCATGTTCGGCTTCTGCCAGCAGTCGCGGCGCCAGCGCATCATCCAGAGGAACCGCGTTGAGCGGCTGTCGGACCTGCTGGACTGGAGGTTCCTGGGCAGGGTCAGTACTACAGCCCCAGGCTTCTGAAGGCCGCAGTGGGGATGGCTTGGCTTTCCAGCATGGATGGAGAGTCTGAGATTTAATAGGAAGGGTTGGAAAGCTTTGGTGTACAGCAGGCTGTACATGGCTCTGGTGAACCCATTGGCACCCTGCTGGGATTGGAGTGGATTCAGATACATTTAAAACATTTAGCAGCTTGTTTGCAAACGGGCCAAACTTACAAGCAAACAAAATATGTTTGATGCATCGTTGTGTTTTTATAACCGAATTACATTACGTTTGTTTGGTTTAATGAGAGAAATACATGTTTGTTTGTGTGAATAGTGTTTGTTTTTGTTGATAATATAAATGTTTGTTTGTGTTTATAATATAAATACATGTTTGTTTGTGTTCATATTAATTAATACATGTTGGTGTTAATATAAAAACATGTTTGTTTGCGTTAATAAGAGAAATGCATGTTGGTTTTTGTGTTAATAAGAGAAATACATGTTTTATATAAAGATATGTTTGTGTTAACATAAAAGTTTGTTTGTTTTAATAATATAAATATATGTTTGTGTGTGTGCTCGTCTGATGATTGGTTCCTTGATTCTCTCCTCGCCTGTGATTGGCAGTTCTACGTCCACGCCCGCCTCCTGGCCCTCAGCCGGGCGTTTCCTGACAAGTACGAGATGGACCCCATGGCGCCCCCGAAGGTAACTAACCAGTCCTCCCAGCAGCAGCTCACAGCCCATCACAACCCCCACACCAGCACCCTGACAGGCCAAACTGGGCCTGCCTCTGACCCCCGTTCACGGCTGTAATTGACAGCCTAATATTTGGATGAGTGGTTCGGCGTTTATTTCCTCCTGCTCTCCTCAGAAGCACACACACAGACCCACGCTCATACATACACACACATGTACTCGCGCATTCAAACATACTACATCTACATCCATCTACATACTGTCCTAGGATACTGTTCTACATACTGTCCTAGGATACTGTCATAGACCACTGTTCTAGAATACTGTTCAAGAATACTGTTCTACATACTGTCCTAGGATACTGTCATAGACCACCGTTCTAGAATACTGCTCTATACTACCCGTCTAGAATAGTCTAGAATACTGTTCTATACTACTGCTCTATACTATTGATCTAGAATACAGTTCTATACTACTGTTTTGGAATACTGCTCTATACTACTGGTCTAGAATACTGTTCTATACTACAGTTCTATACTACAGTTCTATGCTACAGTTCTATACTACACCTCTATACTACAGTTCTATACTACAGTTCTATACTACACCTCTATACTACAGTTCTATACTACAGTTCTATACTACAGTTCTATACTACACCTCTATAATACAGTTCTACTACACTGCCTCATCACCTCGCCCCCCCCTCCAGGCCGAGGGGTTCCGGTACCCGCGGCCCTACTCCGTGCCCCCCTCCCCCTCCGCCTCCCTCCACTCCACCCCCCACCACAGCGACGCCGAGGACGACGACGACGAAGACGAGCCCTACGACGAAGATGAGGAGGCGGAGCGGGACCGCATGAACATCAAGACGCCCTTCGTACTGGGGGGGGTCCCGGGGGGCCGGAGGAGGTCGCAGCTCGTGGAGGACGAGGACGAGGACTAGACCGGGGAGGGGGGGGGACTAGACCGGGGAGGGGGGGGGACTAGACCAGGGAGGGGGGGGGACTAGACATGGGAGGGAGGGACTAGACCGGGGAGGGGGGGACTAGACCGGGGAGGGGGGGGGGGACTAGAACGGACTGGGGGGGACTAGACCGGGGAGGGGGGAACTAGACCAGACCTGGGGGGAAACTAGACCGGACTTGGGGGGGATTCGACTGGACTGGGGGGGGGGGACTCGACAGGGGAGGGGGTGGACTAGAACAGTGAGGGGGCGGACTAGACCGGACCCGGGGGGGAGCTAGACAGGGGAGGGGGGGAACTAGACCGGACTGGGGGGGGGGACTAGACCGGACCTGGGAGGGACTAGACTGGGGAGGGGGGGACTAGACCGGACTGGGGGGGGGGGGACTAGACCGGACTGGGGGGGTGGGGACTATAACAGACTGGGGGGGGGGGGACTAGACCGGACTGGGGGGGGACTAGACCGGTGAGGGGGGGGAACTAGCCCAGACCTGGGGGAGACTGAACCTGGGGTTGAACTAGAACAGACCTGGGGGAGACTGAACCTGGGGTTGAACTAGAACAGACCTGGGGGGACTCGACCGGACCTGGGGGGAACCACCCACAGTCTCTACACCGTCAGCAGCCTGCCATGTGTGGTGTTCCCGCCACATGTTCCTGCTGAATGCTTATACCCCGTCTTCAAAACATACACCAGACAGTATGTATATTTAAACATATTGTGTTACATCAATTATATTTTAAGTATTGTTGTTGTCTGTGGACCAAGCACCTCCTGAGGGCATAGATTAGCCTCTTGAGGGCGTAGATTAGCCTTCTGAGAGCTAATCTATGCCTTTTGAGGGTGTGGATTATCTTTTCTGCGGTGCAACGCCATTGTTTTAGCGAACAGGGGAAACTACCCATATTTGGAACATTGGGGGCGGGACTTGGAAAGCCACCTTCCAGTATTCTTAAACCAAAATCATGTCAAGTGCTTTTTAATGAGTTGTCGTGTTGGGAAATAGTAATTGACAACCAGGACCTCATATAATAAATGTTAGGGAGAGGAACCAGCTACTAATCCTCAGCAAGAACAAATGAGTTTATTTGTTTCACGAAGATCTAGCAGTTGATTTAAAAAATGTTTACAGAAAACGGTTTCACCAACCCAATGAAACAATCGTACATGTTGTTATTTTCCTGGTATTTGGACGGATCAGTTTAAATATTTCTCACTTTTCATTTGATCTGTTTGATATACGTCTACATTCTCAGCGGTGCTTAGCAAAGTGTGTGTTGGGGTCTGGTCTCATCCTCCCCCTATATCCCCCACAACTGGTCTGTCAGTGCTTGTCAGATGGTCCCACGGTTTGTGAATATTACGTTGAATGTGTCTGGTGACGGTTCATTCACCCCGTCTCGTTGCAGCAGAACTCCTTCAGACAACAGAATGCTATGAATTCAAACTCGTTTTTATTAAAACAACACGTCAAACAATCATCATCCGAGCACGAGTATTTACAAAACGTCTTCCCTCCCCGTCGCAGCACGCAGTATTATAAACATCCAATCAGGGATGGTCTTGAGCCGTTTCAGACGCGCCTCCATCAGAAGTATTCCCGCTTCCACACCGGAAGGTCCTGGAAGGACAGCTGGTTGGCGTTTTCGTTGGCTGGGAGAGGGAGGGAGAACGATAAGAGGGGAAGCTCTTCATGATAACATTTCTTTGCCTGGTGACCGACAGCACAACTTTAGGCAGATGTAACTCAACAAGATAATGAACAAAACATATTTAAATAATTTGGAACAAGTTCCACACAATATAATTCAAAAGTTTGGAACAAGTTCCACAAACATGAATATTTAGTAGTTTGGAGCAAGTTCCACGCACGATAATTCAATAGTTTGGAACAGGTCCCCCACACAATACTTCAATAGTTTGGAACAGGTCCCCCACACAATAATTCAATAGTTTGGAACAAGTCCCCCACACAATAATTCAGTAGTTTGGAACAGGTCCCCCACACAATAATTCAATAGTTTGGAACAAGTCCCCCACACAATAATTCAATAGTTTGGAACAAGTCCCCCACACAATAATTCAATAGTTTGGAACAAGTCCCCCACACAATAATTCAGTAGTTTGGAACTAGTCTCCCACACAATAATTCAATAGTTTGGAACAAGTCCCCCACACAATAATTCAATAGTTTGGAACAAGTCCCCCACACAATAATTCAGTAGTTTGGAACTAGTCTCCCACACAATAATTCAGTAGTTTGGAACAAGTCCCCCACACAATAATTCAGTAGTTTGGAACTAGTCTCCCACACAATAATTCAATAGTTTGGAACAAGTCCCCCACACAATAATTCAATAGTTTGGAACAAGTCCCCCACACAATAATTCAGTAGTTTGGAACTAGTCTCCCACACAATAATTCAGTAGTTTGGAACTAATCTCCCACACAATAATTCAGTAGTTTGGAACAAGTCCCCCACACAATAATTCAGTAGTTTGGAACTAGTCTCCCACACAATAATTCAGTAGTTTGGAACTAATCTCCCACACAATAATTCAGTAGTTTGGAACAAGTCCCCCACACAATAATTCAGTAGTTTGGAAATAGTTCCCCACACGATAATTCAATAGTTTGGAACTAGTTCCCCACGCGATAATAAAAATTGCCTCATTTGTTAAAGTCTTGCTAAACTAAATCCATCTTGGAGTGATTCGGTAGACGTGTTTAGTTCGCAGTAGCTCAGCGCACGGTGTCTGAAGGCCGTCGGATGGGCCAGAGGAGGAGGTTGGATGGTCTGCAAGACGGTCTAACGGAGCAGAGGAGGTCTACTGAACCAGAGGAGGAGGAAGAGGAGGTCTACTGAACCAGAGGAGGAGGAAGAGGAGGTCTACTGAACCAGAGGAGGAGCAAGAGCAGGGTCTACTGAACCAGAGGAGGAGGAGGAGGAGGGGGTCTACTGAACCAGAGGAGGAGGAGGAGGAGGGGGTCTACTGAACCAGAGGAGGAGGAGGAGGAGGGGGTCTACTGAACCAGAGGAGGAAGAGGAGGTCTACTGAACCAGAGGAGGAGGAAGAGGTCTACTGAACCAGAGGAGGAGGGAGAGGAGGTCTACTACTGAACCAGAGGAGGAGGAAGAGGAGGTCTACTGAACCAGAGGAGGAGGAAGAGGAGGGTCTACTGAACCAGAGGAGGAGGAGGAGGAGGGGGTCTACTGAACCAGAGGAGGAGGAAGAGGTCTACTGAACCAGAGGAGGAGGGAGAGGAGGTCTACTACTGAACCAGAGGAGGAGGAAGAGGAGGTCTACTGAACCAGAGGAGGAGGAAGAGCAGGGTCTACTGAACCAGAGGAGGAGGAGGAGGAGGGGGTCTACTGAACCAGAGGAGGAGGAGGAAGAGGAGGTCTACTGAACCAGAGGAGGAAGAGGAGGTCTACTGAACCAGAGGAGGAGGAAGAGGTCTACTGAACCAGAGGAGGAGGAAGAGGTCTACTGAACCAGAGGAGGAGGAAGAGGAGGAGGAGGAAGAGGAGGAGGAAGAGGAGGTCTACTGAACCAGAGGAGGAGGAGGAGGAGGAAGAGGAGGAGGTCTACTGAACCAGAGGAGGAGGAAGAGGAGGTCTACTGAACCAGAGGAGGAGGAAGAGGAGGTCTACTACTGAACCAGAGGAGGAGGAAGAGGAGGTCTACTGAACCAGAGGAGGAGGAAGAGGAGGAGGTCTACTGAACCAGAGGAGGAGGAAGAGGAGGTCTACTGAACCAGAGGAGGAGGAAGAGGAGGAGGTCTACTGAACCAGAGGAGGAGGAAGAGGAGGTCTACTACTGAACCAGAGGAGGAGGAAGAGGAGGTCTACTGAACCAGAGGAGGAGGAAGAGGAGGAGGTCTACTGAACCAGAGGAGGAGGAAGAGGAGGTCTACTGAACCAGAGGAGGAGGAAGAGGTCTACTGAACCAGTCACCTTGGTCCTTCAGCGTCTGCAGGAAGCTGAGCAGCAGGGCGGCGGCCTGGTCCACGCTCTGCTTCTCCGGGCTCAGGCCCCCCTGGCTCTCTGAGGAGCACAGGAACACACACAGGAGGTGAGACAGGCTACAGGTGAGACAGGCTAAAGGTGAACACAAAGACAGGCTGCCGGTGAGACAGGTTAAAGGTGTACACATAGACAGGCTGCAGGTGAGACAGGCTAAAGGTGTACACAAAGACAGGCTGCCAGTGAGACAGGCTAAAGGTGTACACGTAGACAGGCTAGGGGTGAGACAGGCTAAAGGTGTACACAGACAGGCTACGGGTGAACACACAGACATGCTTGCAGACAGACAGGCTCCAGCTGAACACACAGGCTGCAGTTGAACAGACAGGCTTGCAGACAGCCTCACAGACAGGCTGCAGAGGACCAGATCATTACCAGTACAGTAATACTAGTATTTGATTCTATTGTCTTAGGAATTTTTCATTTTAGGTATTAAAATAATTCCATTAGAAAAGTGGCATTGAGCTATAATTAGTTTACTAAGATCAGTAAGTGCGTGAATAATCAGATTCCCTCATCAGCTACTACAGCGTTTAATACGCCGTGTTAGTGTAACGTTCTAGTCATGAGTAATGTTAGGTAAGGTTCAACACAAGGCTGTTTCCCAACTGAAAAACAGGATGATAAGAAGTAAATCCAAGGTACCCAAGTGCAACGTGTCGTACACGTCTCCTTCCTTCCCGTCTTCTGAGATGAACCGCCTGCCCTCTGGAATGAGAACCAAGACGGTGAGGTTAATTATAACTGCACCACTGATCTCATTCACCAAAGCTTGTGCATTACTTATTTGGTTTTATAAGTATGATATTATTGGCTGAATGACTTCCTGAATTGTGATCGGACAGAGCGAGAGGACCCTACGTGTTCCCTTCAGGTACAGCATCGCCTGCGGAGTCCAGTTCCTCCTCTGGAAAGAACTCTGCGTGAGGAGCAGAAACCAACTCCGTCAAAATAGGAGAATAGTTCAAGGCTACTATGATGCACTTAATAAATTAAATATGAATATAAGATGCATGTATATATAGATAGGCATTTAAAAAAAGTAAACTTACCTTCGGCGCGCTCCACGAACGCGAGACGAGCGTCGCCAGCAGCAGGATGGAGAGCAGGTGGGCTAAAGTCACTTTCCTTAACCCCTAGGAGGGACACATCAGAAGCGTTGTAATTTAAAATAACTATAGCTCTAAATAACCGCAAATGTGGAAGATTAGTCTGCGCCTGTAGGCTAATTACGTGCGTAATTACGCATAGCGCCACAAAGGCCTATGCGTAAAAGGCATTTCGTAAACGAACAAAGTTATGGGTTCTGCAGTAGATTTAACACGGAGTTGACGGCTATACGAGACAGGCCTCATTAGTTAAATCCCAATACTGCGGGAGTTGGGCTACTTACTCTCATGGCCGCCGTTGATAAGGAGCAGGCCTTTCTGTATCCGTGTGGACCGCTGGGTCTCGGAAAGTCGATGGTTATCGGGAGGTCGGGGGTCTGCCGGTCAGGACCGTGCTCCCTGTCTTTATACTCTCAGGGGCGGGGAGCTCCGGCTGCCCCAAGCAGAGCAGTGGTTAATGGGTGTCGGGTGGCCATAGGTCACGACGGTCGGACCAATGCGCGGGGAGGGAATAAATTGCAGCTCCAAATCAATTCACTTTTGTGACCTATAATTCTGACTGTTGGAGCTCTGCTCCCGGGGTAATGGACGGGCTATTTAAAGATATTCACAGAGTTAATTAAATGTCGGACACGTTGGTTATGGCGCCTCTTAATAAAAGCAACGTTTCGTTTTTTTATTGTTCCAATATTGATGTTGGGGCTTTTGCTTGTGGAAGCCTTTCAGAGATGAATGAGCTCTAGACTTTATGAATGAAACCCTTACAGTGAATCACTAACTGGACGCATATACTGTAGAAGAGGGGATCTATTGGTTCTGTTCTGATTTAAAGGGGGAAAAACGATGACGACACTCCATGCTTTCATTATATATATATATTTACAAAAGTGCCAAACAGCAAAACATTGTCAAAGCCCTGTTGATTCACATGTAACCTTCTGTTGATTCACATGTAACCTTCTGTTGTTTCACATGTAACCTTCTGTTGTTTCACATGTAACCTTCTGTGGTCCTCACACAGAAACTAAACCTTTTCATTCCCGAAACAAATGTATTCTTTGGCCAGTTGGTCATTAAATGCCCTGATGTCCAATTATAAGTAATTTAATTCCTGTCCATACTGTTAATGTATTAGGGTAACACAGTAGGAATTTGGGGGAAACACAACAGATTTTCATTAGTAACTTAATCACAATTACCGCCCTTAAAATAAAACGTGGATAATTTAATTGATTCAAATCCAATATGTATAAACAAAAGAAGATATAGTTGAACAGAACTAGCGATCGATAGAGTACATTTTTTCTTTTCTATTGATTTTCTCACTTTCTCTTTGGAAGAGGTTGTTGACAAATAAGTTAATTTGTTGCAACTACAGTAAATTTTTGGTCAAAGCCAAACATGTAAAGCAGAACCCATCAGCCGATCATACCAGGGGAGAAGCGGCCATCTGAGTGCCATCAGCCGATCATACCAAGAAGAAGAGGCCATCATGGCCCTCAGCCACCATCGGTAGTCAAACAGCTCGCCAACAGTTGACGTGAAGCAAACCAAAGCCCCGAAACATAAAAGGTAACAGATCATAATTGTAAGGCCAGACCGCTTGCACCTTGGCTTCTAAACACACGTTTTAAATCACAGGCACATTCATGTCCCATCACCGCCTGCTCCACCCGCTCCACCCTGGGAGGGTGGGGGCCCAGAGTTCTGTCCATTCCACCCATGGAGGCACTCTTCAGGGGCAGGGGCAGGAGGAGGAGGAGGAGGAGGAGGAGGTGGTCGATCGGCCTCGTCTCCTACAGCGAGGAGCAGACCTCCTGTGGAGACCAGGGTGAGTTGGACCCTGAGTTGGCAGCAGCACCGTTCAGGTAAAAATACAAAGTAGTCTTTCTGCCCACTGTGGGTGGGTGAAGGTGGGGGAGGGGGAGGGGGGGGGGGCGAGGGGGGGGCGGGGGTTATAATATATAGCATAACAGCGCCTCCGGTGGCCACTTGGAGTTTTATAAAAGCATCGATCTCGGCGTGTTCCCCGGAGACCTCAGGGTGTCGGTCCATCATCGTGTCACACCATGGTGTTGCTCTCGCCCACTCGGTCCGCAAACTGAAAGGCAAGAGGATAGCGCACGTTAGTTCAGCCGGTCCCCGACCCGCATCAGTACCAAGTCCGGCCTGCAGGGGGCGTTCAGATAGGGGGAGCCGTTGTGGTACAGCGAACACTGTTCAGATCTGTTCTGGTGCTTTCCGTGGGTCGGCTTTCCCGTTTCATAGCACCAAACTATACAAGTTATATACTGATTGATTCAAATTAATTATTTGTCAGTATTATTATTATTTTGTTTATTTGTATGTGTGTTACGATAGTTAATTGTTGGTCGTCTAGCAACAGCCATGATCTCGTAGACAGGCAGGTGACACGTCCGGACGGAGGTTCTGCCCCACAGCGCCCCCTATCTGAACAGCGCCTGCCCCTGTTACACATGTATTGCATGGGGGCCAAATTCAGCCTGGAGGAAATGAAAAAGACATGCAGAGGAAGGAATGGAACGACACCGAAAGGTAAGTAAGGCCACTCCTCGTTAGAAAGGTGGCATGTTGAACGCTACGTTTAGCGAGTTAGTTACAGTACATACATGCTAACATGCAGGGGGAATCTGCAGACACTGACCGCGACGGGGGGGCCTTATCCTCAGCCTTACGAAGGCTTTAAGGAGACAAGAGACACACTTCAGAACACAGCCTCCACACCCACTTCAGGAGACACACTTCAGAACACAGCGTCCACGCCCACACTGCGTCGGATTAGCCACACATCTCCCTGAAGTCCTGCTGGGCCTTCTGGAATCATCATGGGATGAGGGTACTGGACTAGAGCCGGACGGTATACACCGTTTACTATTCAATGTTATCCTCAAGCCTCCTCTCAGACCACCCTGGCAGGTGGACCCAGCAGCAGCAGTACCGGTCTGGGATCAGTGAAGTTTAGCAGCACCCTCTTAAACACAGACCCCCCCCCCACGGCTTTGACATGGAGGCGTGACCCGCTGTGTACGGTTAATGGAGGCCTGGTGCACTTCAGACTACATAGTTGTTGGCGTGTTCACACAGACTTAACGGCCGGTTTACGACCAATCAGAGCGCTGCATTGGGCTTTCGATCACCGCAGTGTGTGCAGGGGGGGGGCTCCGCCCACCATTACACCGCTGCCTGCTATTGGTCAACACCCCCCAGGGGAATGATGGCATCCTGTCTCGTCGCGACTTGTTTCTTCAAAGCGACGGTCCCCTACGTCCGAGGGACCAAGATGGCTCCCGCTGGCGACGGTAAGACAGCAGCTGGATGACCAACAGGAACACGCCAACCTCTATGTGTTCAGGAGCGCGCCCTGGCTGTACCCCGACCGGCAGACACTTACTCCACTGATGAAGGGCAGGTTTAGGATGGACCCCAGGACGGGTATTCGTCTGATGAACCCCACCACGACCGGGAAGAACCCCCTGGATGGGACCAAATCAGACACACGGTTAGTGGACCTCCTGTTCATTATCATTCTAGTCTTCTTAGTGAGGCTGTTGGATGAGCTGTTCCTAGTGACCGTTCTGTATCAATTATTCTCAGCCTCATCAGGAATATAAAAAAGGGGTTGACTTAGTTAGTGAATACTAACTATATGTAAGAACTGTTATAATATATAATAGTAAATGGGACTGCTTTCATACACCTCTGTTCTAACTAGTGGCCACTCAAAGCGCTTTACGATACTGCCTAACATTCACCCATTCATGCACACATTCAACCATGCCAGGCGACAGCCAGCTTGCCGGGTGTCAGTCAGGGTGAGGCGTCTTGCTCAGGGACACTCTAGGAAAGGCGGAAGCGGGGATCGAACTAGCAACCTTCAGGTTACCTTAGGAGGAGCCTAAGTTTTCAAAACTGATTCCAGCCGAACAACTGTACCTCCCTGAGCCTCTGCCGCCCGCAACAACAACCCTAACAATTTGCAATCTCCCACTCAAACATTACTCATTCCCCTCGAGTTCAGCCCATTCAGGTTCACCCCCCCACTGACCTGAACAAGAGGAAGAAGCCGTAGATCTCCAGCACCACCCCGATGATGGGCCAGCCTATCAACACCACCAGAACCCCCCCCAGGAAGAAGCCCGTGGCCTTGGCCTTGTGCCGCTGGAAGAAGAAGCGGAACGTCCTCTCCAGCCCGATGACAAAGGACAGCCCGGCCACGAACAGGATCTGATGGGGCAGACACGGTGAATGGACTGCATTAATACAGCGCTGCTCTAACCAGTGGCTTTACAATACTGCCTAACATTCACCCATTCATGCACACATTCACACACCGCCGGCGGTGTCAGCCATGCAGGGCGACAGCCAGCTCGTCGGGGAGCAGTCAGGGGGAGGTGTCTAGCTCAGGGACACCCTGACACTCTAGGAAAGGAGGAGCCGGGGATCGAACTAGCAACCTTCAGGTTACCAGTCGACCCCTGAGCCACATGCCGCCCTGTGGGTGGGGGTTAAAGACACAAAGAGGGAAGTGCAGATACAGAGGAAAGTGCAGATACAGAGGAATACAGTGTCACGATGATACGTACGTTTCCAATGGCCAGAAGAGCTTTGTCGAAGAACAGCATCATCCCGAAGAAGAGGAAGAACACGCCGAAGCCTGTCAGCCCCATTCCGATCTCTGGTGAGACATGGAGAGGGTAAAAGGGGTCACTGAGTGAATCTGTTGCCATGAGTTCAAAGTTATCCAGCTGTTAAGTGCATAACTCACTAATCATTCACCACATAATTTAGAACACCATTGAACTGAATAACATGATTGACAGAGAACACTTTATATGCGGGACTATGTACAGGACAGATGTTGTGGGGCTGTCTTCGTGTCGGTCCGCAAACTTGGTCTATGTCCCGCAGACTGGGTCACCGGTACGAGGGACCAAGTTGGACGACCTACACGAAGACTGCGGGACATGGACGAAGACAGCGGGACTGGGACAACGTCTACGGACCGACAGGAAGACTGCGGGACAGGGACCCGGTCTGCGGGACAGGGACCAAGTCTGAGGACCGATACGAAAACTGCGGGACAGGAAACGGACCCGGTCTGCGGACCTGCGGGACTCAACCCACGTGGACTTACTCTGGGAGTCCGTGAGCGAGATCATGATGGCGGTGAGCGGATCGATCTACCAAAGAGGTAGAGAACCGGCAGGAGAGAAGATCTGATGAGAAGATCTGATGACAGCTGCCTGCTACTGCAGCAACAAGCCACGTCTTCCGGAAACACGCCTTGACGCAGCGACCTCTTCCGGGACACGTACGTGCTGCGTTCAAGACAGTTACTCGCAGGGTTTACATTGTGTCAAACGATCCCGAGATTAACGGAATAACCGCAAATAAAACGACCATAAAACTAAGAAAATCAGGAAAAAAACTAATACAACTACTATAAAAATAGAAATGAGCAAAAACCTAATAAAACTAGTATAAAACTAAGGAAATCAGCAAAAAACGAAACTACTATGAAACGAAGGAAATCAGTATAAAACTACTGTAAAAATAAGGAAATCAGTAGAAACCAACATGAATAGAAACGAAAGAAAACGTGTCGTGTTCTCACACTGACCGGACGGCCGGGGCCGAGCTGTGCCTGTGTTTTTCTTGACGTGCCCCCAGCGTCAGAACGCAGCGCTCTGATTGGCTCATGCTCCAGAAGAAGCATTGTTTTCTACGTCTGCCTGTGCAGAGATGAGATGCTTAACAACCTGTTAGCAACCGCACGTAGGACCACCAACAAGGAGAGCTCTGCATGGTTCCTTCTGTGAGTATCGGTTCACTTGTCCATCCGCAGGATGCATTAATTCATTCAGTAAACGTTTGAATTTAGTTAGGAGAGAGATTGGCGCTAGTTGTTCTATCGGTTCAATCCAATCACAGCGGAGTGCCCACATGGCTTTTTAACGTAACATAGAAAGTGAAAGTGTGACCAACATGGTGAAAGTGAAACCAGGGTTGATAACTTCCAGTGTCCTTCAGTAGATCTTGTTCTGCATATTGTCTGCTGAGGTGAGGCGCTCCATCCTTAAAGTTCTTAGTTAAATGATGCATTGGCTCACTTTAGGTCATTCAATATACTGTAGCTAATGGTACTCTAACTAGTTCGTTTATTAACTGCATGCTTGTATACCAGGTCTTCTCCGTTATCCTCAATAACACGAGTTAAACTAATGTTCCTCTCATTGACAGGTGAGCATCTTGTCTTCAGCGCTTCAGAGTGGATCCACTTGATCACAATGGACGAAACGAGCGGTGAGTTCACCGTCAAACGACGGTCACAGAGGGCTGCTCTGATTCAGTGCGTTCCTCAACCCTAGCTTCATCATAAATAGTATAAAATAAAGCAGAACCATAACTTTGAGCTGTGTTCCCACCCGCTCTGGTGATGTTTGTTTAAGGAGGCGATCTCAAGGGACTGATAACGCTGTTGTATTAGCAGCAGATTCTCCCAGGAGACTGTGCATGAAGTGTGAGACACCATTAGCTCTGAATTTGTCCTTCGAACGCCCTTCTACGGGTGCACGTGTCAGACTCCGCAGGGGAAAGGGTTTAATCACAACCTGCTCTGCACACCGTTAACCATTAGATATACTATTCTTACTTTACACTTTTCAAACGTTTTGCGTCTATTTATTTGATTTGAATCCACATTTGAACAGATACGTGTCATAACACTTTGGCATCATGGAGAAAGAAGGAAGGAAAGATTTTTTTTTCAGTTTTTTATATCTGGCCTATGCCCATATAAGGTGAAGAATGAGGGGGGGGGGGAGTTCCATCCGGAGGCAGGCGCTCCTCCTCCTAGCAGATTGTTGCTATGGAAACAAACATCATAATAATAACATCCTAAAGGACATCACTTTTAGCTCACAACCAGCCTATCGGTACCTCTGTTTCAATACTCTGCGCTGCGCACCGAGAGATATCTCTCCTTCTCTCCCAGCTGGATGGTGTTCTCTTCTGCGAGCGAGAGAGAGAGAGACTAACGAACGTTGGTCTCTCTCTCTCTCTCTCTCTCTCTCTCTCTCTCTCTCTCTCTCTCTCTCTCTCTCTCTCTCTCTCTCTCTCTCTCTCTCTCTCTCTCTCTCTCTCTCTCTCTCTCTCTCTCTCTCTCTCTCTCTCTCTCTCTCTCTCTCTCTCTCTCATATGTAAACAACGGCCATGTGCGACGGCTCACTTGTTCCCTGGCGCCCTGCTTAGTGGTCTCTATACAGCTCACTGTTTAGGGAACACATATAAGAGGACTTAGTGAGCAGATCCGTTGGCATGGCAAATGTAGTCGCAAAAACAACCCAGAATGTTTTAGACACATTTGTATGTGTCGATTCGACCTTTGCTATTAGCTGAAACCGAAGACGACTAAAACCACTATGCATCATGGGATGTCGTGCAAAAATTTGTGAAAAACAAAAATGAGTCTTTTGCAGTGCATTGTGGGTCATAAGTAGTGCACTTAATTGGGGACCGGATTCTTACTATTTCAGACAACACCGCAAACGGTGACCCCCTAAATAGTGCACTTTACAGGTCGCGGGTTGACCGGTTGGTACCAGGTACCCTAACCCCGTCCTCCTCCTCCTCCTCCTCCCCCATCAGATCTTCAGGTGGAGTTGGACGAGGTGGATGCGGAGCTGGAGCTGGTGGACCTTCAGATCGCTGAGCTCGAGGAGAAGCAGACGGAGCTCAACGCCCGCAAGAGCCGGCTCCTGAAGCGAGTGGGGGCGGCGGGGGGCGGGCCGAAGGGCTCCTCCTCCTCTTCCTCCAAGGCCCCGGTAGCTGCTCCTCCGGCACTGAGCAAAACGGAGCTGGAGCGCTACGACAAAGCAGGTACGATGAAGAACACGGGTCATCTTAAGGGTCAATTGAAGACTCTCTTGTTAAGGCTAGCATGACTAGCATGTTGCTAATGTATTATTTTACTTCTTACGACGTATTTTCAACGATGCTTTTATTTTCTATGCACATTGTAAAGCACTTTGTGACCCGCTATATCAATAAACCTTTCTTACTTACTTACTCATCTGGGTTTATTTTTTATGTTTACAGTCGGGCGAGGTCCATTACTAGAGCATGTTTCCTCCAATGAGCAGGTCATATGGGCTCATGGGCTTGGGAAGATGGACGCTTTTCCTCCCATGAGATAAACATGCCCCGCCCCCCCTCGCCCCACTGTTCCCCCCCCCCCCCCCAGCCTTCTCCTGGTCCAAAGACCTGGAGAAGCACCTGAAGACCTCCTTCAAGCTGCCGGCCTTCCGGCCCCTGCAGCTGAGGGCCATGAACCTGAGCATGGAGGGCCGGGACCTCTTCCTGGTCATGCCCACCGGCCGCGGGAAGAGCCTCTGCTACCAGCTGCCCGCCCTCGTCTCCCCCGGTACGTAGGCCTTGGACCGGGGGACCAGGTCTCTGGTTCTGGTCCTGGTCCTGGTCCAAGGCCTATGTACCGGGGGACCAGAGACCTGGTCCCCCGGTACATAGGCCTTGGACTAGGACAAGAACTAGGTCTCTGTTCCCCTGGTACGTAGGCCCGGACCTGGGTCCCCCGGTACCTAGACCAGCACCAGGTCCCTGTGTGGCTGCTGGGTCCGAGTTAGTCCATACAGAAAGGCTGGACCAGCCGTACAGACAGACACGGGTCTGTTTGTTCCGCTGTCAACAACGCATCATCCTCAAGGTGTGTGTGTGTGTGTGTGTGTGTGTGTGTGTGTGTGTGTGTGTGTGTGTGTGTGTGTGTGTGTGTGTAAAGGCTTCACCCTGGTGATCACCCCCCTGGTGTCCCTCATGGAGGACCAGCTCATGTTCCTGAACGGCGTTGACGTTCCCGCCGTCTGCCTCAACGCCTCCAGCTCCCGGGTAACCAATCGCAGCGGCCCTCTTCTGCGTCCGTCGTCTTGACAACCCTGCATGCTGTCTCTTCTCTCTGTCTCTTCCCCCCCCCCCCCCCCCCCCCCCCCCCCCCCGCGCTCTACACTCTGAGGGGTTTGGGCACTCAAAACAAATGCAGCCGCATCTCTGTGCTTTGTTTACCGTTTCCATGACAACTAGCCTTATTGGCTCCTGAGCTCACCGTACGTTAGCTCCTAGTTAGCCCCTTAGCTCTTACCGGCGTCGTAGCGATAACATCCAGTGTTAATAAGTAGCTTGTAAAGCTTCTTTGAAGAAGAGTAAGGAATATGAACCAACGGAGAAATGGTTATATACCAGTATTACCAACAGTTTTTCATGGAGGAGTAAAAGTGTGAATCTGAATCAAACTTTACCGGATTCAATTATTAACATGAATTCCTAATGAAGTCGCACCAAACGAATTACTTTGCAGTCTAAAGATCTGGGCTGTAATGTGAGCAAATATCTGTTTTCACTCAAACGTATTTTCCTTGCGGGTGTTTAGTCCCTCATTCAGGACCAGAACCCTGAGGGGTTTGTGCACTGTTCACTCTATGCAAGGTGATCCTAAGGGGTAGGATCACCTACCCCTTAGTCTAAGAGCCCTTATCTCACAGTATTAATCCGTCCTTTGAATGCTCCCCGTCCCTTCCCCGGTCCCAGGAGCACGCCAAGATGGTGATGGCGGGGATGACGGACCCCGCGGCGCCCTTCAAGCTGCTGTACGTCACCCCGGAGAAGGTGGCCAAGAGCAAGCTGCTGATGTCGCGCCTGGAGAAGGCCTACAGCGCCCAGAGGCTCAGCCGCATCGCCGTGGACGAGGTGCACTGCTGCAGCCAGTGGGGCCACGACTTCAGACCGGGTGAGGGGTCAGGAGAGGGGTCAGGGGTCACGACTTCAGACCGGGTCAGGGATCAGAGATCAAGGTCAGGGGTCAGGAGAGGAGGTGCACTGCTGCAGCCAGTGGGGCCACGACTTCAGACCGGGTGAGGGGTCAAGGGTCAGGGGTCAGGAGACGAGGTGCACTGCTGCAGCCAGTGGGGCCACGACTTCAGACCGGGTGAGGGGTCAAGGGTCAGGGGTCAGGAGACGAGGTGCACTGCTGCAGCCAGTGGGGCCACGACTTCAGACCGGGTGAGGGGTCAAGGGTCAGGGGTCAGGAGACGAGGTGCACTGCTGCAGCCAGTGGGGCCACGACTTCAGACCGGGTGAGGGGTCAGGAGAGGGGTCAGGGGTCACGGCTTCAGACCGGGTCAGGGATCCGAGGTCAGAGGTCAGGGGTCAGGAGAGGAGGTGCACTGCTGCAGCCAGTGGGGTCACGACTACAGACCAGTTGAGGGGTCAGGAGAGGGGTCAGGGGTCGGGTCATGGGTCACGACTTCAGCCCCGATGAGGGGTCAAGGGTCAGGAGAGATGGGGTGAGGGGGCCGGAGAGAGGTTTTAGGGGCTCCATCGTTTGGGTGTTAAACATGACACACCAACACACGGTACGACCACCTCGTCTGACTATGTTCCCAGAGAAGGTCAGCGGGCGCTCCGTCTCTCCAGCCCACCCAGAGACGCCCGCTGGCTGACGAGTGCGTCTGCTCCCCAGACTACAAGCTGCTGGGCATCCTGAAGAGGCAGTTCCCCACCGTGCCGTTGCTAGGGCTCACCGCCACGGCAACCCTCAGCGTGCTGAAGGACTGCCAGAAGATCCTGTGTGTCCCCGAGCCAATCACCATCACCTCCTCCTTCAACAGGACCAACCTCTTCTACGAGGTAGCGGTCTCCACGGCAACACACACACACACGCAGACACAGACACAGACACACACACACACACACACACGACTAGATAAACGTCTTCTTTGAGAGGGGCTCATCCTGTGTTCCTATTGGTCCTCAGGTCCGTGTTAAAGGAGCCAACAACGACTCGTCCATGAGTGACATCGCCACGCTGATCAAGACCAAATACAAGGACCAGTCAGGTAATGATCACCTGACAGGAAGTGGTGGCTGACGAACACCAATCACCACAGCACTAACCCTACACATGGAATAGTCCCCTCCTAATCAACTGTTGACTACTTTGTTGTTTCAATTTGATCCAATTATTGTTTTAATTATTATTTGACACATTGTACCTTTTTCAGATCTAGGTTAGTAATTTATTGGGGAGAATTTGATCAATTGCAAACTTTTGAGAATTACCTAAATTGTAATCCTTTAGCTTTACGGGCCACGAAAATGAGAAGTTTTATTAATCCACGGTATTAAGTTTAGCTCTGATTGTAAACCTCCCGTTCTGACCCGCTCTTCTGACCCGCTCTTCTGACCTGCTCTGCTGACCCGCTCCTCTGACCCGCTCTCCTGACCTGGTTCTCCAGGCATCGTGTACGTGTTCTCCCAGAAGGACACGGAGGCGGTGGCGGCGGAGCTCCAGAAGCAGGGCGTCGAGGCGTACCCCTACCACGCCAACCTGCACGCCGACGACAAGACCAAGGTGCACCGCAAGTGGTCCCGCAACAAGATCCAGGTACGCACTGACCCACAACAAGATACTGGTACGCTGGTGGTACTGGTTGTGATGGTACTGGTTCGGATGGTACTGGTTCTGACTGGTTGTGATGGTACTGGATCCGATGGTACTGGTTCTGACTGGTTTTGATGGTACTGGTTCTTCCCTCCAGGTGGTGGTGGAGTAGTGATGGTACTGGTTCTGATGGTACTGGTTCTTCCCTCCAGGTGGTGGTGGAGTAGGGATGGTACTGGTTCTGATGGTACTGGTTCTTCCCTACAGGTGGTTGTTGAGTAGGGATGGTACTGGTTCTGACTGGTTCTGATGGTACTGGTTCTTCCCTACAGGTGGTGGTGCTGGAATAGGGATGGTACTGGTTCTCACTGGTTGTGATGGTACTGGTTGTGATGGAACTGGTTCTTCCCTCCAGGTGGTTGTGGAGTAGGGATGTAACTGGTTCTGACTGGTTCTGATGGTACTGGTTCTTCCCTCCAGGTGGTTGTGGAGTAGGGATGGCACTGGTTCTGACTGGTTCTGATGGTACTTGTTCTGATTGGTTCTGATGGTACTGGTTCTTCCCTCCAGGTGGTTGTGGAGTAGGGATGGCACTGGTCCTGACTGGTTCTGATGGTACTGGTTCTTCCCTACAGGTGGTGGTGGCCACGGTGGCCTTCGGGATGGGTATCGACAAACCTGACGTCCGCTTCGTCATCCACCACACGCTCAGCAAGTCCATCGAGAACTACTACCAGGAGAGTGGACGAGCAGGTACATGGTCCATACTGGTCTTTAGAGAACTACTACCAGGTATATGGTCCGCACTGGTCTATAAAGAACTACTACCAGGTACATGGTCCATACTGGTCTATAGGAACTACTACCAGGTACATGGTCCATACTGGTCTATAGAGAACTACTACCAGGTACATGGTCCACACTGGTCTATAGAGAACTACTACCAGGTACATGGTCCATACTGGTCTTTAGAGAACTACTACCAGGTATATGGTCCGCACTGGTCTATTAAGAACTACTACCAGGTACATGTCCACACTGGTCTATAGAGAACTACTACCAGGTACATGGTCCACACTGGTCTATAAAGAACTACTACCAGGTTACATGGTCCATACTGGTCCATAGAGAACTACTACCAGGTACATGGTCCACACTGATCTATAGAGAACTACTACCAGGTACATGGTCCACACTGGTCTATAGAGAACTACTACCAGGTACATGGTCCATACTGGTCTATAGAGAACTACTACCAGGTACATGGTCCAAAGAGAACCACTGACGGGTACATGGTCCACACTGGTTTATACAGAAACACTAACAGGTACATGGTACGCACTGGTTCATCTAGTACCAGGTACACGCTGGTCCATAGAGCAGTCCTCCCAGGAAAGTGCACCAGCAGGTACATGGTAGAACGTGTATTCACTGTACCAGGACAACGTGTTTACCTCCACATGGAGGCACTGGTGTTGGGTAGGCTGCTGTATAAGTAGGCATATGAGCCGTTGTGTAGGTGGGTCCGTCTGACCGTGACCTCCTCTCCCCCCCTCCTCTCCCCCCTCCTCTCCCCCCTCTTCTCCCCCGGTTCAGGACGGGACGACAAGCCCGCCGACTGCGTCTTGTACTTCGGCTTCGCGGACGTGTTCCGCATCAGCAGTATGGTGGTGATGGAGAACGTGGGCCAGCAGAAGCTCATGCAGATGGTGGACTACTGCCAGAACCCAGACAGGTAGACAGACACACACACACAGACTGACAAACAGGTAGACTACTGCCAGAACACAGACAGGTCGCCAGACACACACACACAAAGACAGACACACTGCCAGAACACAGACAGATAGACAGACAGACACGCACACACACAGACAGACACACTGCCAGAACCCAGACAGGTAAACAGACACACACAAAGACAGACACACTGCCAGAACCCAGACAGTCGACAGACACACACACACAAAGACGGACACACTGCCAGAACCCAGACAGATAGACAGACAGACAGACACACACACACACATACAGACAGACACACTGCCAGAACCCAGACAGGTAAACAGACACACAGACAGACACACACAAAGACAGACACACTGCCAGAACCCAGACAGGTCGACAGACACACACACACACAAAGACAGACACACTGCCAGAACCCAGACAGATAGACAGACACACACACACACATACAGACAGACACACTGACAGAACCCAGACAGGTAGACAGACACACAGACAGACACACTGCCAGAACCCAGACAGGTGGACTACGGCCAGAACCCAAACAGGTAGACAGACACTCAGACCCATAGACACACAGACAGACACTCAGAACCCAGACAGAATGCTGCCAGAACCCAGACAGATACAGACAGATACACAGACAGGTAGACAGAAAGAAAGAACGCAGACAGGTAGTCTACCGCCAGAACCCAGACAGAAAGACACACACAAAAAGACGGACAGGTGTGTTTTTGTCCAGGTGTGTATCAGTCTCTCTAAAGGTGTGTTTGTGTCCAGGTGTGTGTCGGTCTCTCTAAAGGTGTGTTTGTGTCCAGGTGTGTGTGTCGGTCTCTCTAAAGGTGTGTGTTTTTGTCCAGGTGTGTGTCGGTCTCTCTAAAGGTGTGTTTGTGTCCAGGTGTGTGTAGCTCTCTCTATAGGTCTGTTTGTTTCCAGGTGTGTATCAGTCTCTCTAAAGGTGGGTTTGTGTCCAGGTGTGTATCAGTCTCTCTAAAGGTGTGTTTGTGTCCAGGTGTGTGTCGGTCTCTCTAAAGGTGTGTTTGTGTCCAGGTGTGTATCGGTCTCTCTAAAGGTGTGTTTGTGTCCAGGTGCCGGCGGTCTCTGATGGCGGTCCACTTCGACGAGGTTTGGGACGACAAGGGATGCAACAAGATGTGTGACGCCTGCAAGAACGGAGAGGGTGAGGAGCCCCTCTGGGTGGTGGTCTCAAGATGGTCCTTCTAGCTGGTTCTGCGGTCTGCTAGCAGGGCCGGTCGTGTAGTCATTATGTTATCGTTCAGTTATAGAAAGACGCACCAGGTACAAACTAGGACTGGCGGGTCACAGAGCGTGCACGTCTCAGTGGACTGATCACAGGCCCGTACCAACAGAGTAAGACCACTGGCTGATAGGGGCCCAGGAGGTAACGCGGGTGACTGTGTCGAGGTGTCCCTGAGCAAGACTCCTCACCCTGTCTGTGACACCGCCTTCGGTGTGTGAATGTCAGGCAATTATTGTAAAGCGCTTTGAGTGGCCACTGGTTAGACAGCTGGAGTCCACTTGGCATTCTGCCCCCAGACCACCCCTCTGAGCGTTAGTGGTTCTGCCCCCAGACCACGTCAGCCTGGACCTGGCTCTGCACGGCCGCCAGGTGCTGCAGATCCTGGAGGTGGCGGCGTCCCAGGAGGAGAAGGTGACCCCGCTGAAGGTGGTGGAGACCTGGCTGGGCAAGGGCCCCGCCAAGAGACGCAAGATGATCCAGACCACGGAGCTGTCCAAGGCCCAGGCCGAGGCCGTGATCGTCCAGCTGCTGGTCCTGGACTACCTCGGGTAGGGGGGGGGGTGCTGGTGGTGGACCACCTCGGGGATCACGCTGGGGGGGGGGGGGGCAGGTCTGCACCACATCTAGAGAGAAAGGGTATTCATGTGTGTGTGGTCTCTTCAGTGTGGACTTCAGCTTCACCCCCTACACCACCAACTCATACCTGAAGCCCGGCCGCAAAGCCCCCCTCCTGAAGAGCTCCACCCACAACCTGACCATGAAGATGAGGAAGACCTCGGGGACCTCTGAGGCAGCGGTGAGAGAGACACACACACACACACACACACACACACACACACACACACACACACACACACACACACACACACACACACAGCAACACACTCCTACACACACACCAACTGACTCCTAGTTACACTGGGCTGCATTGTGGTTAGATGATGAACTTAGATTTGTTAATAGTTGTTTTGGTGTTTATTTATTCGACCAGTTTGAGCCCATGGATGTTTTATCTGGAAAGTTTTAATTCACACAATAGTATCCAGCCTGTATTATTTATTAAAGTCCTTCTTCACTTTTTTGTGGAAGTGATGTTTTCTGTCTAACGTATTTTGGTTCTCTTACTGTGACTGTTGAAGAATCTCTTCAGTTCCCTGATGTTCTCCCCATTATCCATGGCCTAGTTTCCATCTTCTCTTGATTCATTAGAAGCTTTGGTGAAGCCTAACTATGACGCCCTTTCTCACACGATACTAGTTCATCCCTCATGTAGAACGCAGTAGAGTTCTGACCTCATGAATCCTAATTCATCACTTTGTGTTCATCTACTTTAGTTTTTGCTATGCTAACCTCCCTCAGCTTCTCTCAACAGAGCACCTGGACTCTGTTGCTTCATTGGAGAACAGAGTTTCCACGCGTCTCCCCGGGGGTCTACACGTAGAACATCGCCCATCAGGTCCTCTTAGAAGATTAGAAGATTGATTCTGAGATTTATTGGGTTGGGAAGCTGTTGAGGGTGTAGGTCCGGGTACATCAGGGTAGCGTTACAGTCGTTAGCACCCAGGAGGTTCTGGGTTTGATTCCCTCGGGGTGGGGGTGGGGGGCCGTTATATTAGGGGGCGTGTATTACCGGTTAGGGTCACATGGGTTTCCTCCAACAACAGATAACAACACCAAGTTCCCACTCCTACCCTGCCCATGAGCAAGGCACGACATCTGGAGTTTGTTCCAGGGTTCTACCCGGTAGGGGTAACACCCCCCCCCCCCCCAGCCCTCAAAGGTCAGTGCTAAACGACCTTGGACCTCTCGTTGATGACCTGCAGGTTAAACCCCCCAGTGGGCGTGGCCAGGGCGAGGCCAAGGCCAGCAAGCGGCCCGCCAAGGAAGACGCCTCCCCCGCCCCCAAGAAGGGCAAGAAAGGCCTGTAGCGCGACACCGAGGTGGAAGGAACAAAAGAAAAAGTACAGTCCCATAAAGCCTCTCCCCCCGTTCACCCCCTTCATCTGTTCAAACGTTCACCCGTTCACGCGCCCACAGCATGGCGTCCGTTGTCCTGGGCTGTTTTGTTTTCTTCATGGTGTCATCGGCTATCCCGACATCCGATCAGGGAACGGGAATGACTCCCTGAATGACCCCTCAGCCTTCCTAAGATGATCCATATGTTGCATCATGCTATGCATGTTTACTTTGCGCTATCATTCGTCGTCCCTAATCAATGCCTTTGACTAACACGCTCATGGTGTCTCCAATCCCATCGTCTGTCTACTGGTCTGTCTCACTGGGAGCCGGCATCACTAACCCACTAACCGCCCGCCCCTCCTCAATGCCTGGCTCCCTTGCTTCCTTGCTTCCTTGCATCCTAGCGGCTTCGGCTTCCTCCTCGCTCCGACCGACCGAACCCAACGCTCTGTGTTGTGGTTTCAGGGAACCTCGACCCTAAAGGTCGCAGACCAAGACGCCCCCGCCGTGACCTCTGACCCCGTGGGGTTTGTCGGCGGGCCTCAACAACCAAACAATCAGACGAAGGAGCAGCACCAGAACCCGATGGAGAAGCAAGAGCCCAAGTCCGTCCAATCACAGGCAGCGCCCACTGGAGCACCAATCAGAGCGCCCGGCGACGCCCACACCTCCGGTCCCACGGGTGGACCAATCAGAGCGGCCGGCGACGCCCACACGTCCGGTCGTTCGGGGGTCAGCGAGGGACGAGAACCCGACCCGCCGCCACGCCCAGTCCTACCCAGCGCCAAGAGGAAGTCCACCACCCCGCAGCGCCGGAGGAGGAAGCCCTGCGTCGCCATGACTCCCGCCTCCGCCCCTGTCGCCGTGGTGACCAGCCCCGACGACCACCACGACCCCTCCTCCGCCGCTCCCCGGAGGCCCTCGTCGGTGATCTCGGACGCGGCGGCGGCGGAGCTCAGCGACCTGCGGGACTACTACAGCTCCCAGCTGCGGCGGATAGACTACGTCTCCCATGAGCACCTGGGGGGCGCGGCCGGGGGCGGGGCCGACGTGCTGGCGTGCATCCGGGAGCCGCTGAGGAGCCTGCGGCTGCCGCGCGGCGCGTCCATCGGCAGGACGGCGAGGAGCCTCTGGACGCGGGTCAGCGGCCGCAGGAAGCTGGTGAACAGGTGACGTCGGCAGCGCAGCACCCGGCCGCCATCTTGGTTCTGACCGCTCGCCGGGTTTATAACCAAGATGGCCGCTAGGTGAACCTGAAGTTCCGAAAGTGCATTCCAAACCGCCATCTTGGTTTTTCTTGCCCAGATATTAAGATTAAAGGCGGACGCAACTGAGGGGGTGGAGTGTGTGTGTGTGTGTGTGTGTGTGTGTGTGTGTGTGTGTGTGTGTGTGTGTGTGTGTGTGTGTGTGTGTGTGTGTGTGTGTGTGTGTGTGTGTGTGTGTGTGTGTGTGTGTGTGTGTGTGTGTGTGAGAATGGATTGGACTACTTGCTGTTGCTGTCTTCTGATTGGCTGGATATCCCAGTTCCCCGCCAATCAGTGTTTCTTTAATCCAATTAGCTGTGACTAGTGGAATCTCCCCAGGGTTTTTTAGTAATTCACATGTAACTGGTTTAATTGGGAGGGCCCATGTGGTATAAGATGGGTATGGGCCGCGATATCACTGGAAACCTCCTGATTGAATTAACTCTTATAATGCATTTCTTATGCCCATCTTTTTTTATGTGCCTCCTGAATTTGGTGTTGATTGGATGTTTGTCTGCGGAAAGTTCATTAAAATGTTTCTTTCATTTTTGTTTGTTTGGTTCAAGACAATTTCTTCATTTTCAGGATAAAATACATTTAATTCTAAAAGACTTCAAACTTATTCTTAATATTGACATAAAAAAAGGGGAATTGACAATTGGATCGGGAAATATAATGATGACAATATAGCGATGAACACTCCACTGATGCGATGGACTTAAACAACCTGTTTTGTCTTATGTTTTGCCGACTCGTTCCCTCCAAATGTTGACCTCTTCACCTTTTAGGTAATTCTACTCTTTTGTTTATTTTACAACTGTTCCTAAAGAATGTAAGGAAACCAAAGAATACTCTTTAATATGATTGACATTTGAGCTTAATTGTACATTCAGCCCTAGTTTAATTCCTGAGAATAATGGTACTCAAATCCTAAAGTTTTTTGTCTGGTGCTCATCTTGCTAAAGCTATGCGTTGAGAACGTTCCTTACCAATCCGAACCACTGGGGGGCGCCAGAGGCCCACTCTTGCACAGTAAGAACCTTGCGTCTCATTAGCAGCTCCACTCTCCTTTTCTTTTTCTTTCCTTTTTCTGGCTTTGTTCACTTTCAGCCCAACTATCAGGGATTGATAACCTGGAGGCTGAGCGATTGAACATAAACGTTTATAACTTCTTTAACTAAAAGTTAAAGGTAAAAGTTTGACTTTATGACAAATTACTTGAATGTATAAAAATGTTTCTGTACTTAAACTTGTATCGGTAGACAGAAACGTTGGCGTTAATGTAAGTATTTATTGAAAAACGTACCGGCATCACTTTGCTCAAGTTTTTCATCTTCTTCGTTGGTATGCAAACAAATGCGTTGTGGGTGATATACGCCTCTGGGCTCGCTCCCTTGCTCCCATGCTCCCTCACTTCCTTGCTCCCTCGCTTCTCAAACACAAACTTTTCGTGTTGACTCCTCAAACACATGTTTGATGTAGAATTTGTCACATATTTACATTAAAACCACATACAACAGATGTGCCTGCTAATTGGGTATACTATATTTTCGATAGACCACCTTGCCGTGAGTAACAGTTGGTACAATACAGTAGGCCTCAGCTAACTGACTCTAAAAGCTTTTGTCTAACTGATAGCTGCATTAATTATCTCCTGTCGAATGTGTTTGATTGCACAATTTATTGTGTTATCACGGCAAGATTTGATTTGTCTAAACGGCTCATAAACGAGTTTGGCCGCGATAAGTGGCGATAGGCCGGTTCACCCTGAGGCCGACAGGATAAGACCATATCTGGAAGAGGAGGTCAGGGGGAGGCCAGCGCTGGAACACACCCGAGACACCTAAACTCACCAGGAACAGCTTTTAGAAAAGAGACACTTCAACTCACCAGAAACAGCTTTCGAACTCTAAACTGGTTCTGTCCGAGTTGTAAGCTAATTGAATCATAGTTCTTAGCTGGTACTGTCAGAGTTCTTAGCTGGTTCTGTCAGAGTTCTTAGCTGGTTATATCGGAGTTCTAAGCTGGTTCTGTCCGAGTTCTTAGCTGGTTCTGTCCGAGTTCTTAGCTGGTTCTGTCCGAGTTCTTAGCTGGGTCTGTCAGAGTTCTAAGCTGGTTCTGTCTTGAGTTCTAAGCTGGTTCTGTCCGAGTTCTTAGCTGGTTCTGTCCGAGTTCTTAGCTGGGTCTGTCAGAGTTATAAGCTGGTTCTGTCTTGAGTTCTAAGCTGGTTCTGTCTTGAGTTCTAAGCTGGTTATTACAGAGTTCTAGCCTGGCTCTCGGTGTATGTCATCGATGAATGAACAGCCAGACTCCAGCACGAGATTCTCAGATTCTCTGAAACTGACATCCTGCCCGGTGTTTCACCCGGACTGACCGCCCGCTCACCCCAAACATCAAGATAACGCCGCGCTAATCTCATGGTCATAAAGGACGAGTCAATAAACACCAGAACAGGGTGGTTCCCTCTATGCTCCTTTAACACATGACTGGGAGCTCTCCACCGGCGAGACGATAACCGAGTTCAGTAGTGGAGCACATGAGAGTCAGAGGTTCCGTCTAGAGGAGGTTGAGTCTAACTGAACCAGAGAGGAGGTTGAGTCTAACTGAACCAGAGTGGAGGTTGAGTCTAACTGAACCAGAGAGGAGGTTGAGTCTAACTGAACCAGAGAGGAGGTTGAGTCTAGCACAACCAGAGAGGAGGTTGAGTCGAACTGAACCAGAGAGGAGGTTCAGTCTAACTGAACCAGAGAGGAGGTTTAGTCTAGCACAACCAGAGAGGAGGTTGAGTCTAACTGAACCAGAGAGGAGGTTGAGTCGAACAGAACCAGAGAGGAGGTTGAGTCTAACTGAACCAGAGTGGAGGTTGAGTCTAACTGAACCAGAGAGGAGGTTGAGTCTAACTGAACCAGAGAGGAGGTTGAGTCTAACTGAACCAGAGAGGAGGTTCAGTCTAACAGAACCAGAGAGGAGGTTGAGTCTAACTGAACCAGAGTGGAGGTTGAGTCTAACTGAACCAGAGAGGAGGTTGAGTCTAACTGAACCAGAGAGGAGGTTGAGTCGAACTGAACCAGAGAGGAGGTTCAGTCTAACTGAACCAGAGAGGAGGTTTAGTCTAGCACAACCAGAGAGGAGGTTCAGTCTAACAGAACCAGAGTGAGGTTGAGTCTTACAGAATCAGGATCCGTTGACAGACAGTGCAGAGAGCCTGTAGTATAAAAATGTGTTTATTTACATCTTTGTGACATCAAAAACTCCTCAGTAGAAACACGGTTACTACGCTATCTGAGAAGTGACCACATCTTTGAGCCATATATTACAGATAGTATTTCTGATGATTTGCATAAAAGGGACTATGTAAAGGCACTTCTAAATAATAAAAATATACACCAGTTGTGTGACACTAAGGCCCAATCCCTTTTCTACCCCTTACCCCTTACCCTTACCCTTACCCCTCCCCCCTTCCCCTTCCCCCTTCAAAACAGTGGGGAGGGGGAAGGTGAAGGGGTAAGGGGTAGAAATGGGATTGGGTCTAAACACACTGACCATGTCCCTTGAGGGGTAGAGCCCCCCTGGAGACCCAGACCCTCGGGGGCCTGCTGTGGGGTAGGTAGGGGCCGGACTGTGGGTGGTGCTGGAGGCGGGCCGGGCTCTCCAGCCCCAGGGGGCGGAGCCGGGCGGGGACAGCTGAGTATCCCTGGGTGACGGCCAGGAACGCTGTGTGGTGTACTGGAAGGTGATTGGTCGGTGCTAGCCAGAGGGCGGGTAGTGGAGGAAGGACATACATGGGCGTGTCGGGTTCTGAGTAGGGGCACGCGCTGGCCCCGCCCTCGCACCGACGCCACTTAGCTCGCCGGTTCTGGAACCAAATCTGAGGAGGGAGGGACAGTCATCAGTTGTCTGTGTGTGTGTGTGTGTGTGTATCTCGGTCTCAGAAAAGTGTGTTTGTGTCTGTATCTTGGTGTGTGTGTGTCAGTGTGTGTGTGTACCTGGATCTTGCCCTCAGACAGGTGTGTCTGTGCGGCCAGCGTCTCCCTGGTGGTCACGGAGGGGTAGGGGGCCGTCCTGAAGGCCGACTCCAGACCCTGCAGCTGCTCCACGCTGAAGGTGGTCCGGACCCGGCGGGCCAGAGAGACTACAGAGAGAGGGAGAGAGAGAGACACAGAGAGAGAGACACAGAGAGAGAGAGAGACACACAGAGAGAGAGAGAGAGACACAGAGAGAGGGAGAGAGAGAGAGAGGGAGAGAGACACAGAGAGAGAGAGAGAGAGACACAGAGAGAGAGAGAGAGAGAGAGAGAGAGAGAGAGAGAGAGAGACACAGAGAGAGAGAGAGACACAGAGAGAGAGAGAGAGAGAGAGACACAGAGAGAGGGAGAGAGAGAGAGACACAGAGAGAGAGAGACACAGACAGACACCAAGTAAGGTTACATATTCTGGTTGTTTTCGGTCAAAACGCAGGATCCTCTGTGACTGAGTGAAAGTTATGCTCTCGAGGAAATAACTGCATTCACGCTCATATTGATGTGGGAGTCGTGACAGTAATTGCAATCCCCAAACTGCATGCCCAAATGTGAATGCGTTCTTTCAGCCAATGAAACATGTTTTAATTCGACTTGAGAAACATGGGTGTGCTTCATGCAACTGTTGGCTAATTTCTCCCCACAGAAGAAGTACAACAAAAGGATGGGTCAGAGCATGTAGATGAATCCCATGCAAATATAGATTCTTCCTGGAACTGACAAAATGTTGGTGCTTCTGGTTGCGCTTTCTTTTTCATAGATTCTCCTTCCTCCTTGTTTTCAGATTTACCTTTAAACCACCGATTTTCTAATTCCAAGCTTTCAGAACTGAAACTTCGTTTTTATTATTATTATTATTATTATTATTATTATTATTATTATTATTATTATTATTATTACCCCCTACAGTACCCCTAGGGTACGCGTAACCTCATTTGAGAACCACTGTTTAATAGAATAGTGTATACTATAGTCGCAACACTCACTCAGCAGCACGTCGTGTGACGCTGAGTTAAACTCGGACTCACCCCGGCACGATCTGGTCTTCCGGGTTCCCGCGGGTCTGGTATCCCGGGTCTCCTCAGGAGTGTGGGTCTCCTCATGTCCAGTCTCCTGGTCCCTAAGACCTGCTGAGGGTCTTCCCTGAGACCCTTCTCTAGCCAGGATCATGTCGATGGAGTGAGAGAGTGTCTTGTGTGACCGCGGCTCGACCATAATCCACCCGGGAAACACGGCGTTCCTTCGAGTTCCTCACAGAGTTCTGAACCACAGCCTGGATCAGTTGTCAGTCCTCAGTTCGGACCACTTGTTCGTTCCTCATCAATAAAAACCTCGGTGACTTGTCGACTTGGTTCCTTCACGTTTTGCTGGACGACATTCTGTTTGCTCCGGGCTGAACTGTCACTGCTCTCCTGCTTATCAGCGCATCAGGACGTCCCGATGGGAGGACGCTACGGGATGATGCTGCGGCGTCGTCCCGTAGCGTCAGCCGGCGGGCGTAATCCTCACGCACGCCAAGAAAGTACCGTCGGGATGTGTGTGTGTGTGTGTGTGTGTGTGTGTGTGTGTGTGTGTGTGTGTGTGTGTGTGTGTGTGTGTGTGTGTGTGTGTGTGTGTGTGTGTGTGTGTGTGTGTGTGCAAAAAGATAAATCCCATGTAACGTGAGGGGAGATAAAGTTCCGGTTCAGACGTCCTACCACACACACACACACACACACACACACACACACACACACACACACACACACACACACACACAACCATCACGTGTGTTTATTCTGAGGTGTTAAGAAGTCAGTAAAGCCCAGAAATATGAACCAGTGCACTCCCGTCTGGGCGGAGGATACACCCTCACCTGTTCATTTATTCATGTTCTCACCCGACTCGCCGGGCGTTAGATAGTATTCCGTCTAGAGTGCAAACCAATAAATCATCATCGGACTGTTTTTAATAATCTACCGGCTCTCCGCTGAACCCACGAACTCTGCCTCACCTCCTGGGCTGTGGCCCTCAGACCTAGCTCAGACCTAGTAGCTCTAAGTCCTAGTGGCCATAAGACCTTGTAGCCCTAAGACCTAGTGACTCTGGGACCTAGTGACTCTAACACCGAGTTGCCCTTAGACTTAGTGGCTCTAAGACCTAGTGGCCCTCAGACCAAGTGGCCCTGAGACCTAGTATCTCTGGCCAATCTGCTCCTCGTCATTCAGATAGGCCTACAGCTATCTATACCCTCACTGTCGTTTGACCAATGAGTGATTTGACCGATCAAATGGCTGCGGGTATTCCATCGGAGGGAAATATATCGGATAATAACGTAATAATATCCGTCCCCAGTTCTGCTCTCGGCGGGGGGTTGTAGAACAGCACCCCCTCTGGTCGCAGAGTGAAGCGCATCAGACTAAACGCGCTAAGCGCCTTATAACAAGCGACCAATAGAGGGAGACATTGCTTACGAAGACGTTACGCTACATTCGTCGTTTAGCTGATTATTTTTATCCAAAGCAACCTAGAAATGATAATACAACTGAAACCACAGGATAACGCCAGAGGAGCACCCTGGGAACATAAACAAAACGCAGAAAATAAACAATAGCTTATTCATTTTTGCATGAGTGTGCTCTTGCATAGTAAATAGTTAAGTCTACTGTAGGCTATTGCATAATGACATTTCCACAAGCATTATCTTCTACCTTCTATTGGAGTGTTTGGCACCAAGGTGGCACCAATTAGCCTTATCAGGAAAAGTTAGGAAGGCCGATAAAACGTACACAGATAAAGGGTGATAACAATTAACATAGGGTGATATATAGCAAACACACAAATATTTGTGTGTGTGTGTGTGTGTGTGTGTGTGTGTGTGTGTGTGTGTGTGTGTGTGTGTGTGTGTGTGTGTGTGTGTGTGTGTGTGTGTGTGTGTGTGTGTCCCTCTACAGTCTACAATCAATGTAAAGAAGGAAACAAAAGAAAACCACCTCTAAAAGCGAGAGATAAAAAGTGAGAGTGAGGAATAGAAAGAGAGAGGTACAATGAAATGTATTTCTCTGCCCTAGAGAACAAGTCATTAATCACTTTGACACACACACACACACAGGGCCGTTGCTACAATTCCTGGGCCCCTAGACAAGATTTACTGATGGGCCCCCCTGCGCTGAATTGTTGACGGGGGGGGGGGGGGGCGCTATGGTAGTACTATGGGCTGGTAGTAAAATAAAAAATAATATTTTTTTTTTTCGACGGCCCTGCACACACACACACACACACACACACACACACACACACACACACACACACACACACACACACACACACACACACACACACACACACACACACACACTGTCTGTCTGACACTGGCTGTCCTCAGTGAAGCGCTTGTGTTGGTTCCTTCCTGACCGGGCTAAGCCAACCAGGCTACACTAATGGGCTACATGGCGGTAGCGGTGGATTGGTAGCGTAGCATGCAGGTGCTAACTGTTGTCACATGCTGCTGGCGGCTAAAGGTTAGCTGTGGATCCCGAGCTCATGCTGTCAGCTGGGCTCTAACATTTATCCTACTCAAAGAGCTGTTTATGTGTTTATTCTTGTGTCGTTCTCTGTGTGCGTGTGGGAATTTGACAGATTTGAGAGATTTTTCTTGCTACTGTGATAATGTTTGCGCTTTGCGTTCTTTATGTTTAGTCTGCACTAGTCTTTGTTCTGTGATCTGCTGTTTGTTTTTATGACCAGTAGTGTGTGTGTGTGTGTGTGTGTGTGTGTGTGTGTGTGTGTGTGTGTGTGTGTGTGTGTGTGTGTGTGTGTGTGTGTGTGTGTGTGTGTGTGTGTGTGTGTGTGTGTGCGTGCGTGCGTGAGTGTGTGTTTTTATGTCCCTAGAAAACAAACAGCCATTGTATAACATCTGGTAAATACCCACACGTCGTTAAATGTGTTGTGTTTGCTCGGGGGGGATCGCGGGAGTGGAGCTAAACGAGGTGGGAGATGAATTTGGGCCGTTTCAGCCAAGATATTGATTATTAAACTATTGATTATGTCCCGACTATAAGGAGAGAGATTGCAATCGATCGGGCACGTCCCGAGCACCTGAACCCCCCCCACCCCCCACCCCCCCCCTCCCGGCCCCCCAAGTAATGCATAAAGATAACAGCCTGCTCCGCCGAGGGTTGTGTGTGTGTGTGTGTGTGTGTGTGTGTGTGTGTGTGTGTGTGTGTGTGTGTGTGTGTGTGTGTGTGTGTGTGTGTGTGTGTGTGTGTGTGTGTGTGTGTGTGTTTGAGAGAGAGAGAGAATGTGTCTGTATATGTGTGCGTGTGTGTGAATGTCCAATGTCTGTGTATGAATGTGTCTGTATACGTGTGCGTGAATTAGTGTTTAACTGTGTGTGTGTGTGTGTGTGTGTGTGTTTGTATGTGTGTGGGAATGTGTAGGACATAAAAGAGAGATGAAGAGAACTGATTGTGATTTCCAGGGAGAGCAGGATGGCTCTGATATCTAATTCTCCCCGCGACGCAGCCGTCACCGGGGGCGATTTCATCCCCTCTCCAGAGTGTGCTTCGACTCTCCGTCTCCTTCTGTGCGGACGGTCGCCTTTCTGCTCCCGACGCTCTGACGCCACACCAGGAAATCAGGACCGTTTGTGTTTTAGTCCACAGGTTGTGTAACAGTTTGTGTTGTAGTCCACAGTTTGTGTAACCGTTTGTGTTTTAGTCCACAGGTTGTGTAACAGTTTGTGTTGTAGTCCACAGTTTGTGTAACGGTTTGTGTTATGGTCAGCAGGTTGTGTAACTGTTTGTGTTGTATTCCACAGGTTGTGTAACTGTTTGTGTTGTATTCAACAGGTTGTGTAATGGTTTGTGTTGTAGTCCTCAGGTCGTGTAACGTTTTGTGTTGTAGTCCACAAGTTGTGTAACGGTTTATCTGTCATCTACGGATGATTTATGCAGAAACATTAACTCATGTTGATATGTATTAAAGATATAATCAGAGCTCTGTGATTGGTCCAGAGTGAGAGGCAGAGGGGCGGAGCCGGCTGGCTGTCTTCATCCTCTTGCTCCTCGCTGATGGAGCGGATAAGAACTCAGTGAGCTGGACGCTGGGCACTGTTTCATGAGTCCTCGTCTCTGTTCTCCTGGTGAACCGCTCAGAATCAGCTCTCATAAACACAGTAAAACCCTTCCGTCGGTGGCGCTTCCAGGTGTTTCATCGTGTCCTGTTGCAGCGACGGGGAGGCATGTGGTTCAGGAGGTAGAGCGGGTTTGGCTGTTAACTGGAAGGTCACCAGTTTCGATCCCGGGCCCCGCCTAGCCGAGTGTCATATGTCCCTGAGCGTGACACTTCACCCTGCCGGCTCCCGAAGGCCCGGCTGTCGCTTTGTGTGGCTGACTCTCCGCCGTCGGTGTGCGAATGTGTGCATGACTGGGTGAATGTTAGGCAGCGTTGTAAAGGGCTTTGGGTGGCCACTGGTTAGAAAAAGCTCTGTATGAATGCAGTCCGTTCACCATCTGATTCGATTATCTGAATGAGTTCACCGGTTGTCTGAGCAGCATGAGAACGGTTGTTCTGGCCCGTGAGCACGTAGGCAGGAACACGCCCAGCCGCTCAGGGAGTGATTAGCGACCGCTTCCAGACGGCCACAATGGAGCAGTGTAATTGGAAAGATGTTCCTTTGTCTCAGACTCGTGTCCCCCAGGGGCCCGGGGCCGAGGACGGGGGACGGGGGGGGGACGGGTTGGGGTCTGCAGGTATGATGCTGATCGCTGGACTAAGACGTTTAAACCAATCACAGACCAGCGTTCAAACTGCTCCGAAACGCATTAGTCAGCTCATTGAGCTGTTCTGTGTTTTAGTTTTAACTCATTATGTAGAGCTGTAAACTAAAGTCATGTCGCTTTGACAGAGTTTATATAGTTGAGGTTACCTTTAACAAGTTGATAACTTGCTAGTTTGACTTGATACTAATGTTTGGTTAACTTAACTCTACCAATCTATTCGATTTCCTCTACAGAATGAAAGAGATTGAAACATGAGAGATTGTGGGAGGGTCTAGGAGTGATGACTTGTTCCTTAAACTGGAAGATTTTACCTCCTGTTTTCTCCATTTAGAGGGCGGTCAGTTCCTCTCGGTCAAATTATTCTTACATACTCAGTTTTTATTTTTAAATGGTCTCTCTCTCTCTCTCTCTCTTGTGTGTAATGCCTGGCTAACTCTGTGTAAGTGCTCAAACTAAGTGACAGCGTATCCGGTCGGTTCTGACAGTCCTTCCAGCGTTCCTCCCGGTCTGTGGGGAGAACGGAGACGGTTTAAGCAGCGGCCCACCTCATAACACGGCCTGGCTGCGTTCCAAACGTTTCCCCGCTCCCTGGAGCTCGGAGCTGCAGCAGTAACACCTTGAAGAAGCCGTGGGGAATAGGGACCAAGCAGGACGGCCAATCAACGCCTTGAGACAGTAGCCAATCCTTCTATGTAAAAGCCTGATGACTGATGAAGCAGTCAAGGAATGGCTTCTCACTTCCTGTTAGGATACTGTTATATTAGAGGGAGGGTGTAGTTAATTAGGAATAGGTATAGTTCAGAGTGCACACACAGAAGGGGTGGTGTTGAGGTGCTCATTAGCGGTAAATGGTAACAGCTGGGACTGCAGGTGACTCAGGAAGTGAGACTCTGGGTGGAGAGTCTCTGGAGGTGGCTCTCTGCAGGTGAGACTCTAAGTTTGCAGGATTAAAACAGAGGACGCACGGTTTGGTGGAAGACTCTTCCATGAAAGAACTTTTTGGTTGTAACACTGTACACTAGGGAAACTGAACGACAGGGGTTCAGAGTACTGCTGGTCACCTGGAGACCACGTGCCGGTGTGGCGTGTCACAGAGAGAATTGTTCGCCTACGTGGCTGTGGACCTGCGGTGAGTAACTCACACCAAACCCCCTGGATAGGTAAGATTGCACTCACCTAGGGAAAGTTTAGGAAGATACTCTAAGTTCGACGCTCCACGTAGGGAACGACATTAGGTTACGGGATGATTACCCGGACGAATAACGAGTGCGGTAGGTCTTGCGTGTAGCAACACTGACCCTCGCTCTCCAAGAAACGTCATTGATGAGACATCAAAACTGTGGGGACAGCAGAGATCCGGTGTAACACCTGGCAATTTTAGCAGGAGGCACAAGGCATACCGCAACGAACGGTCAGAAGACGTCTTAGCGCCGGTATTCCAACATTTTAAAATGGCCAGCGCCGGCACTGGGGGAGGTCTCATTGGAACGCCGTCGGGCGTTTAGCGTGCGGCCGTTGTGTGATAGCGTTCCCGTTCAGCGGCCTGAAGCATGAATGATTCAAGGGCCGCAGCTCTGTGCTGATCGCCGCTCTGTTCCGAACATTTGGGTTCCATTAATAAAAGATGCCGTGAGGCCCACTGCCGGTTTACTGGGGAGTACGGACTGAGGATTGATAAAAGAGGGCATTCCGAGTATTTGCCGTTCTTTACAGTAACAGTGCTTAATTTAAATTACAAATGTTAAGTCTTTACCATTAAAGCTGCATTTGTTTAAATCCAACCACTAGGGGGCAGACCTGAAAAGGCATCAACGCTTGACTTGATTGCAACACAACATCCAAGCTTATTGATCCATAACAGAAGGAACCACTGTTACTATTAATGTAGTTCTAGTACTAGTTGTATTAGTGTGACATTTTGTGGAGTCATACCAACATCTGACCTCTGACCTCTGAGTGATTCGGAGTCACATGGATCAGGCAGACGTGGACGGCATCCTGATCCTCATTTTAGTGGTGAGAGCGGGCAAGAGAACCTCTGAAGGCCGGCAGAGGATACCAGCATCAGTGGAGTAAGACACGTCGCCGCCCAGAGTTTGGGCTGAGTAGTCAAACGAGGAGAACGCATCAGAGGCCACGACGAGAAGCTCATCACATAACAAGCTCAAACATGACACCCGGAGTTCTACCATGAATGTGTTTTATATATTTTACTCGACAATATGACATCACCATAGCGCCATATCGTCATGCGGCAGGTCTGTTTTGCTCTCCTGTCATTTTGTTGTCTGTTTGGTGGTTTCCCCGTCCAGAGGGGATGTCTGTCCACCAACTAATGTCTGTCTGTCCACCTGAACGCAGCGTGGGGCTTACTCAACCTTTACTGTAGTCTGTTTTCACTTTTATTTTCATATTTCGTCTGTATCGTCTTTATTGTCCATCCTTTTCCTTTCGGCCTAATTCGGGCCTGATCCGATTGAACTTATTTAACATATTAAATCGGTGATGGGGTGCTGGCCGGTCAGCCGTAAGGAGAGTCCAGGCATCCAGTCGCAGCCGCCGCAAGACGCTGGAGCAGACTGATTGGGATGGATCGGCCACCGGGCTACTTTGGGGACACCAGCTGTTCCGCCTCTCTCTGCGTTTGTTCATTATTTTATTCCAAACTTTCTGAATTAAGACGGAGAACGAAGGAATACTGATCAGTTCCCTTTAACGAAGATACATGAGTTTGTGCGTGTGTGCGTGTGTGTGTGTGTGTGTGTTTGTGTGTGTTTGTGAGCGCATGTATGGCATTCTGGCATTTGAGTCAGTGGCAAAGAATCTGAAATTGCAGAGTGTTGCTCAGTCTAAACAAGATGCATGATGGGGGAAATTACAGGGTGGTATCGGTAATGGGACACACACACACACACACACACACACACACACACACACACACACACACACACACACACACACACACACACACACACACACACACACACACAGGCCTAGCCATGTTATAAACAGGTTTGAAGGATTGCTTGCAAGAGTGTCTCATTTTAAATCACTCTGATGTGAGAGTGTGTGTGAGATGCAACATATCCCTTCATTATCTCTGAACCCCATTCGTCGATCATATCTATTTGAATGTACATTTATGTGCTTCCTCCAGCACTAATTGGTGGATCGCTGACTTTTCAGAATGTACAAGAGCATGAAAAATAACTCATGGTTAGTATGGTTTTAAACTCTGTTTGTGTGTATTGGTACATGCCGGTCAATATTAACATGACTAGTTGGAAGGTGTTGCAGAGATAAACCCTGTTATGATTCTGATTAACTTTATTTATGAAGCACATTTAAAGAAAAAAAAAGTATACAGAACATTTACAACTGAATAATAAATCCAGAAGAAAGCATTGGAATAGATAGATAGATAGATAGATAGATAGATAGATAGATAGATAGATAGATAGATAGATAGAT
>NC_079415.1:5516213-5532717 GCF_026213295.1 Gadus chalcogrammus
ACAAGGGCCAAGCACTAACAATCGCTAGGCTAACCCATTCCCTCTATACAACAAAGATAGCTTTGGTAAGATTCTACACAATGCCTGTAAGAGGGGAGTTGGGGAGTTGGGGGGGGGGGGGCTCCGGTCTTGAACCAGACTTGTATTATGGGCTGTTTGTTGAGGCTGTCTGTCCTTCACGTCTGAGGAAGGCAACAGGCCCCGCCGTTTGAAGTCTTATTCCTAGTCTCGTGTTTCTCCCTCGGATTGTCTCTTAAATGTCGCTCTGAGCCAACGGCAACCTTTCAGACTGCCAAATAAATCTCATCCAGGAACAGCTTTCTAGAACCCAACTGATGATGCAATCACACCTTCTTGTTTCTGTGTGTGTGTGTGTGTGTGTGTGTGTGTGTGTGTGTGTGTGTGTGTGTGTGTGTGTGTGCGTGTGTGTGTGCGTGTGCGTGTGCGTGTGCGTGCGTGTGTGTTGCGCAGTACCCACTACTGTCTAATTTGTCTATGCAGAACTTTGTATCCTCCAGAGGATTCTTTGTACTCAATGTTTCTTCCACGCCGCCTCCTACTCATTCATTATTGAGATTATACAGCAATCATTCCACTTTGAATACCGCGATGGTTAGACTGTCTTTGGGCTCCGACCCTTCAGTGTCCAAACAAGATCACGTTAAAACATACTGTGGGTTTAGTCCCCAAACACAAACTAATGCTCAACTAAAACGTTTAACGCTCAGAACTTATTATTGCACATTACTTGCTCTCTGTGTGTGAGTCACACAGTAATAACGGGTTTAAAGTGTCATTACACAGTACTTGCATGCGTTATAACACGGTAACAGGACACTGATGTAAGGTGCAACAAAAGAGGCTAGCAACCTGACCAGAGAATCTATTCTCTCCCTGCATGGCGGCAGGCTTTAAGCCAACCAACCGCGGCCCGGTGAGCTTGTAATGGAGGCGACGTTATGAAATGAATCTTATAATACGACGCTAAACACCTCGGTGATGAGGACCTCACAGAGCCCCCCTCCCCTCCTCCTGGGTCCAGCTGCCCCCCCCAGCCGCCCCCCGCCCCACCACTATGAGCTACCAGAGGGAGGCTGGGATCTTGTGTTGTGCGGCCTTTCACCGGACTCCCAGACAGACCCCCCCCCTGTAGCTCTGACCCTGCCCAGGGAGAGCTGCCCGTCCTGGGCCGACCTGTCCTGGGCGGTGCCCCTGATCCGGCCGGCCTTCATGTTCCACCCAGAGTCCCGTTGGGGGAGAGGGTTGTTTATGAGGGAGGGGGGGGGGGGGGGGTCTCTGTTCTGCTTCAAACCGGGCTGAGTTGCCTCCCAGACGCAGAACGCACCATGAATATTTAAAAGGTGTTGCAAGAGTTTTGCTGCAAATCAAAGACGGGCGTTACGGCCCCTGCGATGCTAAGCCGCGCTCTACCATACAAGCGGAGTGGTGCGTGATCACACACGCTTTGATTACAGAATCAGCCTAATTCATGTTCCAGGGTTGAACCTTTGTTTAGATGTATGTTGAGCATCTCTCTCAAACCCTTCAATATGAATGGCTCTCGACTGGTGGCCAGTCTGTCGCTCCCAGTGCCCTGACCATTATGCATCTGAGCGTGGTTTTAACAGGGACACCATCAGGGCTTTCTTTGCTCAATAGATGGAATGACAGTAAAGATGTCTGCTTCTCAGTCTTCTTCACTGTTTTAAACGGCTTGGTGAGTGAGAGAGGGCGTGTTCAGGGGTCTACAGGTTGTAGTGTTACATATCACCAGGGGGGGGGTTGTGTGTGTGTGTGTGTGTGTGTGTGTGTGTGTGTGTGTGTGTGTGTGTGTGTGTGTGTGTGTGTGTGTGTGTGTGTGTGTGTGTGTGTGTGTGTGTGTGTGTGTGTGTGTGTGTACAGTAAATGTCTCTCATGCCACCAGGCCAGGCGCATGTAGTCTCATAGGGTCTCAGAGTTAGAGTTACACTTACTGCAGGATACATCATATTCATCGATACGGTCAAATATTCATTGTTAAAGAAGTATTCATCCACAGAATCCGTCATAAATAAATCAATATTAAAATCCTGCTCAGATTGCAGAAGTTATATTCGAAAAAACGAAATCTGGCTAAAAATGGGATTGCTTTTCCCAGAAGGGATTCAGCGTCCAATAAATATTGGATGACATCTTCCACTCTTGCACTGTATATTTAATTATGATTCGGTGTTGGTAAAGTACCCTCCTGTATCTTGTCCCAGAACCAATCCCATGTCTTAACGGAACAGAATCTGGAGCGATGGTGGATAGTTTGGTTAAGGGACATGAGGTCAAGGGTCGCGTTCCGTGAGCTGTCGACTACGAATTAATTTGTTTCTTTGTTTTAAATACCAGCTCTTGTTTGTGATTCCTACTCCAATCCTGCATTGGAAACATAACAGAAACCACTTTGTTGTGTGCGTGGAGTGAACCCACCCTACAGAGATGTTAACAACGTGACGTGTGTAGTTCACACTTTTTTGTCGCTCGCAACCCTTCCACATTTCTTGATGTATTGAAATTGATCCCTCGGTTCTGTCTCTCATACTTGGCAAAAAGCGAAATAAATATTCTTTGTTTCACAAAACTGCCAGGGTGTGAAATGTCTTTTTTTATTTTAGTTCTGCGGGGGAAGGAGACGGTGACTTGCGTGTGTTGAGTCCTGCAGACTCGTGCGTCACACGCACACACCATCTCGTCAGGCCCGCTCTGACACACGAGGCCTCACGTTTCCCTGCACCCTGAAGGGTTTTGTCAGAGTGCTCAGGTCACTAATTTGCTCCCAAGGGAATCAAGTAAAAGCTGCATGAGAGAACGCACACAGACACGCACCCACACACACATACAAATCGACACTCACAGTGCTGAGGCAGCAGTTTGTAAGTGAAACACAAAGTTAACAACAAGCTAAGGATGTCCTCTCCTGAAGACGAAATGCTGGGAATCTTTACACGCACGCACGCACGCACGCACACACACACACACACACTCCAATAAACTATCAACAAACACGCACACTCCAATAAACTATCAACAAACACACACACAAACACATACACACTCCAATAAACGATCAACAAACACGGGTACATGTACAAACAACATATTCATGGCTTTAATATTTGGTGCAATAATTGACTGGCAGATGAGCGTGTCTCATTCTTGGGAAACATTTTACTTTGCGCATATTTTAAAGGAGACGCCAGGATAAGGTGCTCCATGGAGTGCCCCCTAGACCTAGGCAGGCTCACGTGGTCCTGAGGGGCCGTGTGTATCCTGCATGGACAAAAGGCCGACTCTGGAAAATCGGTCGTCATGGACTCGGAACGTCAGGTTCAGAATCTCCCGGTCCGCTCCCAGCCGCCTCGGTTCAGTTCAGGTTGCCATAGCGACTGCCTCCTCATCACTCCACGTGTTCGCTCACCTCGCCGCGATGCGAGCTCGTCTCCCGACTCTCCGACTCCTCCGTCGTCCCCAGCTGCCTCTCTGGACCACATCTGCGTGGCCTCAGCGAAAACACTTACAGTCGGACCGCTAAGCGCCCCCAACTCTCAAACTCGACTTTCTTTTCTTAATTGCTTCAGTTGAGTGTAAATAAACGGGATTGTTTTATGCAAATGCAGTAGGCCTACTGCTTTCGGCACAGCTGCTGCCGTGCGCGCGTCACTCTGCGCGGGAGCCTCGGAGCGGGAAGCAATCTGCTCGTACAAACATGTCCTCCACCCCCCCCCCCCCCGCGGCCCCAGAGTGTCTAAAGCCGGGCTCATGCATATGTAGGAACGGTCGCCGGTCGCCGTGGGGGACGTGGGGCCGCGGAGCTGATTGGCGGACGGACGGCGTTTAAAAGAGAAAGTGTCAACAGAACCCCAGGGGAGGCCGGACGATATTTGCAAAGCATGATTATTGAATTGTGTCCGTGAACGTGAGCAGATGTCGTCGGATTTCGCTCGCAGACTGGTTAGTTCACCGGTCTGCGTTTTGGTACTGACGAGGAAGAACACTCAGGGAGATAATTAATCCGCTTTGATATCATTAGGTTATAATGAAGCGCTAGGAAGCACTGAAACAGCCAGGGGGGTGGCGTGTTTCTGATTGGCTGACAGAGCGAGCCGGGGGGGGAAACGTGAGCACGTGACTGGTGTGCAGAGGTCTACTTGTGTCGTTTTGATTCCTAAATAAGCTGAGACTTCCTGGGGGGTGGGAGTCCATTAAATCATACGTCAAATCATATTCTCAGCTGATTGAACACAAATCACACCGCTAGCCGTCAAACGTGATGACTTCTGTGGTGGATAAAATCCTTCAAAATATAAAAGTTATCTACAGATATATATATATATATATATATATATATATATATATATAGATAGAAACCAACTAGTTTTTGTGTTTAGATGGTGTGTATATAATACAGCATACTGTACATGTACAGTATGGATGAACTAAAATTGCAACTCGATACATTTTCACTTTCCTGCCATATTACAGCAGAGGTGTGAGAATCTCAAACATGATGAAATCTGCAGCAATGAGGGGGAAAACAGCAGGAAAGTGTGTGTGTGTGTGTGTGTGTGTGTGTGTGTGTGTGTGCGTGTGCGTGTGCGTGTGCGTGCGTGTGTGTGTGTGTGTGTGTCAGACGCTCCGTGAGGAATTCCATCCTGAGAGGTTTCACTCCGGTCCGACCTGCAGAATTCCCTGCTGTGCTCTGGTTGCTAGGTGTTGCTAGGGAGGGACTCTGGGAACCTGTCCGTCACACAGCGTCCCCTGTGGGTCTTTGTGTGTTCTTTGATTTCATAGTTCACTGTTTGCCACTTCCTTCTGTAATGAAATTGGGGGAAAGTGATTATTTTTTTTACCTTTAACTGAGCTATGCATCATTTGCTGTGGAAAAAAACGTCATTCTGATAAAAAAATGTGTGATCACATTCCTAACTTGTTTGAAACAACTTTCCCTGTCTCTGCTTTATATATTCACCAGACCAAACTTAAAGCTCATTTGGTTTTAATTAAGGAGCAGAATGACATTTAGTGAGACGAAGTGTGTGCGTGAGCAGCATTCAGACCCACCTGCTAACACTCGTAACGAGATGTTAATTAGAAATTAGCGCTTTATGATGACTCAGCGACTAGGACAAATTACTTTCTAATTGTCCTGATTTTACTTTTGAGAGAGCGACTAAATCATAAATCATACTGTTGCTTAACATCTATAATTGTGTGCTGCATTCCAGTTCCTCGACTAGGGAAGCATTGGGAATGCATTTCAATTCCATTGTCATGGTTTCCCAAAGTTTCTAGAAGGTTTCCCCGTCCCCCCCCCCCGCTGGAGTTTGCTGATTTGTGAAGGTTTTCACTGGCGTTCTTCAAACCTTGGCAATCATAATCAAACTGTTATCATTTCATGTATATATATCGTTACTATCGCTGAGATCTACAGATCGACAGTGAATTAATGCATAAATCTGCAGTCTTTTAATGCTTTTTTTTTTTGGGGGGGGTTTTGCTTTTTAGATTTTTTAGAATTGAGAACCACACTCAGATTAGCTCAGGAAACGTGCCAAACAGTTGTGGACGCTCTCCTGGAGCCTCTCTCTGTGGTCTGCAGCGACACACAGAACGATAGAGCCAGAGAGATAGAGGAGAGGTAATCACATGCGACTGGTTTCACCACTCGGCTCAGTAGTGATTTTCCACCCTGGAGGATTTCATGAGCGAGGGAACAGATGAGCTGGTGGCCACGACAGTGGAGACACTGGTCTGTACTGGTTTGTTTGTTTAACAGACGTGCATACGTACACACACACAGACACAGAGACGAGCACGCACACACGCATACAGACATACACACACACCCACCCACACGTACACGCCCTAGATTCATAAAGCCGTGTGTGTGTGTGTGTGTGTGTGTGTGTGTGTGTGTGTGTGTGTGTGTGTGTGTGTGTGTGTGTGTGTGTGTGTGTGTGTGTGTGTGTGTGTGTGTGTGTGTGTGTGTGTGTGTGTGTGTGTGTGTGTGTGTGTCTATGTGTGTACGCAAGCACACAAAATGACATAAACGGACAAATACATTTAAATAAATAAACGCATTCATACATGCAAACCCACAAGCCCTTCAGAAACATGAAACACACTCAAGTGGACACACACACACAACCACGCACCCTACCACTCCAGAATCGGCCCCCATTGATCATGAATGTGTTTAACCAAATTTTGAGGAGCAACTCTGTGAATTTTTGCGCACAGAGAGTAAATGGTCTACTTCCGTCTCCATGCACACTTATCTTGGTAATGATTTAGTCTTGAATGTCAGACACACACACACACACGCGCGCGCGCGCACGCACGCACGCACACGCACACGCACACACTCCTCCACAGGGATTCATTAAGATCATAATTCACTTCCTGTGGGGAATGTAATGATGTTCATAATTTACTTTCTGCTGATAGGTAGAAATAATATAAGGAGAACTAAATGTACATAAAAGAAAAATTATTTGATTTTTATATGCCAACGGATTTTGGTAGTGTAGGAAGTAGAAAAGAGAAGTAGAAAAGAAGACATTTTTGATATTTGAACACCCCAAAAGATGAAGAGAATGAGATTGAAAAAAGAACTTAGTACATTCTAGAAATTGTACACACTGGGGGGAACTGGGAAATGTGCTGAAAGCAAATAAAATACAAAATAGATTGAATGAAAAATCGTATCTACTAAAATAATTAGTATTATCAGTAATTATCAGAAACATTTCTGTGAAATAAAATCCTTCACACATCCAATTAATTGGTTGAGGTTCTTTCATTCTGCGCTGTGATGCTGTCATGGTTAATAACGCTCACATTCCCAGGATTTTGTTTGTCATTTTGAACTGATGAGATCACAAGCTGAATGTTAATCGCTCTCTCTCTCTCTCTCTCTCTCTCTCTCTCTCTCTCTCTCTCTCTCTCTCTCTCTCTCTCTCTCTCTCTCTCTCTCTCTCTCGCCTGTGAGGAAACGAGAGAGATGCTGCAGGGGGAACAGAGTGTGTGTGTGCATCATGTGTTGGTGTGTGTTTGTGCGTGTCTGTATGTGCGCAGACATGTGTAGGGTCACGTGTGTTTCTGGCTGCATGACTTTCTCAGTGTGTGTGATGTGTTTGTGTGATTCGCCGAGTGACACGTTAATGTCATGCCAGGCCCCCAGACATGTTTCAACAATGATGTCATCACAAGGGCGGCCGCACGTGGGATTCCCATCATCTCCTCATCGAGAGACAGTCGCCGTGGAAACCACAGAGGATGGAACGGGCGGGGTGGGGGGGGGGGGGGGGGGGGGGGGCGGACAACCCCAGCTGGGTTGGACATTAGTCTGAACCACGAGACCTGCTGATGACACAGAGGGCTTCCTACAGCTACTGTTTTCAGACATTTAACCATGAAAACCAGTCAGGCAATCAGGGTTGAATTCTGCCTCGCCGGCAGGGATCAACTCAGTGGTCCGTATCCAGTCATTTGAGTCCAACCTCCAGCATCTCCTCCATGTTTAACTCGTCTGGTCGTTCAGAGCCTCCGTTTCAGAGCGGTCGGACGGAGCAGGTGTGTCATCCGTCCTGACGCCCCCAGCAGGAGCCTCAAGGCTTCAGGGAACGGCCCCGGACGTCACATGAACTTTAGTCAGCATATTTTAGAGAGGAGTAAATAACGAGTATTGACAAAGCTCCTCTGGGATGCTCTCATCCTCCAGCCTGAAGGGGGGTTTAACTCGCTGTAATTCTGCCTTCGGGTTCGTGGCTGACGTCTCTCCACTCATGCTGAGGTTTCTCTGCTCTATGAAGTGTCGTCCTTTAGAGGTCTGAAGCAGACCGTCGTTACCTGAAGACTGAAAGTGAACAAGAGCAGATGTTTCATGCACTTGTAATATGCTGAAATCCCTTCCTCCTACCCTTGATATATACATATTTTCCGAACCCGTTGCTTGGAAGCCTACGACGTTAGAAAGCGACACTCCGGTCGTTCGTGGAGAGTATTGTGGCGTTTGACTCTCTCCGTTAGGTAAACCAGTGTGTTCATGTCCTCCCGTTGTGCTTCCTCTGACCGTTACGTAACGTCAGCCTCAGCGGTCGGAGCCAGCAGGGTGGGGGCGATGACACCCCCCCCCCTTCACCGCGGGGGGGTGATGACGACTGTGTGCGTGCTGGGAGTGACACCGGTCATGGCGGGCGGGGTATGTATGAGCGCGGTCACGTGATGGCGAGAGGGGCAGTGGCTGGGACGACTCCGGTCGGAGCAGACTGGAAATGAACCCCCGTTCTCAACCGATTATCAATGGGTTGACTGACCGGAGAGTAATGAAACGGAAATAAGTTATGCAAATATACAAATTATAACAAATATTGATTGTGAGAGAGTGTGAGAAAGAGCGATTGGCTACCTCCAGTCAATGCAGTAATCGATTGATCCTCTCATATCAAGGCCTCGCGTCAATAGAGTAATCAATTGATCGTCTCATATCAAGGCCTCCAGCCATTACAGTAATCAATTGATCTTCTCTTATCGAGGCGGTGTCTAGGGGACCCGTGCAGGATGTTGTAGTGAGATCTAGGATCACAGAGTGCTGTAGCTGATGGAAAGCATGTCAGCAATCGAACTCTGGTGTGGTCTTCCAGTAAACGTGAGTGGGGCACGTCCGTCCCCTAGATAATAAGTCGCCTCGTAATTGACGTTCTCTCTCTTGCAGACACAATCTACCATTTATGATCTCCTTAAGGTATTCCTGGGGGTCAAAGGGCGTTCGTTGGACCAACGTTGGTACTCTGTGTGAGTTATCTGTGTTCCTGGTGGCTCCGCTCAACAGCTCGTTGTGATTGGCCGGTCTGGTCCATCGCACAACAAAACATCCCGATCCCTCACTCTCATCCTACACTGTTGGCCAACGCACATCCGACACCTTCACACTCCGACACCGTTTGAACAAGACACCTTTCCTCCTACTGTTGGAGAGATGCACCATGTAGGCTGTGTGTAGCCAGCTTGGGACAAAGTAAGACCACCTCTTCGCCGTCTGGAGCCCCCTGGGCTTCAGACCCCAAAAAGAACCCACCATGCCCGGACTCGATGACCCAAAACACAGGCTCCCTCTCTCTGTCTCTCTGTCTCTCTGTCTGTCTCTGTCTCTTTCTCCTTCTCTTTTATTTATCTATTTCCGTAATAAACGGCAAAAAGATGCACTACTGAGGCTCGTTGCTTTGATGAGCCCATTGTTTGAGATCTTTTGTGTTCTTTAGTACGTTGGTGTTTAATACGTGGGCGTTCGCTGTAACGCTGGACAGGTCTCGCTTCACCGGCGCTTCTTATCCAGTACAGGAAAGGCATATATATATATATGTATATTAGCTACAAGGTCCAACGCTGTTTTATCCACCGTCTCTGTTCCCTGGTCTCTGCCTTCTGAAATAGTATTAGTAACGTATTTAGACAGAAATATGGTCGTCTTTGAAGTAGTATTTAGTGTATTTAGACAGGAATATGAGTGTTTGAAGCAGCATTTGGTTTATTTAAAAGGAATATGAGCATGTTTGAAGCAGTATTTAGCGTAATTAGACAGGTATTTGAGTGTTTGATTAAGTATTTAGATGAACATGTGGGTGAGTTTGAAGGATTTAGTTGTGGGAGAAATGTCTAATTCAAACGAAGCTTCCAGTGAGAAGATTCAGTAACAAGTTTCTCCAGGGTTTGCCAATAGGATTCATTCATGTTGTGAGTGAGTGAGTGAGTGAGTGAATCGATCACCCATCCATCCACGACTAGAGGTTCATGAGGGGGAGAGCTCTGCAGCTGAGGATGCTCGAATGGGACTTTGGTTACAAGGACGGAGGGACAGAGGGAATGAGGTAAGGACAGAAGGAACGAGGAAAGGACAAAGGGAACGAAGAGAGGACAGAGGGAACGAGGAGAGGACAGAGGGAACGAAGAGAGGACAGAGGGAACGAAGAGAGGCAAGAGGGACAGAAGAGAGGACAGAGGGAACGAGGGGAGGACAGAGGGAACGAAGAGAGGACAGAGGGAACGAAGAGAGGCAAGAGGGACAGAAGAGAGGACAGAGGGAACGAGGAGAGGACAGAGGGAACGAAGAGAGGACAGAGGGAACGAAGAGAGGCAAGAGGGACAGAAGAGAGGACAGAGGGAACGAGGAGAGGACAGAGGGAACGAGGAGAGGACAGAGGGAACGAGGAGAGGACAGAGGGAACGAGGACAGGACAGAGGGAACGAAGAGAGGACGGAGGGAACGAGGAGAGGACGGAGGGACAGAGGGACAGAGGGAACGAGGGAACGAGGAAAGGACAGAGGGAACGAAGAGAGGTGAGAGGGACAGAAGAGAGGACAGAGGGAACGAAGATAGGACAGAGGGAACGAGCAAAGGACAGAGGGAACGAAGAGAGGCGAGAGGGACAGAAGAGAGGACAGACGGACAGAGGAAAGGACAGAGGGAACGAAGAGAGGTGAGAGGGAACGAGGAAAGGACAGAGGGAACGAGGAGAGGTGAGAGGGAACGAGGAAAGGACAGAGGGAACGAGGAGAGGTGAGAGGGAACGAGGAAAGGACAGAGGGAACGAGGAGAGGACAGAGGGAACGAGGAGAGGACAGAGGGAAGGACAGAGGGAACGTTGGTGATGGAGAACTACTGGTTCAGCATGTGGCTGTCACACATAAAATCCTTTCAACATAGGCACGCACACGCACACACACACACACTCACACACACGCACACACACCTTCACACACACTCACACACACGCACACACACAGACACACGCACACACACACATAGACACACATACACACACACACACACACACACACACACACACACACACATAGGCAGACACACAAACACACACACACATAGGCAGACACACAAACGCACACACACACACACACACACACACACACACACACACACACACACATAGGCAGACACACAAACACACACACACACAAACGCACACACACAAACGCATACACACACACACACACACACACACACACACACACACACACACACACACACACACACACACACACACACACACACACATAGGCAAACACACACACACACACACACTGTTGGGTCGGGCAGGATGCGGTCAGGCAGCAGGCCGGTTGACGGCCGCGGCGGGGCCGTGGTCGGCCTGCGCTCGTGTTGGGGTAAACAAACGCAGAACGGGGGAAAAAACGAGAGAAGTGAGAGCAGACAAGAGAGGAAGAGAGGACGCTTTCGGTCTGAATTGCCTCTGTTTACTAGTTTACCTGCAGTCACTCCTTCTCCCTCCCAGTGCTGTCAGCATGAGGGATTACTCCCCAGAACCATCGCTCTGTAATATCGTTCCTGATGAATATCATCGCTCCGTTGACTGGTTCGGGTCCACCATTTGCTCGGTGTCGTTAATTGCCTTTGGGGAAGCGACGTGTGCAGATTGGATTGGCTTTAGAGTGACAGGAAGGAATATGGAAGCACACTTTCTCCAACGGAGAAAACTCCAAATTATTCAGAGTTCTCACAGACGCAGACGTGTTCAGACGTGTTCAGCCTCAACCCGATGCTCTCTGAAGGAGTGAATTGTGGAAAGGTCACAATTAAAGGTTCAGTAAAAGCGTCAGAGGCGTGATTCAGGGAAGGTGTTAACTGGTGAAGCTCAGTGGTCTGGCTGGTTGGACTGGGATTCCAGAATGGTCTCTTTGGCTCTGAAGCGTTTGGTTTGGTGGTCCATTCCGGAGTCCAACCCCGGCTTCATCACCTCTTCCCCTCTCTCGAGCTACGGGGGCGAGCTTCAAAATAAAAGCCCCCCTGTTCGATCTTTGTGTGTACAATGCAAGGCTGACATTATTAATAGCGCCCCTTCAGAGTTCAGCTACATGTGTCACTCACCCATGATGAATAGAGGGAATGGAGAGAAGAAAATGACAGGGCGGCAAAGAACGCTCAACTTTTGCGGTCTCGACTTCTGCGACGCAGACGGGGAAGTGATTCTGTCACAGTCAGATGTGATATTCTGTGGCATTACAGAACTCTGAATCTATGCGTCATCGAGAGCAGAATAGCGCTTGTAGAGTCTGGATGTTTTCTTTGGTATCAACAGAGCTGTTTAGCAGGCGATCTAGAAGGAGAAGCCGCTGGAGAGCTCCCGTCAACACGCAGGCTGATATTTTTGAAACGTAGAATTTCCATTAAATAATGATTGCATCACCATCCTCTTGCCCAAGCCTTATCCAGCCGGTGGCCATCTTGGCTCCATCTTGGCTCCACCTTGGCTCCACCTTGGCTCCACCCTGGCGGTCATCCTTGTTCCGAACGCTAGCAGGCTGATGGAACAAGAATGAGGAACACCGCATTCAGTTCCATAAGCCTGCTAGCGTTTGGAACCAAGATGGCAGCCGCAGCAGATTAAGGCCCAGGGCTTCCACGCTGAACCTTGGCGGGCGCACATCGCTCTATGGGCTCCGACCGCCCTCCCTCTCTCCCGTCCTCCCTCCCTCTCTATTGGCCCGGCTGGGAGGAACAGCAGGGGGCAGCTGCACCTCCAGACTGCTTAGTTGACACAATATATGGAGGGGGTGACTTTTAGGTGGGAGCCTCAGGCACATTGGGTCATTAACCCTGTCTGGTTATCACTCACACACACACACACACACTCACGCATGCACCTACGGGAACGCACACGTGCAACGCTCAGACACACACACACGGGCACGCACACACAAACACACACATACATGGGCACGAACGTACACATGGGCATGCACACACACACACACAGGCACACACACACACACACAGGCGCACGGGCACACACACACACAAAGACACACACTCACACACACACACGGGCACGCACAGAGACACACACACACACACAGAGCGCTCGACCCTTCTTATCCATACATCAAAGGGTGGTTGGAGGGGTGAGTGAGACGGAGGTCTGTACTGAAAGGTCTGGAGCGACGCAACGTGACGTGAATATCAACCAGGTTCAGCCAATAGGATCCATCGCATTCCTCTTCCTGCTCCGTGCAGAGCGCCTGGTGCTCTGCACGGGGGGGGGGGGGTTGGAGGGCGAGGGGGTCAGCCAAACCAAACATTTGCACGCTAAAGGTGTTGTATTTTAAAGGTGGTGTGAGGTAACACGGCTGAACATTAGCGCCCTGTGACAATTTTGAGCCCTTCATTAGAATACAACCGTACTAAAGGGGGAACACGCACACACATGCACACGCACGCGCACACACGCACACACGCACACACACCAATTAAACACCTCATCACCAGCAAACCAATTACTCTAACGGAAACCCTGCATGAACCAAACAAACATAAACAAAGCATCTTAATCCTATGCATAACAACGCAAACACACACATCGTGCGTTCACACACACACATTGCGTGCGTACACACACACACACACACACGCACGCACACTTACACATACACATACACTTACACATACACATACACATACACAAACACACACACAAACTTTGTGCGTTCGTAACACACACACACACCCATCGGGCAGCAGCAGTAGAAGGCAGTGTGTTCGCTGGCTGCACGGAGGCTGTGTAAACACTCGGCGATGTGTGTGTGTGGTGATGTGACTCCGTGGTCGAGCCCTGTCTGGAGACGGAGCCGTCTCTCTCTCGGTCACCGGGGAACGAATTATGTTTTATATCTGGTTGTAAAGCGTGGTTAATGAAAAGCAGTCAGCGAATATCTCAGAGTGGAACCACCGAGAAGTAAGTGTGTGTGTGTGTGTGTGTGTGTGTGTGTGTGTGTGTGTGTGTGTGTGTGTGTGTGTGTGTGTGTGTGTGTGTGTGTGTGTGTGTGTGTGTGTGTGTGTGTGGTAGTCGGAACAAATGGAACGTTCCATTCTGTGGTGTCGTGCCCCCCCCCCCCCCCCCCCCCGCGACATCACATGGGTCAATCCATCATTAGCTGTTAGCCAGCTGTGCTGTGACTCAGAGACAGACCTCAGTTGTGTGTGCGTTTGTGTTTGTGTGAGTAAATACCAAAAGAAAACAAAGTGTGTGCGTGCATGTGTGTCTGTTTCCAGAAGTGTGTGCAGTGTTTGCAAACACTTGTGTACAGAGTGTGTGTGTGTGTGTGTGTGTGTGTGTGTGTGTGTGTGTGTGTGTGTGTGTGTGTGTGTGTGTGTGTGTGTGTGTGTGTGTGTGTGTGCGTGCGTGCGTGCGTGCGTGCGTGCGTGCGTGTGTGCAATGGATCCCTATATGTGTCAGTGCATGTGAAGTCAATGTTGTCATCTTTAGATCAGAGATAGGATACAAAGATCATCTCCTACAGCACGGGTTTTGAAGCATGGAACATTAACGTTCATCTTCTGTGTTCCGCTCTCAGTCTTCCTGTTCCCAAAAACATTAACACAAGGATCTGATAATTTACCGCGCATATGCAGCTCTTCATTAAAAAGAATAATCTTTGAATTAATCATAAGCTTAAGAGCCAATATCTGGGGGGCCTCTCGTTATCTCAGGTAATTACATCCAAGAGATTTTCTGACGAGCATGGAAGCTAAGATCATTATTTCATTATCGTATAACTTCATGTTGGTTTGTTAACTGCTTAATAATTTTGCCTCGTTAGATAATTGCCGCTCTATAGACGGGAGGAGCTGGGAGATTCCATTAACCAATTGAACCCTCTCAGACTATAGTTTGGTAAACTATTCCAAACGATTGGGTAATTAATGAGAGTTCATGGCGTGTGGAGTTCCAAAGAACACAGTATGGGATCGGACGTAGAATAGTGGAGTTGAAGTGCGTCCTCTTTATTATACCACCGGGTGTGATTAGAGTGTGATTAGCCATTACAAGCCGTTTTTAAAATCAGCCTCTTCTGACATCACAAGTTTGCGTGTCCACCTAGATGTGTGCTGGATAGATCAGTATACCAGCCTACCCAGTGGACTGTAGCAAACGTTGCTCATCTATCCGTCATACATCTAGGTGGAAAACGTCCACTTGTGATGTCAGAAGAGGCAGATTTTGAAAACGGCTTGCAACGGCTATTCCCACTCACACCCGGTGGTTATAATATGGGACCATTATAGAGTGGACAGGGTGGAGGACTGGTGAGCTGCTCTACAGGCTCTATGGAGCGCTACAGAGGGGGGTCAGAACACAAAACCTCCTGAGTCCACAGGCTGAGGAGACTGGACGTATGGAACCTACATGTGGTCATCTGATCGAGTCCCTCGTGTTGATGTGGTCAGCGGTCAATAAATGTAATCAACCAAAGTTGGACGTGTGTGTGTGCGTGTATGTGTGTGTGTACACACGTCCAGTGTGCCCATCATCAAATGAACGTATCTCTGGTTTTATGATCACAACCCCGGTGGACGTTTGTTCTTCCTAAGCACGGCATCTGGGTCTTTATCCATGAAGTCCGTTCTCTGGGTCTTTATCCATGAATCCGGCAGACGTCCACGATGGAGTCCTCGTGCCGGGAGACACTGCCGTTGCTTTATCTGGAATAATCTGGCCTTGGCCAACTTCTATACACCCACTTATGACATCGCATGAACCCAGCGGGTGTGTCCTCACATGAACCGTAAGTTGTCCTCAAGTAAACTCTAACTGAGCCGCGAGTTGTCCTAAAGTAAACTCGAGCTGAACCATACGTGAGAACCATACAAGCAATACCTCATTTTGCCACCAGAGGCATATAGTACGTTCAAAACTCCGGGTGTGCCTGTAAGTTACACCGGACCTAGATGGTCCACACAGTATTATTATACCTTATTGTTTAACACATTTTATACATTGTGTCATACATTTGGTTAAGCATAATATTTTTTATGTTAGTCTGTGCAGTTGCTTGAGTTGCTACTCTTATCCTTAAGGCCTCTATGGCTGGACCTCCCCCCCCCACAACTGGCCCCCCCTCCTGTCCCTGTGTTGCTGCTATCAGCGCAGCCACTTTGCTGTTCTGTTTATTTCTATGCTGTGTGGTAGTTTGAGTGATGGACCGGAAACAGGTGCCAGATGGAGGAAATCTCCTGTCCTCATTGTGTGTGTGTGTGTGTGTGTGTGTGTGTGTGTGTGTGTGTGTGTGTGTGTGTGTGTGTGTGTGTGTGTGTGTGTGTGTGTGTGTGTGTGTGTGTGTGTGTGTGTGTGTGTGTGTGTGTGTGTGTGTGGCCAGGCCTGGCTCTGTTTATTAATAGCCTTCAGTACGATGCTCCGTGTCTTCACAACAAATTAAGTCAGCAATGCCCGTACCTGTTGTCAAAAGGGCCTCTGTACCCTTCCTCTCTTAGTTCCTCCTGCTCCCCTCCTCCTTCACCTCCTCTCCTACCTCCTTACCTCCTCTCCTCCTCCTCCTCCTGCTCCACCTGGTCTCTCTCTCTCTCTCTCTCTCTCTCTCTCTCTCTTATCTCTCTTCCTCTCTCTCTCTCTCATCTATTTTTTTCCTCTCTTTCTCCTCTCTC
>NC_079415.1:5532817-5537817 GCF_026213295.1 Gadus chalcogrammus
GTGTGTGTGTGTGTGTGTTGTCTATGTCTTTAATATCTGTGTGCGAGTGTTCGTATGAGACACACACCATGTCAGTCAAATGGACCCATGTGTTTACCACAAGCTGGGGCGTTATGCTAGGTTGCACCAGTGTGTGTGTGTGTGTGTCTGTATGAGTGTGTGTGTATGTTTGTGTATGTGTATGTGTGTGCGTCTCCAAATGAGTGTGTCTGTGTGTATGTCTGTGTATGTGTGTGTGTGTGTGATCATCTCCAAATGATCGTGTGTGTGTGTGTGTGTGTGAGAATATGCGAGTGTGTGCGTGAGTGTCTCTCTATAAATGTGTGTGTATGTGTGTGTGTGTGTGTTCATTCATTTAGTAGACAGACGCCATCAGATTGGAGCGAAACAAGGCTCCCCAGACGCTGTGGAGCGGGCGAGAGGGCAGAGCGTCGATGGTGTAATCCACCCACTACTCTGCAACCATCATGGTTACTTTTCAGAAGATTGCGCAGATATGTGTACAAATAACTCCCATTTGTTTTTCTACCGAGGCCATTAGTCCCTCATATCCTTGCCGAGACCGCTTCACGGTATTTGTATTTACCAATGACTGGCGGTGTGGTCCTCAGGGTGAGGAGGAGAGAGCTGTGAATGAAACGTGATGTGACCACGGTCGGCTCCTCGGACCTGCTCGCTGTCCTGTTCCTCGTGCCCCAGACTCCCCCCCTCTCCTTCTCCCCCCCTGACTCCCCCTCCTTCCTCCCCTCTGACCCCCCCTCCGACTACCCCTCTGTCACCCGCTCCGACTCAACCTCCTTCTCCCCCTCCGACTCCCCCCCTGACTCCACCTCCGTCTCCCCCTCTGTCTCCCACTCCTTCTCCCCCTCTGTCTCCCCCCCTGACTCCTCCTCCGTCTCCCCCTCTGTCTCCCACTCCTTCTCCCCCTCTGTCTCCCCCCGACTCACCCTCTGTCTCCCCCTCTGTCTCCCCCTCTGACTCCCCCCCTGACTCCCCCTCTGTCTCCCCCCCTGACTCCCCCTCTGACTCCCCCTCTGTCTCCCCCTCTTTCTCCCTCTGTCTCCCCCTCTGACTCCCTCCCCCTCCTTCTCACCCTCCGTCTCCCCCTCCTTCTCCCCCTCCCCCTCCGACTCCCTCTGTCTCCCCCTCCTTCTCCCCCTCCCCCTCTCCCCCTCTGACTCCCCCCCCCCCCCCCTCCCTCTCCCCCCCCCCCCCCCCCCCCCCCCCCCCTCCCCCCCTGACTCCCTCTGTATCCCCCCCTCACTCCCTCTGTCTCCCCCTCTGTCTCCCCCTCCCTCTCCCCCCTCCCCCTCCCCGTCTGACTCCCTCTTCCTCCGACCAGCTCTCCCATCACACTCCAATTTGTTCCTCATTCGCACTCTGAGTCTGAGTGGAGCGTGTTTGAGCCGCCGCCGCCGCCGCCGCCGCCGCCGCCGCCGCCGCCGCCCGGCCGGGGGTCACACGTGTTGTTCTGTGTTGATTTCACACGCTGGCCTCCTGGCGGCTCCGTGATCACGGGTCAACCTCGGATTCAATCCGCGGCTCATGATTCTCGCTGTGGGTGCGCGGATACGAGCAGCTGGTGAGCAGTTCGACTGGGGCACTCCAGCTGTTGTGATGTCTTTTATTGTGTCAACACAAGGCAGTGCACGTGTGTAGACGGTTCTGATCCTCGGCTAACAGACATGTATGACCTGTTCAATTTGGTGCACCGGTGCCCTATAGTGCACTTCTAGTTCCCTATATAGTGCACTATTAGCTTCCTAAGTGGACTATTAGTTCCCTATATAGTGCACTATTAGTTCCCTATATGGTGCACTATTAGCTTCCCATATAGTGCACTATTAGTTCCCTATATAGTGCACTATTAGCTTCCTAAGTGCACTATTAGTTCCCTATATAGTGCACTATTAGTTCCCTATATAGTGCACTATTAGCTTCCTAAGTGCACTATTAGCTTCCCATATAGTGCACTATTAATTTATATATAGTTGTAGCTAACTATATAGTGCACTATTCTGGTTCCCTATATAGTGCACAAATAACACCCTTTATAGTGCACAATTCTGGCTCCCTATTAAGTGCACTATTAGTTCCCTATATAGTGCACTATTAGTTCCCCATATAGTGCACTATTAGTTTCCTAAATAGTGCACTATTCTGGCTTCCTATTTGGGGCGTCACAATTTTCAATGGTATTAAAGTGAAACTTTGAGAAATGAGGCTCCTACTGAGACATAAAAACAACAGTGGAGAAGAACTGTAGAATGATGTAAAGGCAGATCTGTTCCAGACCACCTGGTGAAGGAACAGGGATTCAGTGCTGATCAGCAGGAAAGAGCGATCAGATGTCTGGGTTGAGGAACAGAACTGACCTTTATGCAGACACTCTCCCCCAATAGTTCTGCAGAGAACCCGGTCCTAATCCGTCCGTTCCTCCTCAGTCGTTCTGCCGAGTCAGAGCCCTGCTCAGACGTTCTGACTCGGCAGAACATCTGAGGAGGAACGGGACGCGAGACATTGTTTCAAGCGTTATCGTAAGAGTACGGAACGTTGTGTCTTTCAAGCGACGGATTGAAGATGAATGTCTCGCCAGAGGGGGCGTTCTCCTGAGCGGAACTCCTGAATGAACCACCACAGAATGAGCCAGGGCTCGCCACTCACCGAACCACTCAGACCGGCCCCTCGGTGAAGTTCCCCCTCTTCAAAGGGACGGCACGTTTGGATTAAAAAAAAGAACAATTCCCTGCAATGCCCGGCGAGATAAAGGAAGCCATAATTAAAGTCAGGTGTGGAGTGTCGTACTCTTAAGACACCTCAACGCTTTGGTGCTGAGAGGGAGAAGGCAAAAACGTGTCGCTGTTCAAACAGCAGAGTGTGAGGGGAAGGTTAGCACTGCAGGGCGTAGAATTAACAAAAGGGAGGTAAAACACTTTACAAACGTAAATAATACATTCAAATAAATGTTAATTGTATTTTAAGATTAATGTAATAAATAATGGGAAAGATAAATGAAAAACAAAAAGGTATTATTATGTCTCTTCATAATGGCTAGCTGACTCAAAGAACACTCTGGTCTTGTAATACACACATGCACTCACGCACACACACATACACACACACACACACGCCCCCTCTCTCTCTCAAACACACACACACACACACACACACACACACACACACACACACACACACACACACACACACACACACACACACACACACACACACACAGGTCAGGGCTCCGTGTACTACTACTGTACATTAAATATGCAGCTGGTAGCTTCACAAGCAGCTCTTCCATGTTCCTGGGGACATGCTGTTATCTTAGGAAACGTTTTGGTCCATCCTGCTGGTGACCTGCCCTGAGCATCCAGAGAGCAGGCTGAGAGGGTATGGGAGGAGTGTGGGAAGATATGGGAAGATATGGGAGGAATATAGGAAGATATGGGAGGAATATGGGAAGATATGGGAGGAATATGGGAAGATATGGGAGGAATATAGGAAGATATGGGAGGAATATAGGAAGATATGGGAGGAATATGGGAAGATATGGGAGGAATATGGAAGGAAAATAGGAAGATGTGGGAGGTATTTGGGAAGATATGGGAATATGGAAGGAATATAGGAAGATATGGGAGGAATATAGGAAGATATGTGAGGAATATGGGAGGAATATAGGAAGATATGGGAGGAATATAGGAAGATAGGGGAGGACTATGGGAGGTATATGGGATATATCCAGTACATCTATCATGTGTCTATCCCTGCTGTCACATGACCTCCTGCCTGCCGGTCCAGACCCATTCCTTCAGACTCACCGCAGAGGAAGTGACCACATTGAATTAAGCCAATCATTTCATCAGCCATCGATTGAGGTGGTCTGGAGGCCGATACGGCGCCTGAGAGGAATACCAATGGAGTCAGTCCCCCGCAGTTACCCTGCTCCTCCTGATATCACTCCTCCTGCTCCTCCTCTAGCATCGCTCCTCCTGCTCCTCCTCTAGCATCAGTCTTCCTTTTCCTTCGCTAGCATCGCTCCTCCTGCTCCCCCTCACATCGCTCCTCCTTCTCCTCCTCTAGCCTCGCCTCCTCCTCCAGATGGGAGGAGGAGGCGCCAGGCTTCCTGTGTGAGAGCCCCCAGCCCCCCCCTCCAGAGCCTCAGAGCAGAGATACGCTCAGTGTGACCAGCCGCTGCCTGGCGGAGGATCAGGCGGTCGATCAGGATCCGAGCGCCGCACATGGAAACACTTGCATCACTTTATGGCATACGTTTCATCAAAACACTCTCCGCTTATTTCATCTATGCGCTCCAGTGGTCCCCGACCGCACCTCTCCTAACGTCTTGAAGGCTGGACCAAAACAACTCTGTGTGTACGGGGGGGGGGGGGGGGGGGGGGGCCTGGAGTGAGGCTTTCTGAGCAGGCCGATGCAGACTCTAATGACTAGTTTTGTGGTCCGTTTCACTCCGGGCTGCTGCCGCTCGCTCCCTGGTTCAAACTCTGATTCAACCGCAGCTCTGGATGTCCGCCGGGCAGCAGTCGGGTGCGCCTTCTCCTCAACAGCTTCCGCAAAAAGACTCAAGACTCACTTTTTCAGTGAACCCCCCCCACCCCCCCCCCCCCCCCCCCCCCCCCTCCTCCAAGAGCACACACCTGGCCTCTCAAACCAGACCACACAAACATGGCCCCTCAAAACCAGAGCACACACTTGACCTCAAGTTATTATTAGACCAGAGAGAGAGAGAGAGAGAGAGAGGGAGGTGCAATTCGCCCTCAGCTGTCCGGTGGCCTTCTTCAACAGCAAACAAGCGCGCACACGCTTGCACTCCCTCTCTCTCACACTCACACACCCCTCGCACTCTCACACACTCCTCCCCCCCCCCCCCCCCCCCCCTCTCTCTCTCTCTCATTAACACACACACACACACACACACACACACACACACACACACACACACACACACACACACACACACACACACACACACACACACACAC
>NC_079415.1:5540317-5573708 GCF_026213295.1 Gadus chalcogrammus
CCCCGCCAGAGGCCCTATCTCTGCTGCCTGCCTCCGTAGTTCACATCAGACTCAGTATCCTGACTGACATGCAGCCTGCTGTTGAAGAGGATTTGCTGATGAGTGACTCTCTTGTATTCTGAGTAGTTACAGAAAACAGAGCAGAAGCCATTTTGAAAGTCATTAAGCGACTTGTTTTCTGATTACTGCAGTGGCAGAGGGAGGAGGGGGAGGGGGAGATCGAGAAACCCTGGATCAGGTAATGGACTGGGCCGAGGGGAGAGGTAAAAAAAAGACTGGAATGGATTAAATCCACTCCAGAGGTTAAGGAATCCAGTCTACCGGGACAGCGTTTAAACACAGAAGATCAAAACTCAGAGAGGGAGTGTGTTTCAGGACAGAGGAGGGGAGAGAAAAGGCTTAGTTAAGGTTCCACCTCGACGCAACGCATGGGGGTTTAAGCACCCATTACGTCTTGGCGTCCTTGCGTCCACCGCAAGGGCCTGACGTGCCTCCCAAAATGTTTAACCTTGCGTCGAGGCGATGCAGCAGCAAGGGCTGTGATTGTCCTGCTCACTAAAACCTAACGCAGAAACTGAACAAAATCAAGACTGCGCAAAGTGTTTGCGTGGTCACACTGCGTTGCGTCGACGTCCAACCATAACCAAGGGTGTGTGTGGGCAGAAGTAACACTTTAGCCCATGTCTGTAGTAGGGACACCATGAGGTACAGACTCTGTGGCCTATGTACAGTTCACCTAGAATCTGCATAGCCTCCACCTTACCCCCCCCCCTACTCATCCCTTCTTTTGATTCATGGCCCACATAATGAGTATTGGGCCCAGTGAGGGCACCCTCCCTAAATCCCAGGACAAAGCTCCGACCCTTAGAGCCGACAAGGTGTATTTAGGAATAAAAAGCTTGGTTACATAAGGCCTCCATGAATAATGTCTCCATACTGTTTGATGTCCTTGAACAACATAATGTGCTGGGAGTGGGACAAACATTAGCCTGACATCGTCACACCAATTCAGAATGCGTTTTTAGCCTGGAACCTCTCTCCATCTCCAACAGGCACAGACCAGCATGCCTCTGGAGGCATCTGGAAAGACCTCCGGCCAATCAGAGCCATGCAACGGTGCGGCACATCAGCGGCAGCCATCTTGTTTGTTTATGAAAATGTCTCCGCGGCCTGCTCAGTCGTCATATCAAACCCGCCCCCTATTGGATACATGGACGTGATTGGCCTGAACATAGCACATGGTACGGATGTGTAAACAAATATGTTAATGAATGATTCAATAACAAAGAGTTGGCTGAGTCCCTAAGCCTCCAAACCAGACTCATTATGGTCAGGAGAGGTCAAGGGCCCCCCCTGGGGCCAGCTGGCCGGCGGGCTGCAGACTCAGTAGGCAGGTCCATAGCGTTAAAACTACTGATTTAAATCTATCCTTTGAGAAGTGACCAACTTGTCCTCTGCAGTAAGAACAATATCACATCTCTTAATCAGACACCAGCCCGGGCTTTGGGCCAGACCATTTCATTAAAAAATGTTTGCACAATAGTTGTAAAAGTGTTGCTCTTTTGTCCTGAGATAGCGCCACCTCACCTCACACCTACTCTGACAGCGTGTGTTAACCTTACATGGTGCACGGTGTCACCCGAAGTCCTGCTGTTTGTATATATATATATAGATACAGCCCTCATCAATAGCCTGAATCTATTGATTTAAATTGTATCCTTTGAGAAGGGACAAACATGTCTGCTGCCGTACAAACAACATCACATCCCAAAATCCGCCACCAGCCTGGGCTTTGATTTAAAACGATTTATTTGCACAACAGTCGTCAAGGTTGGCCTGATTGTCCGAGGCGCCGCCGCCTCAACCCTCACCTATTCTGACAGCGTGCCATAGCCCGACATTGTGCACGGTGTCACCCGAGGTCCTGCTGTTTGTATATATAGATACAACCCTCCCAAGGGTGTGGTTAGAGGCCCTGGGGTCGGTGTTAAAGGGCAGAATCCTGCTCCATTATGCATGCAGGGCCCAGTGAGCTTGTGTGCTTGTCTGCCAGCGAGTGGCGAGAGCAAGCGATTCATTTCCCTGCAGTGTGGCAAATCAAACGGGACACGTCTGACCTGCCATGGAGCAAAGTCATCTTACCCGTTGATCCTGCGTTGGGCGTCCATAACGGACGCCACTGATGTGGGAGGGTTCTGATCATACGCCAGACATGTCCTCACCCCCTTCCTCTGATCGTTCCCGTCGAAGATCGCACGCTGTTTAGAGACATCGTCAACACATGAATATTTGATTCCCCTCGTTTCTTTCATCTTTAAATATTACAAACGTAAAGTTGTTTAAAGTTGTCTACTTGTCTAATGTTCATAGGGGGATTTTGTTAAAGCGAGAGAGGGGTCCCACTTCTTCAATAGCTCTGCCAAAAGACAGGAAAATACATGCAGAAGACTTAGTTTAAGTATATCTCTTAAAAACATAATTCATGTCCTTTTACATCCATTTCCGATGTGGCTCGTTGCAGCTCAGTAATGCTGTTATTGATAACCAATGCATCAGCAAAGTAATATCACACATTGTTCATCTCAAAGGGACTGGTCCGAGCCAGGGTCTGAAAACCACTGCTCTGCATCAGGTGTGTTGATGGGAGATTTTCCAATTAAGGACGGGAACGATTAGTGTGCATGTTAATGTGAGCGTCGGTTAGCATCTGTTAGCACCCGTGCTCATCCAGCCTTCTGGCCGACCGAGGGCAGCTCTGCTGTGGCTGCAGACAGGCGGCTAATCGGCTAACAGCCCGTCCTGGAGACAGGGGCTTAGTCATTAGACCGGGGTCATCATGGGGGGCCTCCTGGGGGGTCCCGACAGACCGGCACACACACGCACACACACACACACACACACACACAGAAACATACACACAATCGATGCAAACACACGCGCACACACACACACACACACACAGACAAATACACACATTGATACACACACACACACACAGACACTCACACACAATGAACGTATTATGATGGATGTGTGTGGTTTCTACTTCTGTTTAAAGCAGAGTTTTTCGGGGCCTGCTGTTTGAATTTTCTTAAATATGTAATAACTTAACAATGCAGTTAAATGATCATATCTCTGTAATTAAGAGGCTATAATGTAAATGTGGGGAATGTACTCTAATCTATGGGTACTACGGAGCCTTGGAAACAGCTCAATCAAATGAATTCAATGCATGTTTAATTGCTTTCATCACTGCCAGTGTGTAAGATGCTAATCCCTCTTATGAACTTTTGTCAGAATTAGAGTGGTGTATGCGTGTGCCCGTGTGTGTGTGTGTGTGTGTGTGTGGTCGGGTTGGAGCAGGCTCGAGAATTATGCAGGACTTAAGCCACCCCCATCTTACCTCTGACCTGGCGTGTGTGTGCTTCCATGTTGTGTGCGTGCATCCATGCGTGTGTGTATATGAGAGCGTGTGGTCTGGTCTCTCCTGTTGTTGGAAACTTTAGCTCGTGTTTGTCGCGTGTATGAGGTCATCCTGCGTGTTGCGGTGCGGTGTTTTGCTTGGGTCTTGGTCTGAGCCTTCTTAACTGTGAGCCGCTCGGAGCCTCGAGACGGACGCGATAAGATCACAGACACCAGATGGCGGCCGAAACACACGCGCGCATACACGCACGGACACACAAAAAACGAACGCAAACACGCACGAACGGACACACACACACACACACACACACACACACACACACACACACACACACACACACACACACACACACACACACACACAGTAATTACGGATATATTTTTTAAGATTTTATATATTTTAATATAATATAATTCAGCATTTACTACATTTGCTTTAGTAGAAGAAGAGAATGGTAGGCTTTCAATGGAAAAAATCGGTGACATTTTGAATGTTTTATTTGAGTTGACTTTTAAATGGTGTAAAATGCGCTGAAATCGTTATAGGAACGGCCGTCCCTAAAATGTAAATATACAATTCTACTCAAATAAAAGGTTAAAAATTTCACCGATCTTTTGGATAGATGGATTAAACGGTTCCACCACAACATGTCTAAACACACACACAAAACACACAACCTTACTGCCAGTTTGGCAAAACGGCGAGCAAACCGGAAAAGCGAGCCCCCCTCTCGGGAAGACGGATTGGTAAAGTCTCAATCCCGCAGGCGCGCCCCCGCTCCAGAGGTTCCTATGCGCGCGGCCAGTTGCCAGGGTTTCCGCGCGCGCGCCACAGTCGCCACGGAACCGCGCGCCCCAGTCACCGCGCCGCTGTGTAGTAGCAGCAGCGCGAGCAGCAGCGTCGGTTAGATATGGCGGCGGACCCGCACCCCGACTGGCTCGCCCGCCTGCCGTCTTCGTGGAGTTACGGAGTGACTCGGGACGGACGGATATTCTTCATCAAGTAAATATCTCTCGGATAGCAGCGCATGGATGTGTATTGGCTCTTCTTTCGATCATTTTTTCCCCCTCCATTTTGGTTCACCTTCTTCCTCCCCCTCCGTTTCTTTACCAACAGCGAAGAAGCCAAAAGTACAACCTGGCTGCATCCCGTTACCGGAGAGGCCGTCATCACCGGCCACCGGAACACGCCAGGTAACCACCGCGGTGGAGCCCAGAACCCCCGCGGTCACACACGCCTCCTCCTGGGGTCGTTTTCCTGACGAACCGGCAGGGAACGGGAGACTTTGCACTCCGAAACGCGAGAAGACGAAACAATGTTGGCGCTCTGCAGCAGCAACAGCCTCCTCTGCCGCGCGCAGCGCGCGGGCTCATTTGGAGCGGTAGCTCGCGGTCGCAAAGTGAGCGTGTGAGCCATCGATCAGAGGAGCTCGGGCCGATCAGCGTGCGGTGAGGAGCCCGAGCCGATCAGAGGACCGCTCGCGCAAAGATAGCGATCAGAAGAGCCTGCGTTCGCAGAGCCATCGATCAGAGGAGTCCCGCGCGCAGCGCGCGCGGTGCTCCTCTGATCGATAGATCGCGGTCACTTTGCGACACACTTTTAAAAGTTCCGTCACGTAGCGGGCTAGGTGTAGCCGGCCTCACCGCGCATGACCCGCCCGCGGTGACATCTGACACGGTTCTCCTCGGCGTCTTCTCAATGGGTCGCCGCCCACGCTGATGTTGTGACAGCTCGAGATGCGTTGTCTGGTCGCATCGTTTGATTGGGAAAAAAATAGCTTTTTGTGTTATTGAGCCCCCCAATGGCGCCTTTGGGGTCCCTTCTCCGTGCAGGACCGATATTCTGCAAAGGCGAATCGTAAAAACACACACACAACACAACGATAGCAGAGCGAGATACGCGGGTGTAACGCAATCAGCTCGCACCATCTCTGCATGCAAAAAAAGGGTTCCAGCCCGTTTAGATGGAGAGAGGATTGAGTCCCGTTCATAATGTGGGAAACACACATCATCCTACTACGGATAAAGACACACAAGGTGTGTGTGTGTGTGTGTGTGTGTGTGTGTGTGTGTGTGTGTGTGTGTGTGTGTGTGTGTGTGTGTGTGTGTGTGTGTGTGTGTGTGTGTGTGTGTGTGTGTGTGTGTGTGTGTGTGTGTCCGCAGCTATCAGCGTCGCATCGGTCAACAGCTGCTTATGTTTTTGCTTCTCGTTGGCGTTTTTTTCTTCCTTTTTCTCACAGCGCACATTTTGTCTCCCCCTCCCTCCCTCCCTTCTGCCCCCTGCCTCTCGCAGATCTACCGACGGGATGGGAGGAAGGATACACGTTCGAGGGCGCGCGCTGCTTCATCAAGTGAGTGAATCTTAATGAGATGGGGGGGGGGGGGGCGGTCGTGTGGGAGCCCCTCACTTGGTCTCTGTCTCTGCCTCAGAGAGCTCGCTTTGTTTGGATCGCGAGCCCAGTGATTTCCCCTTGTCACACAAATCATGTGGCACACGTGCACAGATACACATGCACTTGCGCCCACACACACGCACAGACCTAGCCCTTCCCGGACACACACTACACCTGTGTGCTGCTGCCACTAAAGGAAAGCCATGCCCAGCCTCAACTCCTCTCTGCACTCTCTCTGGTCGCTGCCACTGTCTCTCTCTAGCTCTTTCTGTCTTTTCCACTCTCTCTCTCTCTCTCTCTCTCTCTCTCTCTCTCTCTCTCTCTCTCTCTCTCTCTCTCTCTCTCTCTCTCTCTCTCTCTCTCTCTCTCTCTCTCTCTCTCTCAGGGGAGGGAGGGAGGGAGGTTGGCTGCCAGGAGGACATTAGTTTAGACTGTGACTCAACCTGCGCCGAACAGGCTCTACTTGTTAACGTGTGTGTGTGTGCGAGAGAGAGAGACAGTCTCTGTGTGTGACAGAGCTTCTGTAGATTTATCGGCGCCAGCTTCTTGTGTACGTTTAAATTTTGTGGACCTGTGTGACTACAAAAAATGCCCTGCAGCACACACTCACAAACAAACACTCACTCACAAACATCTTCACCACAAACTCACACTAACGCAACGCACAGACTTGAAACAACATAATATCGCCTTTTAGGTGATTTATTTTGATAGCTTCTCCACTTTGTTGGTTTTTTATCAGTGGCCATTTTAAGACTAGAGACCGACACATATGGCGGGCTAATATAGCCGTTCTATAAATAGCCTCGAACCACTGCTCCATGCACCACTGTGCACAAACACGCGCACACACAGTCATATAGCTCCGCCGATAAAAGCACCACACTACGTTTTCCCCAAGTTGAGGAACTGCAATGTTGGCAAGTAGATTCGGTCTCTTCGCAGCTGCACGGCGACCTTAAATCAATCAGTGTCACCAATGCACGACGGGCCTATCTTTGCATCATTGATATGATCTGGTAGTCATGCACATGCAACAGATGCACGCCTCCTGTATTTATGGAAAGGTATTCCAGATCACAGCCATCCACAATACGCATCCTAATGCTGCTGTAGAGCGATCGTATCCTTGTCAGACACGGACATAAACCGCACTAATGATGGGGACTGCGTGTTGTCCAAAAAGCAAAAAAGCCAGCGATGCCTCATCCGGTCGTTGCGTAACGGCTTCTCTTGACCACAATGAGCCGCGTTGGACTCCAGCAACAACCGCTGTCTTGTGTGCAGGAGAATGTGGGGAGGCCAGCATTCTGCACAATCTCCTCGCAGCCTTTTGCATTCCTCCCAAATACCTCGCTGGTCAGCCGCAGCTCCGCTCTGCACAGGCAGGGCCCTCTTCCTCAGTCTGGGAGAGCGTTCGGCCCGCCCTGCCCTTCTCTGCAGCCTCCTCTGGGTCGGAGAGGGGTTCACGACCTTTGACCTCAGAGACCCTACTTCCCCCCCCCCCCCTCCTGTTTCAAGGCGTTTTGGTGCAGCTGCGGCGGCATGTGGCTCAGTTGCTAGTTCGATCCCCTGCTCCTCCTAGCTGAGTGTAGAAGGGTCCTTGAGCAAGACACCTCACCCCTGACTGCTCCAGCCGAGGCTGGCTGTTGCCTTGCATGGTTGACACCGCCGTCGGTGTGTGAATGTGTGCATGATGAACGGATGAATCTTGGGCAATAGCACTGTATAAATGCACTGTATAAATGCAGTCGATTTGCCATTGCTGCCTCTACGCTGGGGCTCTGCACCTAGTTCAGAGTGTTCTTGTTCCTTGGCGTTGTGAGAGATTTGCATGCTCTGGGTTTGTATAGAGATTTCGAAAATTTTCACTGTGAAACGTGCTCAACGCTTTCACCCTTTGACCGCAGATGACCTGCCCTTCTCCATGAGAACCGGCCCTTCTAGTGAGCCCCACACTCACAGCTGAATGGAGGTCTGTGTGAGTGTGTTGCATGAGGAGGTAATTACAATCTAGACGGTATTAAACCCTGTCCTCGTGCCGGTTGAGGCAGTACTACAGCGTCATGCCCTTCAAGGTCAACATCGGACCGCGTCCTTGTTTGTCTGACCTCACCGGTCCAGACAACCATCCCGTAATGAGCTTGGCAGGGAGTGATGTCATCGAGAGCTCGGAGGGAAACATCACACTCGGCATCTTTTCTAAGACACCTAGTTTAAAAAAAAAAAAAACTGCCTGCAAATATTGACTCGGATTGCACCGGAAAAATAGCTGGTCAATATTTTCGCGATGCGGAGTAGATGTTGCAGACTGCGAGATTTTCCCAGCTCGTGTATGAGGCGGGCCCCTGGAGTGCGTTTGAATAGAAAGTAGCTGAGTGTGACGGTTCATCTCCGGGGCCCGGAGCTAGGGAGGAGCGGACGGGGGGAAGCTAGTTTGGGCTGTTGATGAGTGGTAGCATCGTGTTCGTTTGTCTCTTGTCCTACATTGGTTACTGGAGTAATCGCATTGTTATGTAGCCGTTTTTAAAGAGGCTGTCCGGAGCCTGGTTAGCTTAGCATCTCCTCAGCTGTTTTGTTGCTCGGAACATGGCACGGGGACTCGCCTGGCCGTAGTCACAGATCAGGTTTTAGATTTGAGATCCCCCCCCCCCCCCCCCCCCCCCCCCCGATGTGAATCACATGTTGTGATGAGCTACAGGGATGTTATGAACATGTTATTCACACATCGTGACGACTGACGAGTAACAGCGATGTGATTCACATGTTGTGATGAGCTACAGGTATGTTATCCACATGTTGTGATTCTATTCACATGTTTTGATGTTATTCACATGTGGTGATGAGCATTTGAGGGATGTTATTCACAAGTTGTGATGAGCTATAGGGTTGTTATTCAAGTTATGAGCGTGTCTGATTGGAGTTGACGGCTGAAAGAAACTTTTACCTTTTATTCTGTGTGTGTGTGTGTGTGTGTGTGTGTGTGTGTGTGTGTGTGTGTGTGTGTGTGTGTGTGTGTGTCTGTGTGAGAGAGAGCCCACTGCAGAGTGTGTGTGTGTGCGTGCGTGCGTGCGAGTGCAGTGATCCTCAACAGAAGGTCCTGCTCTGCTGACACTTAAGTCTCCGCCTGACTGAACCCAAACCTGAACCCCGACTTCTCTCCTTTTCTCTCCCCTCCCATCGCCTCCGGTTTCAGTGCTTGTTTTTATTCTCTTCTGTTTTTCTTGTCTGATCCTTCTCCTCTCCTCCCCTTCGTCTCCCTTCTCCCCCCTCCCCTCCGTCTCCTCTTCCTCCTCTCCCCTCAATCTCTCCTCTTCCTCTCCTCTCCCCCACTCCTCTGTCTCTCCTCTCCACCACTCCCTCCCCCCCCTCCTTTTCCCCCTCCTCTCCCCCTTCCTCTCCATCGCTTCTCTCTCCCCCCCCCCCTCCCTCTTCCTCCTCCTCTCCTCCTCCTCCTCCCCCTGTCTTGTGACATCATCCTCATCATCTTCCTCATCAGTGGGCTGGCCGGCTCCCAGAGGCCACAACCTGATCCCGCTAACGCATCAGAGCCCTGAGACGGCAATCCTGGCCGACACATACTTGGCCCCGCCTCCTCCCCCCCAACACGGACACACACGCGCGTACGCACAGACACACACACTGGCGCCCCCCCCATTCATCAACCGCTTGGCTTGTGTTATTGTGGCTCAGCAGTTCTAATTCACGCTGCTCTGGCTGGGTCCTACTCAGACCCAGCTGATGCACGTACACAGATACACACACACACACACACACAAACGCGCGCACACCCACAAACACTCCTTGACATCACTGTGATAGAGGATGCTCTCTGACGTTTCTTGTGGGACGGTTCTGTTATGTCGAAACACGCGTTGATGACAGGCGTCCTGCCGCGCTGGCTGACGATCCGGTTCTGTGGCTTTTGTAGGATGGGTTCAGACGAGATCTGAGTTCAGACGTTTGACTGTTATTTGAGTGTCGCTAACTGCTGGTGTTAAGTGTTTGTCGCTAGGATTCTTGTCAATTTGTCCACCGTCCCTTTTTGACAACCGGCAATTTACAGTTTTAAACAAATTCTTGTCTGTTGTCGGACAGCCTTACCCAATTCCTAACAGCGTGATGTATTTCACAATTTAGAGAAGTATGTTCAATTAAATGAACAGAATCAGAATCGCTTTTTGGGTAAATCTTGAAACATGGCCTGACATTTGGACAGCTGGCCTGTTGCTCAGTAGGTGGAGCAGGCTGGCTGGTAATCGGAAGGTTGCTAGTTCGATCCCCGGCTCCTCCTAGCTCAGTGTCGAGGTGTCCCTGAGCAAGACGCCTCACCCTGACTGACCCCGACGTGCTGGCCGTCTGTCGCCTCGCATGGCTGACACCGCCGTGAATGTGTGCATTAATGGTTGAATGGTAACATTGTAAAGCGCATTGAGCGGCGACTGGTTAGAAAAGCGCTGTATTAATGCAGTCCATTTACCATTGTGGTGGTGGGTGAGGGTGGAGCGTCGGGAGCCTGGGGTGGAGGTGGTGGTGAGGGTGGAGGCTGGCGAAATCAATTTAGACGCGCTGCAGACGTCCTTCCTGAAACCTGATTTATGAAGAAGGAAAGAAGGAAAACAACACCGAAGGCTATCGATCAATAACCCCGGACCGCGGCCCGCCAGCCGGCCTTATCCCCTGGCACCAGAGGAGCACATGGGGGCAGACATTCAACTGGCTCCGCGGCTTTATTTATAGGGAAATCAATAAACAAAAAGAAACAGAGACACACCTCCAGTGAAACATATGCTAGTTGCCATGGCTACGGGGCGTCGCATGATCTATGAGTCCCGGTTACCCCCACAAACCGTCACACGCAGGCCGCTGTCCACGCATGCTCTGGCCCTGGGTTTGTATAGTCTAGGGTTTTTTGCTCAAGGATGCCATGTCAGTCTAGCCGGCACGTGCAAATTAGTGAACCGGCAACCCTCCAGTTTCAGATGACCCACTCAGCCTAGAACCTAGAACCTAGAGCCATGTGACTCATCACAACACACACACCAGTTGCCCATGCATTTGAAGTGGTGTGCTGTCGTGCAGTCCACAGCAAGGGAGCATATGAGCAAACGTATATGAGCCAGCGTTTGCTAACTAACATCAGGATGCCTATGAGGCTGCCCTGCTGATCGTGTGTTAACGTATGCTAACTAACAAGTTGCATGCAACGGGACACGAATGATGCCGCCCTCCTGTTACTGTGCTAACTAGTAGCTTGACAGAGGGGGGGGGGGGTTAGAAAATGACACGTCCAGCAGTGTGTCTGCGCGTGTTTGTCAGTTGTGATTGCTGTGTTTTGGGTTGGAGACTCCACCACTAAAGTGGGTCATTGTCTGGGTGGGGCCGTTGTAATGATATATTGTTCCCTTCTCAAGACACTGTAGAAGGACTCGAGTCCTTCCACACCACAGTGTGGAAGGACTCGAGCCGGCCGCTCTCCGTTCCCCGTCTTAAATGGGACACCCGTTTTTAAAGCGTGTCAATGTTTAATGAAGTTCTTAATTATTGAACACATCACACATCACGTCTGCAGCGTCTGGGCGGCGACACCAAAGTGGCAGACAGGCCATTATGCAACATATGACTTCGTTCACGTCCGTTATTTATGACTCATGAACCTGTTGAAGCTGACTAAGAGAGCGCTACACCGGTCGATGTTCTGATCGGGACCTCGTATGAGAACCTGGGAAGGAGCTGGAGAAGGAGTTTAATGAGGAATGGCTGATTGTGTCAAGCTGTGTGGAGACAGGAGGACGGAGTCGTTTATCACTTGTGTTTACTGTGATGCTGACATGACGATGATGTCAGCCGGATTCATTTGAAGGGCTGAGCGTACGCATAAGGCTTCTACACACCCACCAACACACAATTATACACACGCACACGATTATACATATACACACGCACACGCACAACCACACACACACACAGACACATACACACAATGATAAACACACACATAGACATACACACACACACACACACACACACACACACACACACACACACACACACACACACACACACACACACACACACACACACACACACACACACACACAGCTGCTGTTTGCTAACAAACTTAATCCCCTCGTGTGTGTTGTTCAAAACATCAAACCCAAACTTAAAATAGTAATGTTGTGGTAATACATCACCATTATCTATTGATGGAAGAAACTTTCCTCCCTAGATATTTAAACAACATTGCATGCATTTTCGTGGATAAAATATTCACAAGATATTGTAATCCCTTTGCCTTGGGTCTTCATTTGTTCAGAACATCCACACACACACACACACACACACACACACACACACACACACACACACACACACACTCTTACACACACTGACTGAATAAAGGAAAGCTGACAGATCTAGGATACTTTGTGAGTAATGAGTCATTAACTACCCTCTCCTCTGATTGGCTCTGTGATGAGTGTTGTCACCGATTCAACAACTTAAATGAGTGACCTTCTGTGGCAATAATTCTAGAGAACTTACAGTATTATAAACCATTCGTGAACAAAAAACTCATTTTGAAGTAGACCGACCCGTGACCAAATTATGGAAAGCGTACAAAATAAATGTCACAACAAAATCTTATTTCTAGAACAGCACTAGTGATATTGGCCCAGAAGTGCGCTGGGTGAATTTATTCTTAACTGTGATAAGCTTCAACATGTTGCAGTTTTGTTGATGGGGATAAGTGGGGGATGCTGTGTGCTTCATATGCTAACACACAGGTTTAGCATATCCAGGTGTCAGTTTAAGTAATTACACTCGTTTGAAACAGAGTGGAGCTGAATAAAAAAATGCCACTTAAAATAAAATGTATATATTTTAAACTTTACTCTTTATATCTTTCGAGAGCTACTCTTTTTTGGAATTGGGTCATCGTGTGATCAGTCTGTTTACTTCCAAACACAATTTGGTTTCCTCAGTTTCATATTATTCTATTATCTCTTCCAGCCCTGGTTTAGAAAAAGCAGCAGTTGTTATGGTTTGGATTTGACTGTTTGATCAACTTCCTCAGTGTGTGAGCCAAAGGTGACATCACCCCCCCCACCCCTCCTCCTCCCTCCCTGTGTGTCTCCCTGATGGGTGTGTTTGTCTGTCTGTCTGTCTGTCTGAGGTCGGCTCTCACTTCACCTGAGCCCTTCTGAAAACAGTGGAGCTGGCCACCAAACGAGTTAGTCGGCTCCTAGCCCGCTCTCATAGCTATCAGGTCAATTACCAGTGGTTAACCCCTGACTGACGAGTCAACCACTAGTTTGGGTCCGGACACCCAGGAAAACGGGCCGTAAATGTTGGGTGTAGAAAGCCTGTTGAGAGGAATGCTCGTTAGCGCAACAAAGGGGTGGATCCAGCGGGCATAGCATTAACACGGACCTACACAGCCGGGCTTTCACTGGTGTCTGAACCAGGAAGAGATCAGTACACAAACGCACGCAGCATTATCCATGCCTCGAATTCACCTCCCCGTGACTCCTCCCTCCAGCCGTCTGCCAACAGGAACGGCTTTGACCTGTGATTGGCCCTGATACTTCCTCCTCATGAACAGCGTTGACCTGGGATTGGCCCTGATACGTCCTCCTCAGGAACGTTGACCTTTGATTGGCCCTGCTGATGAATTTTAATGTAAATTTGTGTCTCCTAATGCTTGTGAGGGCCTTTGATTGGCCCTCACAAGCATTAGGAGACACAAATTTACATTAAAATTCATCAGCAGACGCTATAATTTGAAGAGATTTACAATATGTTCTTTTGTCAGAAGAAAGAGAAACAACAATATATCGCTGTCGGTACAGTAAGGATGTTCATAGAACCAAGTGGCAAGCACTAACAATAGCTAGGTGAACCCATTCCCTGTATACAACACAGATAGCTAGGCTAAGATGCTACAGCGAGCTAAGTACTATTTTTAAGTGTCAGGAAGTACAACATACAATAAGTGCGTACATTAAGAGTCAGGACATACAACATGTAATAAGTGCGTACAATCAGTGCGTAAGAGGGTTGTGGGGTTGTGATGGGACAGTTGAGACGTTCTCCCCGTCTGAGTGCGTGAGAACAAAAGTCTAGGAGAGTGTTTGAGACTGTTTTTCTAACCCAGCTGCAGAGGGGGCGTTCTCCACGTTCAACCTAGATTACCTCACCATGGGACCCGGTGCGGGACAGAAGCTCTCAGAACTATTAAGTCACGAGTGTGGCTCGTTCATCACCGTTGGTTAAGGAGCAAAGGTTGTCACTCTGCCGTCTTGTGACGCGTCAAAAGGCCTCCCCCCCGTGACATCGGACGACAGGGGGAATTAAGACTAGATGTCCCCGTCTGTCTCTGTCTCCGGCTGGCTGCCCTGTGTGTCCACTGTGTAGCGCGCTCTGTCTCTGGAGTGGCTGAATATTGATGAGGGGTGTAATCAAGCAACGGCACACACACACACACACAGACAAAAACACACACACACACACACACACACACACACACACACACACACACACACACACACACACACACACAGTGTCAAATGTCTCGGGGATTATGGATTGAAAGTAAGACAACAAACGTCTTCTTTGAGCCAACTTTTGTGCTCTCTGAAGTCAGAAGCACATATTGACTGAGCACAGCGCAGCCGTGCGTGAGACACACTCCCCCCGCAACCGGGACGGCCAGCCCTCAAACCGACGCTCCGTCTAATTACTCACAGATCAGCAGATCCTCTTCTGCAAAGACCCCTTCTGACTCACTCTGACGGGGCTGGCAGGCTGCACTGCTTCAGTGTCTCTCGCCCCCCTCGCCCTCTCTCGCTCTGATGTATTGACAAATGCTCTGATTCTACAGTCATGAGTTATGAGGGAGACATTTGGACCGGAGACGAGTCCCGCCTTTTTAGCACGCTTGTGTTAACTGTGGTCCTGACATGATGACGTCCTCCAGATTCATTTGAGGGGCTGAACTGCTGCGCGCGCACGCACGCACGCACGCACGCACGCACACACACACACACACACACACACACACACACACACACACACACACACACACACACACACACACACACACACACACACACACACACACACACACACACACACACACACACACACACACACACACACACGACCACTCTGGCTAGCTTCTTGTTTAAGGAGGTCCCCTCTGTCCACGTCAGGTTCCAGTGTTTCTAACTATTGATAATAGCTCAACATAGTTTTTTCCGAAGCCTATGTCTTTTACTGAAATAAAGTGCATTCTGGAGCAGTGGGTGACTGGTCGTGGAATAATACCGTCTGGGATCTGAGACAATGAACAGGAAAGGCTTAACACATTTCTTACTCTCATTTTCTTCAACTCAATAGGCAGATCCGTCGATTAATAACCAACTCCCCCCCCAGTGCCCCCCCATAGAAGGTGTGAATACAAATGTGGGATTATACTTCTGCATCGAGCGTGGCTCTCGCTCCATCGGTGTTGTATTGATGGGTCGCGTCCTGACGGTCCTCTCACTTTCTTATCGTCACCGAGAGCGTGGAGACTCACGTTGTTGCCACGGCAGCTATTCCACACAGGGGTATGAATGAAGCTTGACTGTGGAAACCACCCAGCTGGATAAGGATATTATAAGATTCACCTTGGCTCACGTCTACATTAGAAGACATTGAGCTAACATGGCCGCTGTGTTGGTATTCCTGTAAAAACACAGAAGGCATAGAGCTAACATGGCCGCTGGATTGGTATTCCTGTGAAGACATGGAGCTAACGTGGCCTCTCGGTCGGTATTCCTGTGAAGAGAGTCTTATCTTGCTCTGAAATCCCCTTTTTACCACCACTTTATTCACAGGTGACAAAGCAAACAACAGACTATACCGAACAACACCGGCTGCAGACAGTACAGGCAAATAAAACAATGACCTTTGCAGCGAATGTGCATCTGTGTAAAGTCAGCAGGTCAGAACTATGCTGCAGAACAACTACAAAACCTCATGTTGTTGCTTATGTCGGAGAGCTACCAGCGTGACGGAATCTTAATATGGAGCTGGATCTTCAGCTGACCTCTTTGTGTTTCTGTGTGTGTGTGTGTGTCTGTGTGTGTGTGTGGGTGTTCATGTGTGTCTCTGTGTGCGTCTGCATGTGTGTCTGTGTGTTTTTGTTATCTCTGCACCTTTTTATATTCATGTGCTATGCCTCAGTATCTCTTCCCCGTTTACTCTCCCTCTCCTCCCCTCTGTCTCTCTCCTGGTATTCTCTGTGTGCTTAGTGTTAGTTTCTCTCATGTGCTCTCATTCATTCTCCTACACTTCGGCGGCTGGCCTGATGTGTGCCGTACCCAACGAGCCCTTTTACGACTCATTTAGGGTTTGAAAAGCTTATCTCTGCTGCCATTCTTCCATCCTTCTTGCGTTCTACAGGCATTCTGCCGAGCCAATGGAAAGCAGGGGCAGTCGTGTTATCAAAACAAAGATTAAAACATTTGCATCGTCACGTTGGCCACTCCTGAGATCATTCATTGGTAAACACTATTTTGTGACTCAATGGATTTTATTACAGGGAAAAACAGCCAAATATGTTCTTCCCAGATCTGGTGTTGGGATGTGACCGTGCTCCATAGGGAAGCGGCCGTTCCGCTGGCGGGCTGCGGAGTAAATCAGACGTCAGGGACGGGGATGGAGGAGGGGGATGACTTTGAATGACCTCTCCTGGGGAACACCATTCGTTATACTCAGCATCCGAGGTGGAGCGGAAGAAGACGTGTGTGTGTGTGTGTGTGTGTGTGTGTGTGTGTGTGTGTGTTCCGGGGGTGTTTAATGTCTGTGTGTGTGTGTGTCGGGGGTGTTTACTGTGTGTTAGCCAGTGTGATGTGTTCCCATCCCCCCCCAAAATTCATCTGAGATTAATTTATCTCGCTCTCTCCCTCCACACCTCTCTCAACCACTAGTGTGTGCGTGTGTGTATGCATGTCCAAGCGTTTCTGCGTGTGTGTGTGTGTGTCCTGTCCAAGTGTGCAGTCCGGTATCCCTGTAGACAAATAAGAAGGCAAATTGATTCTTCTGTGAATCATGAGAGACGGCGAGTGTGGAAGCTAATGTCTGCCAGACCCGTGCGCGTCTCACACTTTAGCTTCTTCCTAAGCGGCTATGCTAACCTTAAGCGTTGCTAATGTAATGAATTTTCTCGAGTGTCTCTGGGGTCTGACGCAGCAGTTCTCTCGACCCCAGCGCCCGATTCAGCTTTGCACACACGTATGTGCCCGTACTGGATGTGTGTGCTCGTAAATTAAAGCGTTGATGATATAAAGCCGATGCAGACGTCCACAGGAAGTGAGATCACAGGTTCCCAGAGGAAGTCCACATCGTCTGTTTCCTCTCCGACCGTCCTTGCGAGCGTCTAGAGAGCCCATTGCTGTAATCACCGGTCAGCCCAGGGCACGCATGCACGCACACACGCATGCAAACGCATACACGCACGCACGCATACGCACAACTGCATTGTTCAGTTGATGCTGTGTGCGTATTGGCGGTTGTCGTTCAGCCAAGAAACACAGATTAACGCCAAAACACACACAAATTGGACTTTATGTACGCACTTATTGTATGGTATACGTCCTTGCACTTTAAAATAGTACTTAGCTATCTTTGATGTATATGGGGAATGGGTTACCGATATATTGTTGTTTCTCTTTCTTCTGACAAAAGTACTTATTGTCAGTCGCTTCAGATCGAAACGTCTGCTCAATGCCCTGACTGTAAATATGGGTTTCTTCATGATAACCGTCAAATTGAATCCCCATCCATCACTTTAGACACCTCTCTCTCACACACACACACACACACACACACACACACACACACACACACACACACACACACACACACACACACACACACACACACACACACACACACACACAGTGTAACAGACCCACCTGTCCTCCAAAGTGAGTGATCAGAGTCTGCTGCATCACACGCTGTGAACCTCAGTGTTCTCTGTTGTCCTGCTGAGAGGTATCAAACCGTACGTCCAGACGCGGTTACGACCGCCTGGACACACCGCCCGAGACTCACCGGCCGATCGGCCATCAATCTCCCCGTTCAATAAATACGCCGCGTGTTTAGCGACCGCTGTGCCGCCGCCGCCGCCGCCGTGCGGGCCGGTGTAATGGAAGCTTGAGATATTGATCAGACACGCGAGCAGTGAGACGTGGCCGTTGTTTTACTGCAGGGATTTAACTAGGCCTGCATAGAGGAGAGATACAGACATCTAGGAGGGGGGGGGGGGGGGGGGGGGGGGAATACACACACACACACACACACACACACACACACACACACACACACACACACACACACACACACCCTTAGATGTATACAAGGACAAGGAAACACTCTTACACACACCTGCACCGGCTCCACGCAGACACACACACTGTCACATAAAGAAACAAACACATGGTCTAGTTTGCCAGCATTTCCGAATATAACAATATTACCACTTTGTCAAATTGCCTGGGTTAACGACACAATGAACGCACGTCAAATAACACGGAAAATATAATATTTTCCTTGTACCTCTGTGTAGCCCCACCCATCCAACCAACCTCTTCCCCCTCTCCTTCAATCATTCTTCTCTCTCTTTCCATCCACCTCTCCGTTTCCTGTCTCTCTCTCTCCCTCCAACCTCTGTTCACCTCTCCTCTCCCTCTCTCTGCCCCTCTCCTCTCAGTTCATCATCCTCTCCACGCCCACCCTGTTCCCCCTCTCCCTCCACCCTCTCCCCCCTCCTCGTCCCTGGGTCTCCGGTCCAGAGTGCCCTGGCCTGGTTGCCGGCGGCCCTACGCTGCTCCAGTCAGGGTGATTGGTAGCGCTACAACACACGTAGCCGCAAGGCCAGGTGTGATTAATGCGGCGCCGGGCTCCGCTGGTTCTGGAAGGAGCCGGACTTTACTGCTGCGTAGGCTATTACTCTCCCGCTCTGCCATCTGCTGTGTCTGCTCTCACTCCCCCTCCCTCTTACCGCCCCGGTGTACTTTAAAACGACACCGCAATGTCGTGTTCGTGGAACCGGCTGTGGGCAGGCGGGTCCGGGCGGCATGTGGCTCTGGAGGCGGAGCGGGCTTGGCTGGTCACCGGAGGGTTGCTAGTTCGATTACCTTCGCCGCCTCCTAGCGCGGTGTCGAGGTGCCCCTGAGCAGGACACCTCACCCCGACTGCTCTCGACGAGCTGGCTGTCGCCTTGCATGGCTGACTCCGCCGTCGGTCTGTGAATGGGTGATTGTTGGGCAATATTGTAAGGCGCTTTGAGCGGCCACTGGTTAGAAAAGCATCGTATAAGAACAGGAGCTGCTTGACTTAACCCTAACCCTAACACCGCCGCCTCCCGGGAGTTTTACAACCAGGGTCCTGCCGGAGCAGGAGGCTAACAGATGAGCCACTACGAGGTGGATGGCCTTGGGAGACACTCTGTCTCTCTCTCTCTCTCTCTGTCTCTCCCTCTTCTGTCGCTTTCTCTCTGTCTCTGTCTCCTTCCTTTTTCTCACTCTCTCTTTCTCTTTCTCCCTTTGTCTCTGGCTCGCTATCTCCATATCTCTCCATCTATTGATCTCCTTCCATTCCTTCTCTTCTGTTCCTGTTATCCCTTCTGTGTCCTGTCTTTAACCTCTCAACTCATTAAGATTTTGCTCATTCACTGTCTTTCTATTGTCTCGTTCTCTCTCTGCCTCTCTCCTCTCCTCCCTCTCTCTTCCTCATTTTCCTTCTTTCTCTCTCTCTCTCTCTCTGTCTCTCTGTCTCTCTGTCTCTCTATTCTCTCTCTTCTCTTTCTCTGTATCCTCTCTCCCTCCCTCTCAATCCTAGAGCTCATCTCCCATATGAGGATAAAGAGCAGACCGATAGGTAATCTACTCGCCAGGCTGCCCAGGATTACAGTGATCTGTGATCCGGAGTGTATCTGTATGCATGAGTGTTATGCCAAGCCGCTATAACATTCACTCAGTCCAATACTGGCTCTGTCAACACGCTAATGTTCACAATCTGCTTTCTGGAAAATGAGAGTTCTAGCCTACCAATCCTCATGTGTGTGCGGTATGTTTGCGTGTGTGGGTGTGTTAGTGTGTATCCTTCCGCGTGTGTGTTTGAGAGAGACAGCGTGCGTGTGTGAGTGAGAGTGTATGTGTGTGTTTGCGTGTGTGTTTGTATGTTTGCGTGCGTGTGTGTCTGTGTGTGTGTGTGTGTCTCCATTTGCTTGCCAACCCCTCCTCCCCCAAAGAAAAGCCCTCTCATAAACGGATGATGAAGTGGAAACAGATTTCCGAAGGTGGACCCGCTTATTGGATGGAGAGGCCTGGGGGGGGGGGGTCTGGTTGTGGTTCTGAGAGCAATGAGAGGGCTGTCTGTACGGGGTGAGATCACACCGGGATGTGTATGCCTGGCTCGGGCTGGGAAGGAGGTGGGGGGGGGGGCTGGGTGTGAAGGCAGCTTCTGTGCGGAGTCCTGGAATCAAACACGGAGCGAGACCAGGATGGAAAACATGGTCCCAGTATCAGGCATTTTAGTTGGAACAACATCCCTTACTATGTGTGTGTGTCTGTGTGTGTGCGTGAGTGTGTGTGTGTGTGTGTGTGTGTGTGTATGTTTGTGGTCAGTCGAAGAAACACCTACACAGACACTTACCTATCATCTCTCTAACCCCAGCCACACAACCCAATCCTTCTCTCTCCTCTCTCCTCTCCTCTCCTCTCCTCTCCTCTCCTCTCCTCTCCTCTCCTCTCCTCTCCTCTCCTCTCCTCTCCTCTCCTCTCCTCTCTCCCGACCCACCTACCTACTCTGTTACCACTTTGTGTGTGTGTGTGTGTGTTTTTGCTGGTGAGTCTCTGTACATCCACACATGACATGAGAAAAGCCTGTACTGTGTGTCTGTCTTCTCTACGTCACACTAGTCACGCAATGACAACGCAGACGCGTGCTGCGTCGCATCGACGCAAGGTTGCAATTTTTGGGAGGCGCACGTCAGGCCCTTGGGTTGGACGCAAGGAGGGTCCACAAGGACGTAATTGTTCCGTAAACCCCCTTGCGTTGCGTCGATGTGGAACCATAAGCCTTTACTCTTGAGGGTTCTTTAGGTGTTTTTGGTTTATTTCCTTAAAGCTTGTTTGAATATTTTTCTGCTCTCCCTTTAAATGCAACCCACGAGCTGAGCAGCGCTGGTTTCCAGTCCAACAGATCTATGTTTATATTGATGGAGGGAACGGCTGTGGGCGGCGGATTATACTTCCATGGACATGCACGCATAAACACAAACACACCACACACACGCAACATTATACACACACATATACACATACATACATACACACACACATACATACATACGTACCTACATACATTACATGCATACATATACACACACACACCATACATAGACTATATATACACACACACACACACACACACACACACACACACACACACACACACACACACACACACACACACACACACACACACACACACACACACACACATTATGCACGTACGCACAAACACACCACACAAACCTACATTATACACATACGCCCACGTACACAAACACACATACGCACACTTGACAGCCCGGAGATTTGAGGCTGAAAAGCCTTGTTTGTGTTTTATTGTGAATGCACTGAATGTATGCACATGCCTATACTTTGAATTCCTACACTCCTGCAGGTGGTATAACAGCATCCACACCGACTGTATCTCCTGGTCGTCCTCACAGGCGCTAGCCTTCACAGTTAGCATAGCGGCCGTGCTCCATTAAACCTTTTAACGCAACAGAGCTAATGCTAGCTGGGGTTGTTAACTCTAATTAATTGTCTCTCTCTCGCTCGCTCTTTCTCTCTCTCGACCCAATGTTTCTCTCTCTCTCTCTCTCTCTCTCTCTCGCTCTCGCTCTCGCTCTCTCTCTCGACCCCAGGTTTGCTCTAAATCCATGTCCTCATTACAGTCCTCATTGAAGTCGTGATTATGATGCACCAAAGTGAGAGTATTAATAATATGCTGAGGGAGGCAATTACAGAGATGGCTGTTGATACATCAAATTAACTGGTCAGTGCTCTCGAATTCAGGGTGTTAACGCTGGACTCAGTGGTCCCAGTGCAGATGCAGAGGAATGGGGACCTGTGGATGAGAAGACTGAGATCTCCCTCTTCACCCCCACCCTACAACTCCTCCAACCCCCCCCCCCCCCTCCTCTCTTCTTCTTTCTCTTATCTACTTATATCTCCCAGCTGATAGATGTTTTTATACCTCTGCCTTCCTCTTTTGATAGCATCCCTTATCTCTCACTCTCTCTATCTCTGTCTCTCTCGCTCAAGCTCTTGGTCCCTCTCTCTCTCTCTCTCTCTCTCTCCCTCTCTCACTGACTGACTGACTCACTCCCCCTGATCATCTTGTCTGCGTCCGCACGAGAGCGTTTTGATTGAAGACATAGCCCCCCCATAACTGGTTCTCCAGGTGAACCCTCCCAACACCTCAGTACCCAGTGGGAGGTTTGATGGACCCACTGCACCATGCCGGAGGTGACCGGGGCTGGAGGCAATGAGAGAGGGAGGAGGGAGGAAGGGAGGGAAGAAGGGAGGGAGGGAGGGAGGAGACCTGAGAGGGAGGGGAGGGGGGACTGACTTCGGGACCACAGGAGGACGTTTGTGTGAGATAAAACGTTTTTTTGTAGAAGGTAGAGAGGTTTTGAGGTCAGTTGAGAGGGAGGGGGAGGAGGAGAGGGAAGGAGGGAAGGGAAGAGAGTATGTTTTAGTATTCCATCCATAAGGAGAAGCTGTAGCTGACAGCTTACACAAAGTTCAGCACCAATCACACACAGAAACTCAGCTTGAGAAAACATACACGCATACACATACGGACCTCAGGGCGGCGCAGAAATATACACACAGAAATCCATACACCCACGAATGTACACAAAGACCAACAGGGACGCACACAGTCGCATACCACATGCGCACAAGCACACTCAGAGGAGCCGACAGTGAATTGTAAACACTGCGACTTAAGGAACTCAGCTCTGCGTTCCTCCATCTCGCTGTGGAACGCAGGCGGTTTCCAGGCCTCCCTCTATTCACGACTGGCTCTACGGGGAGCTCTCACTGCTGCCACTACTGCTCACACACGCTAGCCTTCACAGTAGGCAAAGCGGCCGCGCTCAGATAAAGCTTTTAACTCGACAGAGCTAATGCTAGCTGGGGTTGTTAACTCTAATTAATCGTCTTGGCTCCCTCTCTCTCGCTCTCTCTGTCTCGAACCTAGGTTTTTCTCTCTCCAAGTTTTTTCTCTCTCGAACCAAGGTTTTTCTCTCTTCAAGGTTTTTCTCTCTCTGGAACAAAGGTTTTTCTCTCTCAAACCAAGTTTTCTCTCTCTCTCTCTCTCTCGCTCTCTCGCTCTCTAAATGTGTCTGCACACAGATTCATGGGAGTATGGTGAGTGTGAGTGTTTGTGTGGGTCGGTGTGTTTTCTGGGTGTGTGTGTTTGACTGTGTGACAATGTGTTTGCATTCTTCGTCACTGTGTTTACTGTGCATAAGGGGAGCGTTGGCTGGTGTGGTGGAGCTGGCTGCCAGGCAGGCCTCCCTGGTGTACCCAGAGCCAGACCGCTGATGCACACCTCCAGTGCTTCGGTTACTGCAAGCTAGCGAATCAGCAGTCACCAAGCCAGCATAAGGCAGGGGGCTGGAACCCCCACATTATACCCCCAGCTCCTCCTGACTGGTGCTTTAAGTGAACCCCAGTGTTGAGATTCAGCATCCTAAAGAGCGCCACAAAGATTTCCCGTTAATGCCTGTGTGTTTAAATCACTGCAGACTGCGTCCGACACATTGGGCATAGGATTCGTGGCACTACAGTCGAGAGAGGGAGCCGTAGACGCTCGGGTCGTCTTTGTTCGCAGTAAAAACTACTTTCAGAATCACTGTTACAATAGTGAAGGGGTACATCCACTACTCAGAGTACAACGTTAAATGCATGTCATACCTTTGTGATTCACGGCTGTACTTGCTCTGAAAAGCATCTCAGCATGAGGGAACTGCACCACCTTGGTGTTGGTCTCTATACAGTCCAAGAGGCTGTGGGCCTGTGTGGTGCTACAGGTTCACGGGTGGTAGGAACTGGGGAAACTGATCGCATACAAACACCAGCCCTGTCCCAATACCTACCGTCCCTGCGGTTGTTACGGTTAGCCCCCCCCCCTACTGTTCTTAGCCCTCCCTTAGCCCTTAGCCCAGTACGGGCTGGGTGCCCTGGCTCTGAGGAGGGGGTCAAGCCGTCCCGGTCAGCCATCTGTTGGAGGGCTTCCAGATGCGGACTGTCTGTGTTTTACCTGGAAGTGCATCTCTGACTCGATCTGCATCCCCACTGTTCAGCTGTGTCTCTGTGTGCGGTGCGTCGTCAGCGAGAGCTACTGAGCAATGCAGTATGCAGAAATGCTTAGACTTAAATGGTGCCTTCTGTCCTTGCTTACGGTCGTACCCGCGTTGGGGGGGGGCGCAGCTTCTTACAGCCAGCCGGTACCGCAAAGGCAACCTGTGATGTCACAACCTGTATCTAGGGGAATGGGGAAAGGTGTGTGTGTGTGTGTGTGTGTGTGTGTGTGTGTGTGTGTGTGTGTGTGTGTGTGTGTGTGTGTGTGTGTGTGTGTGTGTGTGTGTGTGTGTGTGTGTGTGTGTGTGTGTGTGTGTGTGTGAGCTTTTCCCCGTTGCCCTTTTTCTGATCTTTACTCCTTGTACACATTGTGTACTTTCTATTGGTACTGTTGCGACATTTTTGTGCAGATGTGTGAGTTGCGTAGAGAAATGCACCCAGTGTGGGCTGGACCCGTGGGACAGTGCCATGCTCAGGGGCAACACGATGAGGCACAAAGAGCAGCAGTACCAGCGTACGCTGATAGAGGCCGAGGATCTTCATATGATCTCGAGGAGGTTCTGAGAAATGGGAAATTGGAACATTTACAGCAAAATGTTGGAACTGGTTTGGACCAGAGCCTTATGAACGCGTGTGTCTCATTAAAAGCCCAAACCGGGGACTGTCTGAAATATAATAAATAATGTGATGAAATTCCATCCCCCCCCTCCACCCAGAGGAAAAAAACAACCCTCCCTCCCAAAGTGTGTCGAGGTTCAACCTTTTAGGAGGACGATTCGCTAAGTAAGCATTCTTCAAATCCAGTCTGACCTTCTGCTGAACTTTTGAGGGTCACCCGAGGGGAGCTTTGAAGGCCTGGGAGAACGTCTTCAGAGGCCGCTGTGTTCCAGACGCTTCTCCCTGTGACACGGGGACCGTGGCGCCGCGGGGACCACGTCTTCAGAGAACTGACGCAGCCGGGAAGCTCATAGTTACACCTCCTCCATGGCATTCATTTACAAAGTCTCTCCATCTCCCCATCCTCTGTGTTTGTGTGTGTGTGTTTGTGTGTGTGTGTGTGTCCAAGGGCACAAGTAGAACATCACTATATTTAGTTTGGTAGCTAAGAGTCACCTGACAGAAGCTACCCCCAGGGAAATGATTCACACACACACACAGACACACACACACACACACACACACACACACACACACACACACACACACACACACACACACACACACACACACACACACACACACACACACACACACACACACATATAAACACACACATACATACACATACATAAACACACACACACACACACACACACACACACACACACACACACACACACACACACACACACACACACACACACACACACACACACACACACACACACACACTGCTCCATCTACAAAGTGAATTAATTCCCCGACGTACCCCGGTGGATTCGGAGACGCGGGGAGCGTCATTCATTAGTTAGTAGAAGCGATCCATGATAAATGACGACTCTTTACTCCGACTGAGCATCACAAGCTGGACGGCCTCATATGAGACGACACGGCCAGTTACTGTACGCTTCCACGGACCCACCCAGTAGCTTGTGTTAGCACGCTACTGTATGCTAGCAAGGAACCACACAGTAGCTTGTGTTAGCACGCTACTGTATGCTAACACGGACCCACAAAGTAGCTTTTGTTAGTGCGCCCAGCTGTACGATAGCTTGTGTTAATACGCCCAGCTACTGTACGCTAGTACGAACCCAAACCGTAGCTTGCGTTAACACGTCCAGCTACTGTATGCTAGCTTGTGTTAACATGCCCAGCTATTGTACGCTAGCTTAGGCTAACAAGCCTTAGCTACTGTACTCTAGTACCCACACATTAGCTTGTGTTAACATGCTTCTGTACGCCAGCCCAGCTAGTGTACACTGGCACGGAGCCATAAACTAGATTGTGTTAGCGCGCCCAGCTACAGTACGCTAGCCCAGCTACTGTACGCTAGCATGGACCAAAATAGTAGCTTGTTTTCAGCCAGTACCAGTACAAAATGTTTCCTCATTTGCCTAATGAAGATGGATGGGTCTCTCATCATGTACACAGTCAGGCGCGCATGTCTGCTCTGTTCAAGTACATTCTATCTCACTCAATTTGGATCAAATGCATCCTTTTGAAGTCGTGCTGAAATATAACAACAAATCATTGACTTGATATAAACATATTTGGGAACAACATTTCTTACTGCCTAGAAATGTTCAAGAACATTGTGTATTTATGTATCTGAATGTGTAACTAGTACCACTGTAAATTGCTCTGAATTCTGTCAGTGCAGAATAAACATCTCTGTACAAACAGGAGCTGATTACTAGAGCAGTCATACAGCTGCAGAAGGTCAACCTTCCTGTCTCTACACCAGGGGGAGGGGTCTGGGTCAGGGGGCGTGTCCAAGGGGGACCGGCCTGAAATGTGATTGGTCGTCCCGAGGGTCACCCCGGCTCAATGGGTTTTGAACTTGTCATTCAAAATCAGAAACAGAAGGGGCGTTTACACAATGCTGCACAATGTATCTTTGATAAGTTTCTTTGTTTTTATTGTCCTAGTTTGTTGCCTGTTTATCAGATGTACACACATCCATGCACGCGCACGCACACGCGCACACACACACGCACACGCACACACACACTCCGCCCCACACAGCTAGCGATAGCTGCTTGACGAAGCTGTTCTGAGCCTCGGCGATGAACTCCTAGCTCTCTCTCTCGCTCTCTGTCAAGAGGTGAGAAGGTCAGGGAAGACAGTGAAGTCAGGGAAGGTGAGGGAGTGAGGTGTGGTCATGACACCCTCTCTCAGCTCTCAGTTCTCAGACGGTGAAGGCCTCATGGAGGAGGACAGGCCGGATGGACACATTCACTAGCGGACGGACGGCCTGTAGCGGTGGTCTCTGAGCAGCCAGCTGGGGTCAGAGCGCTCGCTGAGTTGCGTAAAGGCCCCTGAAACCCACGAGGTCCCGGGGCCCGCGGGTGTTGTTCAGGCCGAGGTACGGCGAGGTGAGGCGCGGCTCTGGGCCTTGTGTGTTTCATCTCGTGAGAGGAAGGAGGACAGACCGGCGGCCTGTGAAGCTCTCGCCGTGAAGTCAGGCGAAACAAAAATTACCTTGTTGTTTGTGTTCTGTTTGGGGAAAAAAGCAAAGCAGCGTTTTTCATGTTTACAGCCTCTTTCTCGTGAATCCTTTGAAAAGCGTTTTCGTGACGCAACTCAAGCAGCAACGTATACCTCCTACCTCTGTGAATATGATTCACGAGAGAAACGCATCGCAGGACCTGGAAATAAGGATGAAGAAAATTGTCAAGCTTTTCATCCCTGGTTTCATTTGCTGCATGTGTAACTGTATCCATATTTTAACATAATGGATACAACTGCAGCAGCTGATATATCGTTATGCTACATGGGGTTGTTCGGAAATGTATATTTGCGAAGCAGACATTGAATGAATTGCAAAATAAATCAAAGGGAATAGCGTTTCGTATATTAAACCATACATTCCACTCCAGCAGGATAGATGTGTGTGATTCTAGTTATATAACGTTCCAGTGTGTTTCAAGACCGAAAACCGAACTTCGACTTCTAAAACATCCCAAAAAATATAAATCTATCTCCGACTATCAAAGCCAATCCTCCGATGAACGTGTGGTTGATGTTGTTCCTCTGTCCTGATGAGATGGATGGTCCCGAGGTCGGGAGCGTCTCAAAGCAGCTCGGGGGTCCCGTCGACCCGACCCGACCCAGGCTTGATGTGGCACTCCTCGCAGCGTGACTCCAGCCCGTTAAAGGAAGCAGTCACAGTGAGGGGCGATGGCTCCACCGGTGGCCTGATTAAATAAACGCTATCTAAATTAACTTGAGGGATTCGGCGGCGGAGGAAAAATCAACAGCCACATGTATATTTAATCGTGGCTTCAAAAATAGATCAGTGCTAAGCATTCACATTTGATTATGCACGGATATGCATGCATGCATGCATACATTTACATATGCAGATTTGGGCCGTGTTTATTGTTTATGTGTATGCATAATCAATGCCGCCGCACTTTAATGTTACAGAACACGAGCGTTCCTGTGCTCGCTCCGCATGCGTTCTGCTCTTCCCTCCCAACAACAGAGTCTACATCCGGGTGCAGTAAACAAAGTGTTTAGTTCCATGTGGATCTGCTTCTTGCAGCAGGGCGGGTTGTGAACAGAGTTTGGTGGTGAAGTCAAGGTCGAAGGGGGAGTGCCAGACCACACTGGGAACAGCAGATTCCACGGGAGTTTTGTTTTGGGATTTTTTCTAAATGTTGCTTTGGATCCAAAAGCATCCACTGTAAAAACTCGACATGGGGAAGACTGATAAAATGGCCACCTGGCAGTTGGATGGGGGGGGGGGGGGCTCTCTCTCTCTCTCTCTCTCTCTCTCTCTCTCTCTCCTCTCTCTCTCATCTCTCTCTCTCTCTCTCTCTCTCTCTCTCTCTCTCTCTCTCTCTCTCTCTCTCTCTCTCTCTCTCTCTCTCTCTCTCTCTCTCTCTCGTTCTCCTCCTCCTCCTCTTGTTCTCTAACTCTCTCTCGTTCTCCTCCTCCTCTTGTCTCTCGTTCTCCTCCTCCTCCTCTTGTCTCTCGTTCTCTAACTCTCTCTCTCTCGTTCTCCTCCTCCTCCTCCTCCTCTTGTCTCTCGTTCTCTAACTCTCTCTCTCTCGTTCTCCTCCTCCTCTTGTCTCTCGTTCTCCTCCTCCTCCTCTTGTCTCTCGTTCTCTAACTCTCTCTCTCTCGTTCTCCTCCTCCTCCTCTTGTCTCTCGTTCTCTAACTCTCTCTCTCTCGTTCTCCTCCTCCTCCTCTTGTCTCTCGTTCTCTAACTCTCACTCTCTCTCTCTCTCTCTCTCTCTCTCTCTCTCTCTCTCTCTCTCTCTCTCTCTCTCTCTCTCTCTCTCTCTAAGTTCTACATCTGATGTGTTTCCATGCTCTGTTTACGGAGTAGATAATATTCCCCTGCCTAATTACTGTTCCTATTGCCATACATGGAGAGAGGGAGGAAGGGAGTTACTGTGTGGGTGTGTATGTTTATCTGTGTGTGTGTATGTATGTTTATCTATGTGTGTGTGTGCGTGTTTGAGAAATAGAGAGGAGAAGGGACTATATGTATACTTCTTTTGGCTCTTTATTAATGTCATCTTTTAAGCATTTTAACTCTTTTAAATTGATTGCAGGTATTTATTTTGTAGCTCTGTGATCATATTGTGACTGTTATCAATGTATAGTCAGCAGACAGACCGACAGACAGGACCGACAGACAGGACCGACAGACAGACCCGACGCACAGACAGACAGACAGACTGACAGACAGACAGGATTTACAGACAGGACCGACAGACAGACAGACAGGACCGACAGACAGACAGGACCAACAGACAGACAGACCTCCAGAGAGGTGAGCGGGGTTAGGGGGTCAGGGGGGGCCCTGGAGCTCTTGTTCAGCGGTCCCCCCAGCCCGTCCCAGGTGTGACGGGGACACAGAGCTGAGTCACGTTCTCCAGGACAAAACAAACAGGGGGCCGCGGCGGAGCAGAGGGCAGACGGGGGTCCAGACAGAACACGGCCGTCACGCCGCCCAGATCCGCCCGGGATGACCTCGTTCTGTGGGGACGGGGGATGATGAATGTAGGGTGCCTGTCTTGGGGGGGGGGGGGGGGGGGGGGGGGTGTAGCTCAGGGTCGAGGGAGAACGGTCGGGCACCAAGGGTAAAGCGGTGCCAGGAATAGAAGGAGGTTCAGGACTGGGAACTGAAACGTTCTGCACTTCTGTGGACAGAAACACTGACAGGGTTGAGGCTCTCCGTTTACAGGCGGCCTGTGAGCGTCTGGTCATTAAACGATGCATTCGACTTCAACGTGTACGAAGGGGTCTAGGTAGGACTTCACCATGTCTAACTATAGAACGGTGGCTGTGTTTTCACTTATTATACACTCTATTATTATACACCGTCACCATGGATTCAGAATCCTTATTCCAAGGGTGGATGGGTGGGTGTGTGTGTGTGTGTGTGTGTGTGTGTGTGTGCGTGCATGCATGTGTGTGACCACGTCCACCTTGCCCAGGTTGTTGTAGAAGACTTCCGGGGTGTGTGTGTGTCCGTTTTGCTGGATCAAAATAGGTCATCTACAATCAAAGTATCTCAATGTCAAACACTCTCAAAATATCCAACGCTTTGTTTTGTCTTCCAACAAGCAGCAGGACTCCCTGTTCCTCAAACTAATGAGCAGTCATATCTTCCTACGGCCCCGTCGGTGGTCTTTTTATGCCCCCGCCTCTCTATATACCCATGGTTACTACAACACGGCCCTACGGACGGGGTGAATGCAGAGGCTGACCTAAGAGACTTTTCCCAGGATGCAGCACGATTTGCATTTGAATAGTGACCGCCAACGTGAAGGGCACAAATATAACGGCATATTAACAAAGTGAATCATAACATCAGGCCTGATCGAGTTCAGGCGCGGTGCCTGAATTCAGGCTTGAGCAGCTTGGCCACGTATGTGAAAATAGGTGAGCGGTGCCTTTTTAAAATGTCTAGTGAACACGTCAACCTACCTGACCTTTTGATTGACATGTCTGCCACCAACTAGGCGTAGTCTATACAAGGAAGTCTTTTACCTTTTGTATGTTTGCACTGAGGATGGTCTGAATAGGACTGAAAACGTTTTGCACGCACTTCGGGTAGCACTTTACACATTTATGCGATAAACACGTATTGTTGCATCGGCTACATGGTGTGGGAGTTCCGCTCCTTTTATTTCCTCTATTTATTTATCCAAGGGTGGGTGGGTGTGTCTTCGAATGTATTTGATCATTTCAGGCACAGATAATTTCACCTAATATCAGCCCTGTTACATGTCTCCTCCCTCCTTCGAGCGGCTTCGAGGGTTTATTGATAACGCCCGGGGCTTCTGATGGTCCGTTAGCAGTCAGTGGACGGCTCCTCAGCAGCTGTCTGTTAGAACCACAGATTGTGTTTCCTTTAGAGCAGTGGCAACACAGAACTCATCTCGGTGACACTCAATCAGCCGCACAAAGCAGCACAGTTTAGAACGCTTTAAGCCTGTCAGCTAGATAGCTTAACACACGCACAGCCGCACGCAAGCACGCACGCACACACACACACACACACACACACACACACACACACACACACACACACACACACACACACACACACACACACACACACACACACACACACACACACACACACACACACACACACACACACAGAGATAGACACACACACTTTGGAGTGGAAGTCGCTCTCTTGGTGACTAATCAGGGCGTTGGGACTCAGCTCCACTGTGTGATCCCTGCAGCACATTTATGACAGCAACCGCCTGGATCCTGAATCATATGTCAACACAGAGGCCTGCGATAGGCCATCACTGCTCTGGCTCTGACCAATAGGAAGCTAGGGTTGTTCTTTCAATAGTCTCCCATGGGCAATGTACAGTGGCGTCTTAAAAACGAAAAGAAATATTGTTTTATTGAAATTGTGCCGAAGGATGTTGACAAAGTGAAAGGTATACACTTTGTATTCACGAGTACCATTCACAGGTGTTGTAACGAACTCCCACACACACAGAGGCAGAACTCTCCTCTGTTGATTTCCTCTCAAACACAACTTGCTGGTTCAGTGCTGCAGGCGCTGACATGCACTGTGACTGAACCAGGCCCCCACCCTGATGTGATGACACACACACACACACACATGTACTCACACACACATGCGCACGTACGCACACACACGCACATGTGTGGGCACGAATGCACACGCACACGAACACACACGCACACGAATACACCCACACGTAGGCACATACGTTTCTGTACGTGTTAGCTCGACGGCCTTATGTATGAACTTTCTGTACTTACTGTGTTTGTTAATGCGTGGGAGGAAGCTTTCTGCTGGTAGGAGTGCAGCGTGGGCATGTGTGTGTGTGTGTGTGTGTGTGTGTGTGTGTGTGTGTGTGTGATATGTGTGCGTGTGTCCTAATTGTATGGGCGGAGGTCTCTGTGCTTTGGAAAGGAATCCTTATCCACACACACACACACAAGCGCACAGAACCCGTGACAGTGTGCGTGTATGTGTGTGTGTGCGACCCCTGGGACTTATCGTCATGGAGACGGTCTCAGGAAGGATGTGTGAGCTCTGCGTGCTCTCGCTGCGCTCACGGTGAACGCTGGGTCTGAGCCTTCTAGGGCTCCTCTCTGCCTCTCCTCTCCTCTCCTCTCCTCTCCCCTCCTCTCCTCTCCTCTCTCCTCTCCTCTCCTCTCCTCTCCTCTCCTCTCCTCTCCTCTCCTCTCCTCTCCTCTCCTCTCCTCTCCACTCCTCCCTGCCTCTCCTCTCCTCTCCTCTCCTCTCCTCTCCTCTCCTCTCCTCTCCTCTCTGCCTCTCCTCCTCTCCTCCACTCCTGGAGCTGTAGAGTTGCTTCTGCATCCGGTAGCCGCTGTGTGATTTCACAGTACCGTCTGGTTTGTACCAGCGTTGAGACGAGATCACGCCAAATCCAGCGGGGGTAACCCTCTCCCAGGGATCTTTCTGAGGGGTCGAGGTCTGATGGATCAGTCGTTTCAGTTTCCCATCAACTCTGTTTATTCTTGGTGACAAAGGATGCTTTGTATTTCTGTCCTAACCTGTAACCTGAATTCGCTGCTGGCTAATTGTACAATGACACTGACTGTAGAGGGAAGGGCGAGAGGGAGGAGGGAGAGAGGGAGAAGGGGGAGAGGGAAGGAATGAAAGAGTGTTTATGTGTGTTGCAATGACAAAAGTTCCAGTAAAACAAGACCATCAGACTTTAGTGGGAGACGTTTCTCTTTACTTTGTGCCTGTGTTCTTGCACACCCCAGGGGTGGTAATAAAAGCCTGATATACTCCAAAATTAACTGAAGAGCCTGGTTTGCATATTTTGTCCAAGGGCTGTCGAATCCGATGATATGGTCAGGGCCATTAGAGTCTAGCTGTCCTTGGGCATGGGCCACTGTGAGACACAATCACAGGTCTGTGTGTGTGTGGGTGTGTGAGTGCTGGACACACCTGTCTTGTTAGGCAATACCTCTGAGTAGACATGCAG
>NC_079415.1:5573808-5591308 GCF_026213295.1 Gadus chalcogrammus
TGATAGCGTAGCATTCCGTCGCTAGGTGGAAGGAGGTGCAGAGAGAGCCGCTTGGAAGACATGAGGACAAAGGAAACTAAATTAAAACACTAAATCAAATCTCAATGAGAGAGACGGACAGGCACATCCCATAATGTCACCAAGCTGTGTGGGGGTGGGGGGGGGGGGGGGGGGGGGGGGGGGGGCGGGTGTGTGTGAGAGTGTGAGAGAGATGTATTTTCAGCTCCAGTTTTATATTCAGAAGGTTACGGTTTCTGAATGGATTTTCATTCAAAGCCAGCACACAAATGCACAAAAATATACAATCAATCAGCATAACCTAAATCATTGTTTGTTAGTCCAAGTAATTACGCGTTATAATATTAGAAGAACTCTAAACGAATATATAAAGTATACTAATTGTGCACATGAAGACCTCCTCAAATTGTCCGTCCTTTTTTATTTTACCCATCTCGTTGTCGTTTCTTTCGTGATGTTGGTGTGCTGGGTTATAACTTATTCCCTTGAGATGTCGAGTTCCCCATGTGGCCAGTAGAGGGTGCTGCGGCTCCACTGTCTGTTTACCAGCCGGTCCATAAACACAACAATAATAGTGTTTTATGGTTAATAGCTTAAGTAATCACAGTAAATCCCCCTGGAGACAGAGTGATCCCCCGTTCTGGGGAAGGGCTCTGTGCAGGTGGTCTTCAGTGTGTGGATGGTGATGGAGGTGGATGGACAGGGTGCTGTATTAGGTACGGTTCAGCGTGTGGATGGTGATGGAAGAGGAGGGACAGGGTGGTGTAGTAGCAGGCCCCTCCTAACAGGGGTGGAGGTGTCTGTGTGTCACATTTATATTCCTCTCAGAAGGCATCATCTGTTGCTGCCGTTGACTGAGTTCATGGTGCGTGCAGAATACAAATTCTGAATCTGAAACTTGGCCAAGTGTAACTTGTCCGAAACCTTTGAAAATGGTTAATGGACTTATGCAGCGCTTTTCTAACCAATGGCCGGTCAAAGTGCTTTACAATGCTGCCTAACGTTCACACAATCACACACCGACAGCGGTGTCAACCATGCAAGGCGACAGCCAGCTCATCAGGAGCAGTTTGGGTGAGGCATCTTGCTTGGGTCCCACTGGACACCGAGCAAGGAGCAGCCCATTGCTTAATAATCTGAATTGTTACGTTATTGATTTTTGAGGGTGCAGTTCCACCCGCTCAAGGTTAGGGGGCGACGTTGAAGCCTTGACACCAAATGTGAATTAAATATAATGTGATACAGTGTCCTCGTGATACAATGATGCAAGCCATTGGACTCTCTCTGTATGACTTCACATTACAAACTACACATTGGTTTGCTAACTCTCTCTCTCTCCCCCCCTCTCTCTCCTTCTCCCTCTCTCCCTCTCTCTCCGCATGGATGCTGATCTGTCGCTGCTCCACGTTGTGACTCATCATCAGGTAAGAGACCCTATCCATGTTGATGTTACGTTTATGTTTTCATGATCCGTTCTGCTATATCCGCTACGTCTTCTACTGTACGGAGGGGATGTCCTTTGTTTATACTTTGTGGTCGCCTGGACGGGGTCATTCCAAGAATGCTTGTGCGTGTCTATCATTGTGTGTGTGTGTGTGTGTGTGTGTGTGTGTGTGTGTGTGTGTGTGTGTGTGTGTGTGTGTGTGTGTGTGTGTGTGTGTGTGTGTGTGTGTGTGTGTGTGTGTGTGTGTGTGTGTGTGTGTAGGCATGTAGGCATGTAGGCATGTAGGCATGTTTGCCCACGTGGGTGAGAGTGAGTGTGGGGGGGGGTAATAAGTTGATTGACATATGAGCATGATGCAGAGATCAATATACAAACGAGATGGAGGGAGAGGAGAGATTGATGAGTGATTGGATTGGATATAGCAGGTCATTTGTAGTCTTCTTTCTCCCTTTGGTACTACTCTCTCGCTCACTGTCACGCTCACCGTGTCGCTTACTGTGTCGCTTGCTCTCTCTCAGTGTAGCTCGTTCTCTCTTTCTCTCTCTCTCTCTCTCTCTCTCTCTCTCTCTCTCTCTCTCTCTCTCTCTCTCTCTCTCTCTCTCTGATTGAAATGAGTGAATGTGAGTGACAATGGTTGTGCATCTGTGTGTGAGCGTGTGGTCTCTTCTCCATCTACATGTGTGGAGATCGGTATCCATGACAACAGCGTGCCGGAGTACCAGTGCTCCTGGCAAGCAGAATGCAGCACTTTCTCTCTCTCTCTCTCTCTCTCCCTCTCCCTCTCTCTCCCTCTCCCTCTCCCTCTCCCTCTCTCTCTCCCTCTCCCCCTCTCTCTCTCTCCCTCTCCCCCTCTCTCTCTCTCTCTCTCTCTCTCTCTCTCTCTCTCTCTCTCTCTCTCTCTCTGATTGCATTGGCGTGGTAGACTCTCCATCCCTCTCCTGTCCACAACGCTCCGCTCCTTTAGCGTTAATCCTCTCAGTAAACTGCTCATTATTTTCCCGCTGCATTAATCCTTGTGGTGAATCACATGGTGATGTGTTCTGAATGCCCTTCAGCCCTAAGCCTCTGGTCTCGTCGTACGTTCTCCGTTTACCTCTCGCTCTCAGAGTCCTGTTGCCCATTAGTCGCCCATCCATGCTGGGTGCTGATGGGGTGCTCCGGCACTCTTTCCTGTAAAGGACGATGTCACGTTACACACATGATGTCGCAGTACCGTCTGAACCATAGTGATGTAATGTTACACACCTGATGTCACACTACCTTCTGAACCCCTATGATGTAATGATGCACACATGACACACCGTGATGATGTAATGGTACCCAGCTGATGTCGCCACTACCTCCTGAACCACTGAGCCACACGGCCTATCGCTAAACAGTCAACGGTGTCTGACTCCATGCACACATGTCTGCAGAGTCTGATCTGGGACGGCAGGCAGATATCAGACTGTCACCTTGAACTGCGAGAGTAAATACTGTCGCTTTCACAATGCAACATTCAGGGACTCAACAATGTGAGCCGTGTGCCGCGCGGAAAGACGCACGCACCGATGTCAGACACGAACGCACTAGGGCGAGGTGCATTCATTGAACCGAGATGCATGAAGTGATATGAGATATGAATGCAGTGTGGTGAAGTGCATTCACTGTACTGAGAGATGCATGCAGTGTTGTGAGAATAGTTTGGAAACTAGCGAGCTGTGGCTTACTTCCTGAAACCAGCCTCGTTTTGACCCAGTTAGCGTTCCGATGCCACTCAGTGTGTCAAGTCAATGATGATTAATGTGTGTGTGGTGTGTTTTTACGTGCGTGTGTGTGTGTGTTATCATTGAGGGTATATGAAATTGGCTTCTGGCTCGTATGTGTGTGCTTATTGTGCGCTGGCCTGCATTTAAGTGTTCCTGTGATAGGAAAGATAGAGAGAGAGAGAGAGAGCTGTGACAAATAGAGAAAATTGAGAGTGCAAAAGAGAGAGAGTGTCAGGGAAGAGAGTGAGAGTATGCTGTGAAAAACAGAGAAAATGGAGAGAGAGAGAGAGAGAAAGGGATGGAGAGGAGACGAGGGGGGGGGGGGTGGTGCTGTCAGAGCGATGGAGAAATAAAAGAGGCTGAGAGCAGGAGGGAAAAACAAGAGGTGGACCGGACCGACTGAGCAGTCTGTTGGTGGAGCCCCAGTGAGGAGCACCGCGAGGAGGACCGAAGGAACAGGAGAAGACCCCTCAGAAGACAGAGAAGATAGAAAGCTAGGGAGATACAGAGACAGATAGGTGGACGGACGGATGGACAGACTGGACAGGGGGGATAAACGTCTCCAGCTCCTCTCCCTCCCCTGCACTCCTCTCCTCGTCACCGTTGCCACGGTCACGGTAAGCTAAGCGCTCGTCCTAAGTTGAGGGAGTGTGTGTTTAGTTCACCAATTCATCGACTCTGATCCGACCCAGTCTGTTGATTGGTTCACTGATTCATCGTCTGTTGATTGTTTCACTGCCTCGTGGACTGTTGATTGGTTTGCCTCATCGTCTGTTGATTGGTTCACTGCTTCATCCTCTGTTGTTTGGTTCACTGGTTCATCGTCTGGTTGTTGGTTGATTGGTTCACTGCTTCATCGTCTGTTGATTGGTTGATTGGTTCACTGCTTCATCGTCTGGTGATTGGTTTATTGGTTCACTGCTTCATTGTGTGGTGATTGGTCAATTGCGTCATCCTCTAGTGATTGGTTCACTGCTCCATCATCTGGTGACTGGTTCACTGCTTTAAAGTCTTGTGATTGGTTGAGTGGTTCAATACTTCATCGTCAGGTGATTGGCTCAGTGCTTCATCGTCTGGTGATTGGTTGATTGGTTCACTGCTTCAGTGCGGTGATTGGTTCACTGTTTCATCGTCTGGTGATTGGTTGATTGGTCACTGCTGGACTACATGAAGTGTGAGGTAGGAATGCTGTAATCCACTCGGTGCGTTGTAAAAGCTCCAGTTATATTTGTACAGATTCCTATTTGTATTCATATCCCAATCATCATGTTGGTTTTGAGGTTTTAAGTTTTAAGGGATGGTATATCAGGATATGAATGGTTTAAATGATGCAGTTGTAGTTCAGCTTCTTGTCCCAGCCCTATCTTGGTGGAGCAAGAACATGAATACATCATGACTGCTTCATAGCCTGCTTCATACATCACGATTCTTTCCCCTCAAGATGTCTGACTGTCGTGTGTAATTATTTTATACACAATGGTTCTAAAAATACATCTTCTCCAGGGAGCATAGACTTCCACCCAAGAAAAGACTTCCTTATATCGTAGGCTGGTTTAATGCCTTTCTTAGGCGAGGCTAAAAACAAATCTCAACTATTAATAGCATCTTTCAGCATTTAATTCACAGATTGATACAGATGATTCTTGACTGATGCATTCATTCATTCATTACATGGGCGGACAGTTTCAGTGCAGAGCCAGCTTATGAAATCATCCAGAAAGTCAAAAGCTGTTTAATGTCCTGTAAAGTGTGGCCGACACTGCTGTCGGCCTCTGCTGATATAATTAAGATAGGATGAGACCGACTTTATGGTCCCCAGGAAATGTGGCCTGGACAGTTTAGGTGTGCACCACAAGAAGGATCCACAAGAACCAAGCACACCCTGCTGAAATCCATAGATCCTTTCTGAGGAGCAGAGCGGTGTGTGTGTGCGTGTGTGTGTGTGTGTGTGTGTGTGTGTGTGTGTGTGTGTGTGTGTGTGTGTGTGTGTGTGTGTGTGTGTGTGTGTGTGTGTGTGTGTGTGTGTGTGTGTGTGTGTGTGTGGACCGGGTGATGATGCAACACTCTGGTGAGCGGAGAGAGGCAGGCAGGTCGTGCTCTTGGCTGTCGTCTGTCTACCTGCTCCTCCAGCCTGGGGCTGTGCCCACCTACACACACACACAGACGCACACAGACACACACAGACATGCACGCACAAAAACACAGATGCAAATACAGACACACACAGGCACGCATGCACGCACACAGACACACGCCTACACATACACACGCAACCATTCACTCATAGACAGACTCCTAATCTACCCGCCAGCAGCACCCCCCCGCTCCCACAGGGTGGAGGAGGAGGAGGAGGTGGAGACCGGTGGTGCCTGGGAGCTGGTGGAGGAGGCGGTGTTCCTGTCTGTCCTCCGTCTCAAACTCGCCGTCACCTCAGTAACCACACAGTAACGAACAAAGTCTCCATGCCTCCACCTGCATGGATCGCTCTCTCTCTCTCTCTGTTCTCTACTCTCTCTCTCCCACTCGGTCTCCCTGTTCTCTACTCTGTCTCTCTCTCTCTCGCTCGCTCTCTCTCTCTCTCTGTTCTCTACTCTCTCTCTCACTCTATCGCTCTCTCGCTCTTGCTCTCTCTGTTCTCACTGTCTCTGTTCTCGCTCTCTCTCTCTCGGTCTCCCTGTTCTCTACTCTGTCTCTCTCTCGCTCGCTCTCTCTCTCTGTTCTCTACTCTCCGTCTGTCTTTCTCTCTCACTCTCTCTCTCTCTCTCTCTCTCTATCCCTGTTCTCATTGTGTCCCACACTTTTTGGTCACGATGATAGGATCAGTGGTTCCATAAAACTCAAATATTCTTTACTCCCTTATTCTGTTGACCTGAGTTTCTCTTTCACTGTTTAGAACAACCACAAATAAAACACACAAGCACACGCACACTCGCACACACGGTAAGTTCATATAGCACCACATTCTAGGAGCTATCAGAGAGTCTGTTTTTATTCCAGCTTGCTGTCCCACCATCTTGCATCACTGCAGCAAATGAAAGCTGGCAGCGATTTCTGAATACTTTAACCAGAATGAAGTAATGGTTTTAATGAGAAACACACACACACACACACACACACACACACACACACACACACACACACACACACACACACACACACACACACACACACACACACACACACACACACACACACACACATTAATATTCATTGCATAGTTTCTTTGTCTTTCTCTTGTTGAATCAGGTCACAGTAGACTACATATTGATAATGTAGACATTTATTCTCCATTCTCCTCTACACTCATCTGTTATTGTGTGTCTCCTCTCCTCTCTTCCTCTCCTCTACTCTCTCCTCTTCTCTTCTCCCACCTCGTCTCCTCTCTTGTCCCCTCGTCCCCTATCCGCATCTCTCCTCTCCTCTCTTCCTCTCCTCCTCCCCTCATCTCTCCTCTTCTCCTCTGCTCTTATCTCCATTCCTCTCTTCCTCTCCTCTCCTCTCCCTCTCCTCTCCTGTCCTTCATCACATATTCAAAGCCTAGATGAGGAGTCTTGTCCCATTCCTGGTGTGTCTCTGCCTGGACCTGGGAACAATCCAGGATGTGTTTAGACCCCGGCAGAGAGGGACAGAATAACTAGGGAGCGAGACAAAGCGACGCAGAAAGGTTGTTTCTTTATTTCCTTCGTTTTGTCTGAAAACACAAAGCGATTGCATTCCGCTCACGTTTGGTCTCGGTTCGGCGGTCTGCGAGCATTCTGCCACCGCTGGAATCTCAGATGGATACTGCGGGAACTCTGTGGACTGGAAAACAAGTGTGTGTGTGTGTGTGTGTGTGTGTGTGAGGGTGTGGGTGTGTGTGTGTATGTCTGTTTGTGTGTTTTTGTGGGTGTATGTGTGTGTGTCTCCATGTGTTTGTGGGTGTGTGTGTGTCTGTCTCCATGTTTGTCTCCATGTGTGTGTTTTTGTCTCAGTCTGTGTGTGTGTGTGTGTGTTGATGGGTTAATAGACCAGGCTTGCGGTTCCCCCGCTCCAGCGTTCCATGGCTCCACCGCAGGTCACGCTGCGTTCCTCTGTTCCACACACACACACACACACACACACACACACACACACACACACACACACACACACACACACACACACACACACACACACACACACACACACACACACACACACGCGTCACACACGCGTGACATGCAGACACATTCACGGCTGACATGTTGTGTGTGTGTAAGCTATAGTATAGTGAACAAGCTGAGGACGTTCTTGTGTGTCTGCAGATGTGTGTTAGACCTGGGACTGAGTGCGGTCCGGTCCGGTCCCCCCCCCCCCCCCCCCCCCCCCCCCTGTGGTGCGTGGCTCACTGCAGCCCTCTGACGCCAAACAGCTGAGCAGGGCTTCTAGCTCTCTGTGAGGGTTCAGACGCACCCAATGTACACATGCACATAAACGCACGCACGCACAAACATGCACATGCCTGTCAGGAGATGAGATTCAGAGAAGGAGGGAACTTTAATTTCTGAAAGTGTAAAGACAAACTAGTTCTGGTTCCGGTCGTCCGTGGGTGTGGAGAGCTTCCCCTGACAGACAGGCTGTGAGGCAGCTCATTTGTAAGCTGAGGCAGGTTACTTGTGTAGTTAAATACAGGCCACTGGATAGTGTGTGTGTAGCATCTTCAACATGCCAGGTATTTCTGCTCTCTCTGCATAATGTGTGTTTTGAACATCGTCACAGTTTCACTTATTTTTGCACTCGCTCGCCCGCCCGCTCCCTCAGTCCATCTCTCTCTCTCTCTTCAATGCTCTTAAAATCCTCCTCGCTCCCACATGTGCACACACTCTCACCCGCAAACACACACACACACACACACACACACACACACACACACACACACACACACACACACACACACACACACACACTCTCACCCGCAAACACACACACAATAGATGAAAGAATTTGTTAGTCGTTGCCTTGGTAACTAATTGCATATAACCCTGTGAGACTGGAGGAGTTTGACAGGCTGGTTAACAGCTCTGTGGGGGTGTGTGTGTGAGCGAACGCTAGGCTTCGGTGGTGCATTTTCTTTAGCACCATATTCTATAGCACAAGGCCAGTCGTAGAGCTTTAAACAGGGAAGAATTCACAAAGATCAATCCTTAAAAAATAAACGTTGAGGCTGTCCTCCAGTGCTCTGGAGCTTCGTTCCAGATCCGAGGGCCATAAACAGTACGAGCTGTTTCCCGTGCGGTGTTCTTACCCCGGTAACAGAGCTGAGATGGCCTGTAAGGGCTAAGAACGCACAAGCAGATGAGAGTGATGGCGTCGTGATCCTGCCCATTCAGGGCTCTATACACACCTAGTGGTCTGAAGAGGTCTCCTCTGAGTGGCCAGACCCCGGGTGACTCACGCACACGGAGCACATGGGGATGTATCGATGAGATGGAGGGTTCCTGTAGGTACGATTCAGAGTTGACTGAAACGAGAGAGTGGAAGAGAACAAGATTTTGAGACTGCACAACCTAAATACAATACCCCACCTCTCTGCTCCATCTCTCCCTCTCTCCCCCCCTCCCTCTCTCCCTTCCTCCCTCTTTGCCTCCTCCCTTCCGCTCTCCTGGGCCTAAACATTTTTTTTGGTTTGGTTCCGGTTTCCGACCGACCCTGTCAATTTATGTGCGACCCAAACTATTTTATGAGCTTTAAAAAAAAAAAATTAAAAAGAAAAAAAAAAATTGATGCAAACTATAATTACGTTTTTGTACTGCACCTCTTCATTCTGTCCAAGGATGAGCGAATTTTCTCGTTTTTAAATGAAAACAACCTACCTATCATTCGCTGCCGCTGGAAAAAATAAAATAAAAAAATAAAATAAATTCCCTACCAGTACCTACCCATGACCTCAACTGACAACCAACAGGAACCAAACTTTTTTTTTTTTTAGGCCCTATCTCCTTTTCTCCTTCCCTCCCTCTCTGTCTCCTATCTCCTTCTCGCCCTCCCTCTCTTCCTCCTTCCCTGCGTTACTCCTCCACGTCGAGTGGTGTTGCAATTTTCTCACCTGTGATTGACAAGCGAGATTAATTCCCCGATCTGATCAGGGAAGAGACGGCCTGATCGATCAGAAATGAACCGGGAGCAGACTGAAATGTCTGCTCCCGGTTGTCTGCTCTAAATGGCCTCATCCAGAGGTAGGCGCAGTCAACCAGAAAATAGATTCTCACAGCATATTTCGCCCACCAAAAGCTTACGGACGGCTAGGTCGTCTCAAATATTGCTTGTTGAACATCTTCTCCTCCCAGACCCCCTTCTGGTTGTCCCTAGCAACGATTCCTCATTTCCTGACCGTCCTCTGCTCGTCCCTAGCAACGGCTCCTCCTCTGGTCATCCCTAGCGACGGTTCCCCCCCTCCTTACCCTCCTCTGGTCGTCCCTAGCGACGGTTCCCCCCTCTCCTGACCCTCCTCTGGTCGTCCCTAGCGACGGTCGTCCCTAGCGACGCGGTGGTCCCTCCTCCGCCCCGGTGGGTTAATGCTCGCTCCGGCGTCCCATCCTCACGCCCCAGCGCCCCGGCCGACCGTAGCGACAGGCCTAAGTGCTCGCTGCCTCCGGAGGTCTGTGTCGCTACAAGACCCCCCCCCCCCCCCCACGCCTGTTCACTCCCGCCTCGCGCTTTTATATTTTACGACGACGACCGCGACGACTACTACCGAGTCTTCCAAAAGGCGTGCGGTGGTCCTTCCACCAACAGATGGAGGGGCTGCCGCCGCGGCACTATGTGTCCTACATATCAGATCTATTCTGGTCAGGGGGGGGGAATGGACCGTACGGTCCTGCAGCCCTCCTCCCTCCAAGGAGAGCAATCTCTGCTGAGGGGAACTAACATTGATCTAACTGCTCTCCATTTAGCTTGTTCCAACCGTCCCTCCCTCCCGCTCTCTCTCTCCCGCTCTCCCTCTGTCTCCCCCTCTCCCTCTCCGTCTCGCTCTCCCTCTCCGTCTCTCTCTCTCTCTCTCTCTCTCTCTCTCTCTCTCTCTCTCTCTCTCTCTCTCTCTCTCTCTCTCTTTCCCCCCCCACTCCCCCTCCCACTCTTTCTTTCTCTAACTTCTACAAGTCGTGGTGTGGTTTCAGTTGGATGAACTGGATCGGTGACACTAAGTAGATAGTAGTTTATCACTTGAAATGCAAACAATGGCAGAGCTGAGGGATGGTGTATTCAGATATACATATCTATATGTATTTATGAATACATCGTAGGCACTCGAAGCCTTTTGCACAAACAATGAGCATGCCTTTTTTTCCGCATGGCATTTTAGCCCGCGGTGCACTTTTCAGGGGGGACTTGTTTCTGCATCTGAAATGTGCTCAACAAGCACCAGATGGCAACTGCCCAGAAAGTGTTCTACTGCCAAATATTGTTCTCACATCTAAGACAAAGAAGTGGAGCGCAGCTTTCTGCTAAACATCGTCCCTCTCAACTCTCTCTCTCTCGGTCAACTTTCTTGGAATTACTTTGGAATTAGTTATAGGCCCTCAAAAAACATCCCTTTACAAATGCACCCCTGATCTGACCTTACACTGACCAGGGACCAACACACTGACCTGAGACACAAAGGTTCAAACACATAATATAGCCTCCCCTCTAACCACCTCCCACCCCTCTTACGTACTTTTTGTATGTTTGTACGTCCTGGCACTTAATGTACACACTTATTGTATGTGGTACATCCAGGCACTTAAAAATATTACTTAGCATTGTGTAGCATCTTATCCTAGCTATCTTTGTTGTATACGAGGAATGGGTTAAAATAGGGATTGTTAGTGCTTGGCACTTGGTTCTATGAACATCCTTACTGTACTGACAGAGATATATAGTTTTTTCTCTTTTTTTCTGACACATGTACTAATTGTAATCGGCTGTGGATAAAAGTCTGCTAAATGCCCAAAATGTAAAGGTGAATAAGTGAACCACCTTTTGACTGTGATAACAAAGACAACCAGTGTAAACCTGAATCACCCCATTGAGCTATGAGACTCTAAGGCTATGAGGCTCTGAGGTTTTGAGACTCTGAGGCTGTGAGTCTCTGAGGTTGTGACGCTCTGAGGTTGTGACCCCGTATCTACATCTCGCTCCTCCTCCAGCCCTCGTACCCAGACGCCGCCGGCCGGCGACAGACAGACTCTGGGGGTCTGTCTGGTAAACGGACTGCCTTTTATATCGACCACGCTCCCAAAGCAACGGGGGGGCCACTCTGAGCCCTTGACAAGTTTATATTCAACCTCGCTGAACCAGAACGATCACTCGGTAGTTCACGGCCGCTGTGACAGGTCGCTAAAGTAGCACGTCTCGACTTCTCCATCAACAGACGGAAAAGTTCAGCCTCCAGAAATACCTTCCACTGTGCAGCGCCATCGTGTTGCTCCCCCCCCCCCCCCCACACCCCCACAGGGAAGTGTGAGCGCGGGTGTGAGTCTCAAGGTTAGAGCTTCGAGAAACACTCGGCAAGTGTTTAATAAGTTAGACGCCTGATTAAGATTCCAGCCCGTTCTGCCTGCTCTCCGGAAATAGCCCGGTTGGGACGCAGCAAAACAGAAGCCTGCTCCTCAGACACTGTTTGGTGAACGGAGGAGAAGGAATCAAGTATTAAAATGCAATCATGATGCACAATGTGTACAAAACCAATTCTCCCGGAGGGAGTGCTGGAGCAACATCAGGGTTCTGCCTGATGTCTGACGGGGTCTCAGGGGAAGGCCCTGGGACTCTGAGGCTGTGAGGCCCTCAGACTCTAAGGCGGTGAGACTGAGGCTTCGAGACTCTAGACTCTGAGACTCTGAGGTTGTGAGGCTCTTTAGGCTTTGAGGCTCTGGAGGCCGTGCCTCATTTGGGGAGACGTACAGTCTTGAGTATGGAAAGCTATTCGCCATCGTGACGCTCACGTCCTCCCTGCCGCCCTGGTGACAACGCCATGGCAACCCTCCCCCATCCTCTCCTTCATCCTCTCCTCCTCTCACCTCTGGCTCTTCCTCTCCTCCTCTCCTCCTCCCGCTCTCCTACTCTCCTCCTCTCCTTCTATAGTATTTAGGTTATTTTTGTATCCATTATAGATCGGTTATGTCTTTTTTTCTACAACATTCTACATGAAATACTGTAGGAGGTAACCACACACACACACACACACACACACACACAAACACACACGTCACACACACACACGTCACACACACACACACACACACACATAGATAGATTCATACTGACATGTCAAACATTATACTACCGCCTCCACAACTCGACAGTTGTTCTTTATGTGTGTGCGTGCGTGTGTGCATCAGTCAGCCAGACACTTCAAGAGCATTCCTGTAAATTAAACCTCAGTAGCTGTCTCTGCCGTCCCACAGGTGCTGTTCCTGAAATGCATTTATACACATTTACTTATGCACGCACGCACACACACACACACACACACACACACACACACACACACACACACACACATGCAAATGCACACACATTCAACTCAACACTTCTGAGCGTTGAAAGCCCAAGGATATTCTGCAGATGCTGAGAGGAATAGAGAACTCGGAAGTGTGTAAAGAGGAATGAGCTAATTTAGCCGATAGTCCTCTGAGTGGAAGCAGGGTGTGCGAGCCCGGTTTCTCGCGCTCGCTCTCTCGCTGAGGTTTCAATCATCCATGGAAAAATGTAAGCAGAATTTATTAATTTAACCTTTGAAAACGTTGTCGTTTAATAACTTGCACGCACAATTACTTGCAATGCACACACACATGAAGTTAAACACACACCTGCAGGCTTCCTGGGAAAAGTGTTATCCAAAGTGACTGTAAAAACGCACACACAACGACACACACACAGACCAACAGACGGGCACACAGACACACACAGACAGCTTTTCATGGGTGCTTAACATCTGTCCACACCACTCTGATTCCCCCAGTGAGCAGGACCGGGCTTCATGCAGGTGGAGGCAGACAGAGAGAGAGAGAGAGAGAGAGAGAGAGAGAAGAGGTGGGAGGGAGAGAGGGAGGAAGGGAGACAGAGGTAGACTCTAAAATAGAGCCGAATGGACCCGCACGCAGGCGACCACAGCAATCTGGACAGGGTACAAGCAAGTCCCTGGGACGAGGGGGACTGGACGCCGCCATTCCCTTGGTGTTGTTGACCAATAGCAGGCAGCGGTGTACTGGTGGGCGTGGTCACAGGCAGACCAGGTGGGCGGAGCTACCCTGCACACTATGCGGTGATGGAAGCCCAATGCGACGCTGTGATTGGTCCCAAAACCTGCCATTTGTCTGCACGCGAGCAGATTTCCACAGAGTGTTAAGTACATCAGGTGTTGAGCGACTGAGGCGACGCTGCTAACCCCGCTGTCCACGGAGCCGGCCTACTTATAATGTAATGTGTGGTTGTGCACCTTTATCCTGTAACAGCTGTCAGTCTGCCGGCTCTCTGTCCATCAGGCTCCCTGAACACCGGTGGCGCCCGTGTTGAATTTAATTCACAACGCGGCGGCGTCAAGTTTAAAACCGGTCGGTCGGTCGGTCGGTCGGTCGGTCGGTCGGTCGGTCGGTCGGTCGGACGAACCCGAGAAATGGATTCCCCCCGAGTGCGGGGATGAGTCGGCCTGGCACGAAGGCGCCGATCAGCGGCGACCAAACGACGAGAGAAAGATGACGAGAGCAGAGATAGGAGCGGGGGGGACGGGCTGGAGAGGCAGGGAGGCAGGGGGGGAGACAGAGACGACCGCAGGGGGAGGGAGGGGGGAGATAAGGGGGTGTCGAACAGGAGGGGAGGGACCTGTGGGCGGGGGAGACATGAAAGGTGGGATGATTTAAAGAGGGGAGGATGGAGGTGGAGGAGGTTGAAAGGTGAGCCAACAGGAGGAGAGATGGAGCGGCAGATACCGAGAGAGACGGATTAGAGGAGAGAGGGAGGGGTGGGGCACGCTTCCAGAAGGACCTCCTCTTCCAGGAGCCAGTGGTGTGTGTGTGTGTTTGTCTGTGGTGTGTGTATGTCTTTGTTGTATGTGTGTGTCTGTGGTGTGTGTGTGTGTATCTTTGGTGTATGGGTCTGCGGTGTGTGTGTGTCTTTGCTGTTTGTGTGTGTGATGTATATTTGGTTCTCTGTGTTTGTGTCGGTGGTGTGTGTGTCTGTGGTGTGGGTATAGGGTGTGTGCCTGCAGTCTGAGTGTGTCTGTGTCTGTCTGTGGTGTGTGTGGTGTGCGTGTACTGTGTGTGTGTGTGTGTGTGGTGTGCGCATACAGTGTGTGTTTGTGGTGTGTGTACACGGTATTCTCCTCTGAACTCTGAAGTGAGATCCTCGTCTGACTGACGACACTCCACTTCAACTCAGCCTCAGCCCGTCTGCCTCCCGTCTTTGTTGCCCATGGCAACCTTGCATCCTGAGCCGGGGAGGCTGAAGTGGTGTAGGACAACGTCACCTGACTCCACGAGAGGAGTCGCTGCAGGAGTTGCGTAACGCAGTGTCCCTGTCACCAGATGGTGCTAACCATGCTAACCATGTTCTACATGCTAACCATGCTTAGCGGTACGTTGTGTACTGGGTCATGTAGGAGGAGTTGACAGCTGGCCCTGTGACTGGGATCATCGTCAAAGGTTGTCCTCTAACTCAGTGATGACGTCACAAAATCAATCAAAAAAATCAATTCAAACAAACAAAAACTTCTGATAAGGTACGATGATGTATCTCAAATGAATACCAATCACATTGTTGTAAACTCTGTCAATCCCTCATGGCGTTAAAGGGCTCATGTCATGCCACCAGGTGTGGGTGTGATAGACTGATCTATCCAGCGTACATCTCGGTGGACACGCCCACTTGTGATGTCACTGTGAAAATCATTCTTTCCCCGTGCCAAACGGCTTGTACCAGCTCATCACACCAACACCTGGTGGCATGACATGAGCCCTTTCATGGACTGTAACGCCGTTCTCTGTGCTCCACAAGTGCCTGCTCTGTACCTCCGTCTCCCCAGAGCTCCCAGAGAGTCTCCTCACCGTCTCCCCAGAGCTCCCAGAGAGTCTCCTCACCGCCTCCCCAGCCCTGATTACCTCTACTCCCCTCATTATGTTTGTTCCCAGCCCGGCCCAAAAGCCGCCGCTGCCTTCAGTCTTTGATTGTGGGATTGAGCCATGAAAGGCGTCTTTGTTGTGGTGCTCGCAGCGCGCTTGTAGCTGCCAGGGAGGCAGCTTAGCGCGCTCAGATCTTCAGCACGCCCGACGTGTCGCCTGTGTGCGTTCTCAATAAGCACAGTAAGTGCTGTGTTTATACCTGGGCTTTGGAGAGGCGGAGACGCACCAGCACACCGCACCGGCCCATTATTACCTCTGAGCGGCGGATCTGTCTCTGGATTTCGACTGCAGAAACCGGGAAGAAAGCCCCGAGCAGGTCCCCCTAGCTTGCTATAGGGGACCTGCCTCCCGTCGGTACCCTACCCGGACCTAGCTTCCACTATACCTGGTACCCTTATCTTAGTACCCTATCAGGACCCAAACCCTGTACCTGCTTCCCTTATCTTAGTACCTAGGACCTAGGTACCCCTATACCTGGTACCCTTATCTCAGTACCCTATCAGGACCTAGGTACCCCTATACCTGTTACCCTTATCTCCGTACCCTATCAGGACCTAGGTACCCCTATACCTGGTACCCTTATCTTGGTACCCTATCAGGACCTAGGTACCCCCATACCTGGTACCCTTATCCTAGTACCCTATCAGGACCTAGGTACCCCTATACCTGGTACCCTTATCTTGGTACCCTATCAGCACCCAGGTGCCCCTATACCTGGTACCCTTATCTCAGTACCCTATCAGGACCTAGTTACCCCTATACCTGGTACCCTTCCCTTATGTCCCTACTCTATCAGGAGCAAAGTACTTGAGCCTATGCGTTAAACAGATTAAGACTGAGCTGTTTTCTGCTGTTCCCAAAGTTCCTTGATTGTGAGTAAATGAAAGATAGTTTCTGAGAGTTTGCCATCATTAGCTGAATAAACACACAAAGTAGACAACAGAGGGAGATGAACTGGGGAACTCTGAATGTGTTCATCAGAAGCTTTCTTTACATTAGAAACACATTTCTGACTGAAATTAAAACACCAACCAAATAAAAATTAACCATTTATAAATACATTAATGCAGACCCTTAATTAATATATGAATATAACATAAATACAAATATGAAATCATACCCTCAAGTGTATATATTAAGCGCAGCTAGTTTGGACCGGGCGTTCTGTCTAGCGCTTCATGCTAGCTGCACATTCCTCCTGGCTGCGGTTCTGTTTATTTACGTTCCTCTGTTTACTAGCCTGGGGTCCAATCTGCGAATGCCAACAGCTGAGCTATCTCCAGGCCTGACGCATCCTCGTGTTGCTCCCTCCTCCGTGGGGGAGGGGCTGCTTCATACGCTGGGAAACACTGGACCGCAGAACACACACACACACACCGTGCACACACGCACACTTACCCTCACACACACGCACCCTCATAAACACGCACATTTACTCTCACAAACATGCACAGGCACACGTACTCTCACACGTGCACACTTACCCCCACATACATGCACATGCACACTTACTCTCACACACATGCATGCCAACACGCACATGCTTACTCTCACACACAGACCCTTGCACGCCCACTCTAACTCTCACACACATGCTGCACACACACATACGCAGATGCACGCGCATGCACACGCACACAAGCTTTGCTCATTTTGTGGACTGTCAGGAGGAACGTCAGGTTGAAGAGGAGTGGAATGTTGCAGACCAACAGTCTATTTATAGCTCCACAAAAGAGAAGGATGGAGAGATGGAGAAGGACAGAGGGAGATTGAGAGAGAGAGAGAGAGAGAGAGAGATAGAGAGAGGGATGGAGAGGGGGACAGATGAGAGAGACGGAGGGATGGAGAGGGAGATAGATGACAGAGAGAGGGACGGAGAGGGAGACAGGAGAGGGAGACAAGAGAGAGAGAGAGAGAGAGAGAGAGAGAGAGAGAGAGAGAGAGAGAAGGAGATAGATGACAGAGAGAGGGACGGAGAGGGAGACAGGAGAGGGAGACAAGAGAGAGAGAGAGAGAGGGAGAGAGAGAGAGAGAGAGAGAGAGAGAGAGAGAGAGAGAGAGAGAAGGAGATAGATGACAGAGAGAGGGACGGAGAGGGAGACAGGAGAGGGAGACAAGAGAGAGAGAGAGAGAGAGAGAGAGAGAGAGAGAGAGAGAGAGAGAGAGAGAGAGAGAGA
>NC_079415.1:5596308-5598780 GCF_026213295.1 Gadus chalcogrammus
CTGTGTCCTGAGGTGTGATGTTTCACAGGAGAGACGGGATATATTCTATAGCGTATATCCCGAACGGATCTGGAAGGTCCTATACCCAGAGGATCTGTTTTCGGGTTTTGGAGTGTACACGTCAAGAGAAGAGTGATGCTCAAGTTCAGCACCACTCACTGCTCAAGGTGTGTTTCAGTGTGTGAGTGGGTGGGTGGGAGTGTGAAGTTGTGTGTGTGTGGGGGTGTTTTGGCGTGTGTGTGTGTGTGTGAGGGTGTGGGTGATTGTGGGAGAGTGTTTTGGCGTGTGTGGGTGTGTGTGACTGTATGTGTGTGTGTTTAACAATGTTAAGACAATGTTCAGAATACATTGTACATTTATATCTACATGTTACAAGGCTTTATATAAAGAAAATTGCTTACATGTTAGTATTGTTTGAAACATTAACCCTGAATGATTTAGATTGTGAAGAATGTAAAACAATAGCAGATTCTCTTCTGCAACTCTGTGATCGGTCGTTGTTTCGGGCAACAGCATCAGAAACTGTTACTTCATGGAGGGAAGTGCTCTCTTGTGTGTGTGTGTGTGTGTGTGTGTGTGTGTGTGTGTGTGTGTGTGTGTGTGTGTGTGTGTGTGTGTGTGTGTGTGTGTGTGTGTGTGTGTGTGTGTGTGTGTGTGTGTGTGTGTGTGTGTGTGTGTGTGTGTTTTAACGTGGTACCTAGACACTGTGATTGATGCTCTGTGGGGATGATTGAGGGACAGGTGTTTTATGGCGCACGGTAAACCAGTCAGACCCTTTTATGAATAGACTGATGGATTGAGCTTCGACTCTCACTGTCCTACGTTTTCATTATTGTTCGTCTTGTGGGTTAATTTCAGTGATATGACATTAACCTCTCTCTCTCTCTCTCTCTCTCTCTCTCTCTCTCTCTCTCTCTCTCTCTCCTTCTCTCTCTCTCTCTCTCTCTCTCTCTCTCTCTCTCTCTCTCTCTCTCTCTCTCTCTCTCTCTCGCCCCTCTCAGTCACAATGAACGGAAGGTGACCTGCAAGCATCCTGTGACCGGGGTGCCTTCACAAGACAACTGCATCTTCGTTGTAAATGAACAGTAAGTGTTGTGTTCTCTCTTTCTCAGTAACCACACAGAACATACCCTCCATGCCTCCACCAGCACGTGGATCTCTCTCTCTCGCTCTCTCTCTCTCTCTCTCTCTCTCATGTACAAAATCCTCATTCTTTGATCTGCTTTACTCTCGGGATGTCTGTGTGAATCTAGTTTGATCCCTTTTTAAAACATAGGAGCGTATCGGTGTGCGAGTGTGTGCATGCGTGTGCGAGTGTATTTGTATGTATGTGTGTGTGTGTGTCCGTGCGTGTGTGTGTCTGACGTCCCAGCAGTGGCCCTTGGGGGGGTGAAGGCACTGCTTACTGTGACGTTCCCCGGGGGCCAGGGGCCAGAGGACTGCTGTAGGCCCACTGTAGGCCCTCTGTTCCCAGCTGCTGGGAGCACAGTGGAGCCCACATCAGCTCTCCACTCGGTCCCCAGACTCCAGACACAGCACAATACAGCCCTCTTATCAGGTCTAGACCCATGGCTCTCTCGCTTGCTCGCTCGCTTTCCCTCTCTCGCTCTCCCTCTCTCGCTCACTCTCGCTCAATCCTTCTCTCTTTCACTCTCGCTCTCTCTCTTGCTCTCTCTCTTGATCTCTCTCTCTTTCTAAATCTTCCTTTCTATTTCTGTTAATTGCTATTTTCAGTTTCTGTTTATGTTTCCCTTTTTATTTTATTGTTATTTAATTTCTACTTTGGTTTTTGCCTTCTCTCTTCTCTCCTCCCGTTCACTCATACTAAACTGTTTCCAGCAGAAAACTATATTTTACTATACGGCCGTTTCCACGTTCAATATGACATAAGAAATGCTTGCTTAAGGCAGATTCCTTTCGAAACATAATCTATACACTGGCCGCTTTTCATTCTCTAAATGTAAATATATATTTTAAATATTGTTTTCATATTCGCTTGTACTCCCACATCCAGTGTTAAGTCTTCAGGCATCGAACTCCAGGGAACTCTATCGCTCTTGCCACTTTCGCTTTCAATTTCTCTCCTTCACATCTGCGTCATTTCTCGTCTGCTTCGTTCCCTCGCTCTGTCTTTCACCTCTCACCACTTTTCTCTCTCGCATTGGATTTTCTCCATCTCTCTCTCTCTCTCTCTCTCTCACTCTCTCTCTCACTCCCCCTCTCTCCCCCTCCCACCCAATTATCCCACCGCCACACTCTCCCTGCTGGGGACGTGTGTGTGGGTGGTGGGTAGGTGTGTGTGTGTGTGGGTGGGTGGGCATGATTATGTGTGTGTTCATGTCTTTGTGTAAGTACTATCTATATAAGTGTCTGTATATGTGTGAGTGGTGTTTTTGAATACGGAACACCTGGTGTGTGTGTGTGTGTGTGTGGGTGTGTGTGTGTGTGAATATAGAATATGGTGTGTGTGTG
>NC_079415.1:5598880-5601380 GCF_026213295.1 Gadus chalcogrammus
GTTTGTCAGGCCTGAGCAAACGCTAGTTATCCTTACTGCAGTCCGGAGCAGTACCTGAATGAGAGTGAGAGGTCTCACTCTGTTGTATAAATTATTCTCATATATGAATGATGAATCCATGCTGCATTAATATTCCAGATTTGGGTGTATTTCAACTGCTCGGCTCGATTACGTTTTCCTATTTCTCTATTCTTTTGGATTCAATAATTCATAGCGAGAGAGCATTCATGTTGAACGCCCCCTCACCTCAACCTCCCCACTGTTCTTATTCTCCTTCTGTGGTGCAGAAGGCAATGAGGAGTTCATCTCTAACACACTAACCTCCTCCGTCGTTCTCCTTCTGTGGTGCAGAAGGCAATGAGGAGTTCATCTCTTAACACATTAACCTCCTCCTTTGTTCTTATTCTGTGGTGCATAAGACAAGGAGGAGTTCATGTTCTCCACACTAACCTCCCCCCTCGTTGTTCTTCTTCTGTGGTGCAGATGATAAGGAGGAGGGCATCCTGGGTAGCATCCTGCTGCCCAGCTTCCACATCTCCATGCTGTCGGTGGACGACCACATCAGCAAGAAGTACGCCTTCAAGGTGAGGGACCGGACCCCAGGGATTAGAGACACCGGCCTGCTCTGAGCGCACACACACACTGACGCACACAGTGACGCACGCACACACGCACGCAAGCACTCACACACGCACGCATGCACGAACGCAGTCACTCACTCACTCACACAAACATGAAGAAGGGCCCATACACACACACACACACACGCACGCACAGACTCACACACATGCTCACACGCACACTCACACAGACACACTCTTCAACTAACCTACCTCCCCCTCCCTCCCCCCCAGGCCACGCACCCCAACATGCGGACCTACTACTTCTGCACGGACACGGCCAAGGACATGGAGTCATGGATGAGGGCCATGACGGACGCCGCCCTGGTGCACTCTGAGCCAATCAGACGGTGAGAAGCCTCTCCCTCTCTTTATCACTCTCTCTCTCTTAATGTCTTTCTCTGTCCCCCTCTCTCTCTCTCTCTCTCTCTCTCTCTCTCTCTCCAATACCTTAAATTTAATTGGAATTAAATTCAATAAAGCTTTGTTGGCATGACATTTAAATGAAAAACGTTTTGCCAAAGCATTGAAATTAGCTAAAAGACAAATTAATAGAGCAAATCAATGACATTAAACATGTCGCAGACTGATTGTGGAATAAAAAGAAGCGGAAAACAATGGATTACATCTGACTCTCTCTCTCTCTCTCTCTCTCTCTCTCTCTCTCCCTCTCCCCCCCCTCTCTCCCTCCCTCCCCCTCCTCTCTCCCTCCCTCCCGCCCCCTCTCCCCCCAGACTGGACAAGTTAAAGCTGGACCCCCGCTCCCCCCCGGAGCTGAACCACCTGATGAACCACCGCTCCCTGACGCGGCCCGAGGTCCACAACAACGAGCGGAACCGCGAGGCGGTGGTCCGCCATCACTCCATGTCCCGGCTGGAGGACCGCAAGCACCACCCGGCGGCGGGGGGGCGGGACCACGCGGCCCAGGGCGGGGGGACCAACCACCGCTCGGGACGGGCGCGGGAGCGCGAGTACTACACCCTGCAGCGGGACGGCGAGCGCTTCGTCCTGCAGAAGGGCGGTGAGCGCTACGCCCTGCGCAAGGACGGCGACGGCTTCTCCCTGCAGAAGGACTCGGCCCCGCCCCCGGCCACGCCCGCCCCGGGCATCGCCACTCCCGCCGCGCCTGCCGCGCCCCGGGACCTCAGCGCCGCCCAGCGTGGCGAGCTGGAGTCGTACGCCGCGCAGACGCTGGACGACAAGTACACCGTGGCCCCGCCCCCCCGGACGCCCACCGACGGCGAGGGGTACGGCGGCCCCGCCCAGGACGGCGAGAGGTACGCGCCCGCCCAGCGGCAGGCGGCGGAGCGCCCCACGCCGCAGAGGGACCCCGCCAGGGGCCCCCCCCGGGAGGTGAGGCGGCAGCTGTCCCTGAGGGAGACGGGGGACCGCTACGGCACCATGCTGGGGGGCGTGCACGGCGGCGGCGGCGGCGTGCACGTGGTGGACCGCTACGGCGGGCTGAAGGAGCTGAAGAAGTACGCCACGCTGCGGGAGGGCGATCGCTACGCCGCCGCCGCCGCGTACCGCCAGGCGGACGGCTACGCCACGCTGAGGGACGTGGGCGGCGAGCGCTACGGCTTCCCCCGGGACCCCGGGGGGCCCGAGCGGCCCCTCACCAAGATCAACAGCATCAAGCTGCAGCCCGCCCAGGCCGCCGCCATCGCCGCCGCCGTCTCCGCCTCGCGCCAGAGCCAGGCCGCCGCCCACGGCCACGCCCACACCCTCGGACACGACCACGCCCACGGCCACTCCCACACCCTCGGACACACCCACAGCCACGCCCACACCCCCTGTCTGCAGGTAGGAGGCGTGCAGCGATCACCTGTTGACTGAACCATGTTTAAAAGTGCAGTATGGACGTTCATCTTTTGGAAATA
>NC_079415.1:5608880-5698880 GCF_026213295.1 Gadus chalcogrammus
AACCTTGTGTACCTGGACACCCAGGTGAGCACTCTGCACGATAAAGATACAATATTGATATTGAAGACCACTTGCTCATCCACTGTTATGCGGAGCTGTTGTGCATTTTGGCTCATGCTGCTTATGAGACATAATGGTTTGTTAAGTCGTCGTGATGGATGGAGCTCTGTGCTAACGATGCATCAGGAAGATATATTTAACATCGCTTGAAACGGTGTGTGTGTGTGTGTGCCTTTTCCTCCTTCCTGAAAAGGAGTGTGTAAGGGAAAAGGAGCAGATTATAGCCGGATGCGGAGGTCCTTATAGTGAAGGAGGTTCTCATGCTGAAGGAGAATGCATTCCTACAAAACAGAAGAATTAGGAAGCAGGCTCAGCGGGGGGTGCGGTCCTTAAGAGCGTGATACCTTCCTAACGCTCCGTAATGGCTGACCTGCGTTGAGCACACCTTGAGCAAGCTGTTTTCCTCCTCCCAACACCACTGAGTCAGCACAGATGTGATCATGAATTCTTTATCCTGCTGGTTTGCATGCTAACGATCCGTTTCAGCGTATGCTAATTCCTGGTAAACAGGGGACACATAAATGTTCTGTTTTGGGGTTTATTTATTCATCCATTTTTCGAGCTTGTTAGAACAAGATTTTCCCTGGTTTTGGGCGGGATTGATTTAATGTGAACACACGGTTCTCAAAATGCAATGTTTTTTGCGGAAGGGAAGGCATGTGAATATATATATCTATATGTATTTATATATATATTTAAAATCACAAAAAAACGCTTTCTGTTCAGAGTTTCTGCTTGGCATTATGGGTCCTTCAAAATAAGAGTTGCTGCCATGCTGATGTGGAGGATGTATACATTGTGTGTTTATAGAGAAGGAGGCTCGGGAGGTTAAACCAGTATCATGCGTGATGCGGTTTACTATCCTCCAGGAAATTATAGCTGCTCCAGCTAATCCTGTCTGAGCTGCTTAATACCTCATGAGCCTCTTTAGCTCTTGGCTAACTACTGTTCTACTGTATTACTGTGGGGCTAATGGCTAACTACCTCTACTGCTGTAATGTGTTACTGTATGGTTGAGCTAAGGGCTAACCACCTCTACTGCTGTAATGTGTTACTGTATGGTTGAGCTAAGGGCTAACCACCTCTACTGTGGTAATGTGTTACTGTACAGTTGAGCTAACAGCTAACCACCTCTACGGTAGTAATGTGTTACTGTATGGTTGAGCTAAGGGCTAACCACCTCTATTATAGTAATGTGTTACTGTATGGTTGAGCTAAGGGCTAACCACCTCTATTATAGTAATGTGTTACTGTATGGTTGAGCTAAGGGCTAACCACCTCTACTGTGGTAATGTGTTACTGTATGGTTGAGCTAAGGGCTAACCACCTCTACTGCTGTAATGTGTTACTGTATGGTTGAGCTAAGGGCTAACCACCTCTACTGCTGTAATGTGTTACTGTATGGTTGAGCTAAGGGCTAACCACCTCTACTGCTGTAATGTGTTACTGTATGGTTGAGCTAAGAGCTAACCACCTCTACTGCTGTAATGTGTTACTGTATGGTTGAGCTAAGGGCTAACCACCTCTACTGCTGTAATGTGTTACTGTATGGTTGAGCTAAGGGCTAACCACCTCTATTATAGTAATGTGTTACTGTATGGTTGAGCTAACAGCTAACCACCTCTACTGTCCGTACGGCTATGACTGTATGGTCGAGCTAACGGCTAACCACTTTTACTGTGTGTGTGTGTGGCTGACCCCTGTGCATCTTCGCGGCGCCGCGCTAGACCAAGGAGAACGAGCCGCTAATCTTCATGATTCACTCGATGATCGAGAACTCTGCGCCGCGGCCCCAGCTCTACCAGCAAGTAAGGGTCCCAGGCAGGCCCCGCCTCCACTCAGCCCCACCAATCACACGTGACCCGGCAGTGGGACGTTAGAGGCCTTGCCGAATCGGTTCACTTGTTCCCCTAAATATAGCGGTAGTGTCCTGTTTTGGCACTATTGCCCTGGCTTTCTTGTTTCCTAAACACAGTGCTGTACAGTGTCCGCTATAGAGGGATTAGAGAACGAGGGAGCAAGTGAACCGATTGGAACGCGGCCATGCGGATATTAATATGGAGTTGGCAGCAACGATATTAATCGACCAATCGAACGTGGAGCTAAGTGGAGTGTGTGACTTGCTCCGTGGTCTCCCCCATCGGCCTCATCCTCCCTCACCACCCCCCCCCCCCCCCCCCCCCACCCCCTCCCTCTCACGGTCCGGTCTGGTGTTCCACCACGTCATCACCAGCGCCTCGTATTTGTTTTTCGTCACTGTCTTGTCGGTCGTCGTTTAAGCCGGGCTCCTCGTTCCGAGTGAGCTGCGGTCCATCCTCCTCTTCCTCATCGTCACCTTCCTCTGCTGGGTCCTGATTGGTTCTCAGGTGGAACAGAATCAACCCCCCCTCCCCCTCAGTGACCTATCGTTGTGAGAACCGTTCTCACCGCATGTGGATTTTACTCAACAATAAGAGCGCGCCATTCCATCTGAAAGGGTTGTCGGTTGGATCCCGTGTGCCTGTGTTCTCGAGCAAGGCACCAGCTGGTGCCTTGCTCGAGAACACAGGCACACGGGATCCAACCGACAACCACATGGTGACCTTACTCCACAATAAGAGCGCGCCAGTCCATCGGTGGGTTGGAAGGGCCCACAGGATCCAACCAGCAACCCTCTGATGGATCCTGTGTCCCCGGTGCCTTGCTCATGAACACAGGCGCACCGGGTTCCAACCGACAACCCTCTGATGGATCCTGTGTGACTGGTGCCTTGCTCAAGAACACAGGCGCACGGGGTTCCAACCGACTACCCTCGGGTGGATCCTGTGTGCCTGGTGTTCTTGAGCAAGGCACCAGCTCGTGCCTCGATCCACGTAGGTTCATCTCCGGAATACCCTCCCCCTTCCAAGTCAGACGTGGCCATTGAACCCGCGGCCCCGTTGTTTTCCGTCCAATCCCTCTTGGATCCAGGACCCCCTGGCATGAGCCTCCCCCACCCATCCCCACACTCCATCCATAGCCACCTCGTCGGGTGTTTGTGTCGCCCCCTGCTGTCCGTGTGTGACCCTGCGGTTGCGTCTCTTTCAGCTGAACCCGGAGAGCTACCAGGAGCCGCCGCCGCCACTGGCGCCGCACACGGAGGACGTGGACATAGACGTAAGGCCGCGCACGCCACTCACCGCTCACAGCATCGGCCCCCCACACAATACCAATATATGACCGAGTGTGTGTGTCATTCTGTGTGTGTGTGTGTTACTCTTGGTGTGTGTGTCTGCGTGTGCATCTCTCTCTCTTTTGTGTGTGTGTGTGTGTGTGTTCCTCTATGTGTGTATGTCTGTGTGTGTGTGTCCCTCTTTGTGTGTGTTGTTCTGTGTGTGTGTGTGTGTGTGTGTGTGTGTGTGTGTGTGTGTGTGTGTGTGTGTGTGTCTGTGTGTGTGCAGATCAAGCTCAGCAGACTGTGTGAGCAGGACAAGACGGTGAGGATGCAGGAAGACAAACTCCAGCAGCTGCACAGAGAGAAGGTAGGTCCTCCTCCTCCTCTTCCCAACCTCAGACACCTTGCATGTGTGTCTACTTGTGCGTGTTGTCTGTATTTTCCCATTTACACAAAGCTCTGTATAACGAGTGCAAAGCCAAATCTGAATGCCATTCAAAGCCAAATCAAAAAATAATAATCTGGATCCCTTTGCCAGTGTTGCACAATACAAGAGGGGTCCCAAACTGATCTATGCAGTTGCACTCCGCTACAAAATCACCCCAATCATTATAGAATGATAAAAAAAAACGACTAGAAGTATATATATATAATATGTATATATATTTAAGCAATAGATCACGACAGGCTGTGGTATGTGCTCATTATACCACTGTTAAGGGGCGTTGTCCAGCCCCGACGCACAGCGGAGGGCCGGCGACCCCCTTCACAGTGGTATAATGAGCACATGCCACTGACTGAATTGATCTATTGCTTTTATACAACGGTTACTGTTATGGCGAAACGAAAGTCATAGACACACTACATTTAAAAAGAAACCAAGAAAGTCAAAGTAGCCGTTTCATTATAGACTACCAAAAAGTAGTCCCTCCTTGCTGCCGCTATGCATCGACGGTTGCTTTGCAACACACTTTAGCGTCCCTCCGAGAGAAGGCTCCGATAGAGCGGTTCGCCGGCAATTTATCCTATGGAGCAGTTCACTCGCCGATTTTAGGCTTCAGTGAACTGTGCTATTTATTTTATACAACTGTTAAAATTATGGCAAAATGACTCCACACACACACACACTAGTAAAAACACGGTTGTATTCTTTGACACTTTCCACTTCAAGGCGCGGAGTGATACTTTCACAAAATGATTGGGCGTCATAGCAGTTATGTATACGCTCATTATATAACAGTTAGGAACCAATCAGATCGCTGGATTCAGGCCCCGCGTTGTATAAATATATATATATACTGTATATATCGTGCAGCTGTAGTGTGTGTGTGTGTGTGTGTGTGTATGGTATGTGTTTGTGTGTGTGTGTCTGTGTATGTGTGCGTGTCTGTATGTGTGTATGTGTGTGTGTCTGTGTATGTGTGTGTGTGTGTGTGTGTGTGTGTGTGTGTGTGTGTGTGTGTGTGTGTGTGTGTGTGTGTGTGTGTGTGTGTGTGTGTGTGTATGGTATGTGTTTGTGTGTCTGTGTCTGTGTATGTGTGCGTGTCTGTATGTGTGTATGTGTGTGTGTGTGTGTATGGTGTGTGTGTGTGTGTGTGTGTGTGTGTGTGTGTGTGTGTGTGTGTGTGTGTGTGTGTGTGTGTGTGTGTGTGTGTGTGTGTGTGTGTGTGTGTGTGTGTGTGTGTGTGTGTGTGCGTGCGTGCGTGTGTGCACGTGTCTGCCCCCCCAGCACACCCTGGAGACGGCGCTGCTGTCGGCCAGCCAGGAGCTCAGTGAGCAGGGCAGCGCCACGGCCAACCCCAGCGCCACCGTCAGCCTGCTGCAGCAGAGAGACGTCCTGCAGAACGGACTGCTGAGCACCTGTAGGGAGCTGACCCGGGTCCACACGGTGAGAGGGAGGGAGGGAGGGAGGGGGGGAGAGATGTCCTGCAGAACGGACTGCTGAGCACCTGTAGGGAGCTGACCCGGGTCCACACGGTGAGAGGGAGGGAGGGAGGGAGGGGGGGAGAGATGTCCTGCAGAACGGACTGCTGAGCACCTGTAGGGAGCTGACCCGGGTCCACACGGTGAGAGAGGGAGGGAGGGAGGGAGGGAGGGGGGGAGAGGGTGAGAGAGAGAGAGAGAGAGAGAGAGAGAGAGAGAGAGAGAGGGGGAGACAGAGAGAGAGAGAGAGAGAGACACACAGAGAGACAGAGAGAGGGAGAGAGAGAGAGAGAGAGAGAGACAGACAGAGGGAGAGACACTGAGAGAGAGAGAGAGAGAGAGAGAGAGAGACACACACACACACAGAGACAGAGAGACACACACACATAAACATACTCAGAGAGACACACACACACAGAGACACACAAACACTCATACACACACACATAATTATTAAATATGTGTGTGTTTGTGCGTTTGTGTGTGTGTGTGTGTAGGAGGTGGAGCGGTCGTGGAGGGACTACGACCGGATGGAGGTCGACGTCACGCAGGCCAAGAGCACGCTGCTGGAGCAACTAGAGGCCCTGGGGAGCCCTCAGGTACACACACACACACACACGCGCACACACAGGCACGCACACACAGGCGCGCACACACACACACAGGCGCGCACACACACACACAGGCGCGCGCACACACACACGCACACAGGCACACAGACACACGCACACACAGACAAACATACATACAGGTACACATGCACATACCAATACACGCACACATACAGATGCACACACACCCACACACACTCACACACATGCACGCACACACATACAGCGACACACACACACACACACACACACACACACACACACACACACACACACACACACACACACACACACACACACACAAAAACGCACAAGCACATACAGGTACACACACACACACAACAGACACACACTCATCCCCCCCTGTGTGCAGACGGAGCCGCCCAGCCAGAGACACGTGGAGATCCAGAAGGAGCTGTGGAGGATCCAGGACGTCATGGAGGCCCTGGCCAAGAACCAACCACAGAGGAGCTCCCACCCAGGTCAGCCAATCACACACTAGCCCTCACAATACTGTGTTGGGGAAGACCCAGGTCAGCCAATCACACGCTAGCTCTCCCAACACTCGGTCCATGTAGACCCAGGTCAGCCAATCACAGCCTAGCGCTCATAATACTATATCTATGTAGGCCCAGGTCGGCCAATCACATTCTAGCTCAATACCGTGGTTAGAACCAAGATGGCCGCTCTGTGATAAAGGCCCATACACAAATTCTGAAAAATGTCTTCAACTCTCATATGCTTTTCTGTTTCCTCCTCCTCCTCCTCCTCCTCCTCCTCCTCCTCCTCCTCCTCCTCCTCCTCCTCCACCAGGGTTCCCAGGAGCCAGACCACTGTCCAGCCTCCAGAAGAATGAGGTAAGACTTCACCTCCTCTCATAATTAACCTATTTTTCGTAACTAACTTCATTTCTGATCAGTCTTTCATGGCTTGATACTCGTCTTTTGTTATTTATTTGCATGTATTTATTATTTGATATTCCCATTCATTTATTGTCTTTATTTAATTTAGGTAGAATTTATATTTTTGACACTTTTGATACATTTCAAGTCTTTTATTTTTTATCTTTGAGTTTCTTCATTCTTCCGTTTTTTTCATTCCATTGTATTTTTATTTCATTGAATTTGTTCTGTGTTTTATCGGTCCGTTTTATATGAGGTGTTATAAACATATATGATGTGTTGTAAATATAAATAAGGTGTTGTAAATATATATGAGATGTTATGTATCTTTCAAAATATTTAAGTGTTATGTATCTTTATGAATATATATGAGGTGTTTTGTATCTTAATAAATATAACTTAAAGGGGACATATAATACCACCAGGTGTGAGTGTGATTAGCCGCTACAAGCCGTTTGGAAAATCGTCCATCACAAGTGGGTGTATCCACCTAGACGTATGACGGATAGATGAGCAACGTTTGCTGCAGTCCACTGGGTAGGATGGTAGACTGATCTATCCAGCACACATCTAGCCGCCTCTTGTGATGTCAGAAGAGGCAGATTTTCAAAACGGCTAGTGACGGCTAATCACACTCACACCTGGTGGTTATAATATGTCACCTTTAATTGTTCTATCTTTATAAATATATATGAAATGTTACGTATCATATTAAGTTTTATATATCTTTATAAATATACATGAAATGTTATGTGTCATATTAATTTTTATGTATCTTTATATATGTATATATAAACTGTTATGTATCATATAAAGAGGCATATATCTTTATAAATATATATGAAATGTTATGTATCATATTAAGTCTTATATATCTTGATAAATATATATGCAGTGTTATGTATCGTATTAAGTGTTATGTCGATTTATAAATATATATGAGGTGTTATTTATCGTATTAAGTGTTATATAGATTTATACATATATATGAAGTGTTGTGTATCCTATTAAGTGTTATATAGATTTATACATATATATGAAGTGTTGTGTATCCTATTAAGTGGTATATAGATTTATACATATATATGAAGTGTTGTGTATCCTATTAAGTGTTATATAGATGTATACATCTATATGAAGTGTATCCTATTAAGTGTTATATAGATGTATACATCTATATGAAGTGTATCCTATTAAGTGTGGTGTTTCTGTACCAATCAAGTGTCGTTGTGTTGTGATGTCAGCCGTGCTACAGCGAGGGTCCCTGCGGTGGCCACGCCCCCCGTGTCCCTCTCAGCCCCGCCCAGGAGGAGGGGAGGGGCCTGCCCCCGCGCCCGCCCCTCCCCCAGTACTACGACGCCACCGAGGGGCCCCCCCACCTGCCCCCCCTCCCCCAGCACGCACATCGCCCCGACGACCGCAAGCACGGCCCCCGCGCCGCAGCGCACAGCGTAAGAGTGGAGCAAACCGCTCCACCCACTTAAACCCCGCCCATTACCACCCACCCGCCCATCACCCAACCTCCACCCGACCCAGCCGCCCCCACCCGTCACCCAACCTCCACCCGACCCAGCCGCCCCCAACCATCACCCAACCTCCACCCGTCACCCAACCTCCACCCGACCCATCATCCAACCTCCACCCGACCCATCATCCAACCTCCACCCGACCCATCATCCAACCTCCACCCGACCCAGCCGCCCCCACCCATCACCCAACCTCCACCCGTCACCCAACCTCCACCCGACCCATCATCCAACCTCCACCCGACCCAACCTCCACCCGACCCATCATCCAACCTCCACCCGACCCAACCGCCCCCACCCATCATCCAACCTCCCCCCGACCCAACCGCCCCCACCCATCATCCAACCTCCACCCGACCCAGCCGCCCCCACCCATCATCCAACCTCCACCCGACCCAACCGCCCCCACCCATCATCCAACCTCCACCCGACCCAACCGCCCCCACCCATCATCCAACCTCCACCCGACCCAACCGCCCCCACCCATCATCCAACCTTCACCCGACCCAACCGCCCCACCCATCACAAACCAAACCTCCGCCCATCACCCAACCGATCCAATCTCCCCCACCCATCATCCACCTTCCACCAGCCCCGCCCGCTCCAACCCAAAGCAGAACCTCCACCCTCTCCAGAACCTCCTCCCACTCCTCAACCTCCACCCTCTCCAGAACCTCCAGCCTCTCCAGAACCTCCACCCTCTCCAGAACCTCCACCCTGTCATCTCCTCTCCTTCATGCTTCAGTGGTTGTCGTCATAAACTCTCTGCTTCGTTATCGTTTCATTTTTTCGTGCTTTTATTTTGAAAGCAGTGGTTTTTCGTTCTCATTTGTAAGCATGTTCTTCCCCTGCGTGTCGACGCGTGCTCTAAACCGTCGTCCGTGTTCAGTTTGTTTATCCCTTGGTCTGGTTGATCTGCTCTGAACAGAAGAACATTCTGGGGGCAGATCAAAGGTCATCCTCTCCTCTCCTCTCCGCTTCCTGTCCCTCCACATTGTGTTGCTCATGAACTTCCTGTACGTTGTGTGCGGACAGGAAGTGCTTCCTGAGAGCTTGAGTGGTGCGTTACCGTAGTGTGAAGTGTTCCACAGAAGCCCTGACGTCACGGGATGAGTGTGACACTGCGTGTGTGTGTAACAGTGTGTTTATGTTCTGTTCATGCCGGCCATGTGCGTGTCTGTCTGTATTTATGTTTGTCAATCTCTTTTTGTGTTGATTTGATGTGCGTGTTCTCATCCTCATGTGCCATAGTGTCACCTGACCAATGATCTCTCCCACTCCCCCTCCTCGTCTCCCCTCCCCCCCCACCCCCCTCTCCCCCCCCTGCCCCGCTCCACAGCAGAACCCAGACTACCGGCTGTATAAGAGTGAGCCGGAGCTGACCACGGTGAAGGAGGAGGGGGACGAGGTGGCTGGGGAGGAGAGGGACAAGATGGACGCCTCCGCGGAGAGGAAGGACCCCGCCGCCTCTCGAGGTAACCAGAGGCCCTCGAAGCCTTCCCTAGAGATCAGCATGAGGCTCCTCTCGAGGTAACCAGAGGCTCTAGAGGCCTTCACTATAGATCAGCATGAGGCTCCTCTCGAGGTAACCAGAGGCTCTAGAGGCCTTCACTAGAGATCAGCATGAGGCTCCTCTCGAGGTAACCAGAGGCCCTAGAGGCCTTCACTAGAGATCAGCATGAGGCTCCTCTCGAGGTAACCAGAGGCTCTAGAAGCCTTCACTAGAGACCAGCATGAGGCTCCTCTCGAGGTAACTAGAAGTAACTAGAGGGTTCTAGTGGTAACTAGAGGTGACTAGGGGTGACTAGGGGCTCTAGACTTGTAACTAGAGGCTCAGACTAGAGGCCTTCACCAGAGACCAGCATGGAGCTCCTCTCGAGGTAACTAGAATTAACTAGAGGGTTCTAGAGGTAAGGTAGATAGAGGCTTTAGATGTAACTAGAGGCTCTAGAGGTAAATAGGCTCTAGAGGTAACTAGAGGCTCTAGAGGTAACTACCGGTAACTAAAGGCTCTATAGAGAGAGCGCATCATGTGATCCCTGCTGAAGCGTGTCGACATATAATAAAGACTGTGTGTGTCCCCCCTCCCTAGCAGCGCCCCCCTACCCGGTGGGCATCGTACCCCCCAGGACCAAGTCTCCCATGAGCCCCCCGGACTCCCTGCACATCGGCTCCTACGTCACGCTGAGGAAGACCAAGAAACCGGAACCCAGATCGGTAGGTTAAACCAGAACCCGCATCGGTAGGTTAAACCAGAACCCAGATCGGTTGGTTAAACCAGAACCCAGATCGGTAGGTTAAACCAGAACCCAGATCGGTAGGTTAAACCAGAACCCAGATCGGTAGGTTAAACCACAACCCAGATCGGTAGGTTAAACCACAACCCAGATCGGTAGGTTAAACCACAACCCAGATCGGTAGGTTAAACCAGACCGCAGATCGGTAGGTTAAACCACAACCCAGATCGGTAGGTTAAACCAGACCCCAGATCGGTAGGTTAAACCACAACCCCAGTTACATGGTTTAGAGTGGAGAGAGGGCGGGACTTCAGTTACATGGTTTAGAGTGGAGAGAGGGCGGGACTTCAGTTACATGGTTTAGAGTGGAGAGAGGGTGGGACTTCAGTTACATGGTTCAGAGTTGAGAGAGGGCGGGACTTCAGTTACATGGTTTAGAGGGGAGAGAGGGCGGGACTTCAGTTACATGGTTTAGAGGGGAGAGAGGGCGTCACTTGAGCTACATGGGTGAGATCCACCTGACGGACAACTGTCTCTCCCCCATCAGGACCGGCCCTGGAGCTCAGCCGAGTCCCCCACGGAGAGGGAGGGGGGGGGGGCGAGGATGAGTGTGGAGGAGCAGCTGGAAAGGATGAAGAGGAACCAGCAGGCCAAGAGGAGAGAGAACCCCTCTCGCTCGCCCTCCTTCAACAAGGACCACCCCCTAGGTGTCCTGCTGGTGGGTACCCCCCCCCCCCCCACACACACACACACACACACACACACACACAGGGGCACACACACACACACACACACACACACACACACACACACACACACACACACACACACAGGGGCACACACACAGGGGCACACACACACACACACACAGGGGCACACACGCACAGGGGCGCACACATGCTGGGACACAAACACACACACACACACACACACACACGCACACAGGAGCACACACAAAAACACAGGGGACACACATTCATTATGCATCCACTCCTATTCACTCACTCACTCACTCACTCACTCACTCACTCACTCACTCACTCACTCACTCACTCACTCACTCACTCACTCACTCACTCACTCACTCACTCACTCACTCACTCACTCACTCACTCACTCACTCAATCATTCATTGGTGTATATTGCATTTAGATTTGATTTGTTTCAAATGTGTATTACCTTCACGTAGAACTCTACACATGTTAAAGACTGTGGTGTGTGTGTGTGTGTGTGTGTGTGTGTGTGTGTGTGTGTGTGTGTGTGTGTGTGTGTGTGTGTGTGTGTGTGTGTGTGTGTGTGTGTGTGTGTGTGTGTGTGTGTGTGTCCACAGAGGCGGGCCTCGGTGGAGGCGGGCTCTGCGGACCCCGGGGAGCTGGAGGCAGCTCTGAGGCAGCTGGCGCTGAGCGAGGAGGGAGGCAGCGTCGAGGCCGGCCCCCCAGCTGCTGGAGACCCCCCACAGCCCCCAGCCGACCAGGTACCGGCGGTCAGGAGGACCAGGGCCTCTGGGCTCAATCACATGGTTTAGGGGAGAGGGGGCGGGACTTCAGTTACAAGGTTTAGACGAGGCGAGAGGGGGCCAGACTTCAGTCACATGGTTTAGCCTAGGCGAGAGGGGGCGGGACTTCAGTTACATGGTTTAGACTAGGGGAGAAGGGGCGGGACTTCAGTTATATGGTTTAGACTAGGTGAGAGGGGGTGGGACTTCAGTTACATGGTTTAGAGGAGAGGGGGGCGGGACTTCAGTTACATGGTTTAGACAAGGGGAGGGGGGTGGGACTTAAGTTACATGGTTTAGAGGAGAGGAGAGGGACTTCAGTTACATTGTCTAGAGGAGAGGGGGGCGGGACTTCAGGTACATGGTTTAGAGGGGAATGGGGGCGGGACTTCAGGTACATGGTTTAGAGGAGAGGAGGCGGGACTTTCATTGACATGGTTTAGAGGGGAGGGGGGCGGGACTTCAGTTACATGGTTTAGAGGGGAGAGGGGGAGGGACTTCAGTTACATGGTTTAGACTCGGGGAGAGGGGGCGGGACTTAAATCACATGTTTTGGACGGACTTCAGTTACAAGGTTTAGAGGAGAGGGGGTGGGACTTCAGTTACGTGGGTTAAGAGGAGAGAGAGGGCGGGACGTCAGTAATGTTTTTTCAGTGTTGGGGTATTTTGGTGTTGAATGACAGTATTTATGTAATGTTCTATTGTGTCCAGCAGGGGGAGCTGAAGGAAGGCAGAGGGGAAGAAGACACTGGGGATAGGCAAGAGAGCCCAGTACATGAGGTACGGACGAATACACACACACGAGCACGCAGACACATAAACACACACACATCAAACACACAAGCACACACACATATATGTGGCACTAATTTGTGTGTGTGATATCTTTCTGTATTGTGTGTGCGTCTGTGTGTGTGTGTGCATGTCTCTTTGTGCGTGTTTCTGTGTGTGTGTGTGTGTGTGTGTGTGTGTGTGTGTGTGTGTGCGAGTGTCACTTTGTGTGTGTGTGTGTGTGTGTGCATGTCTCTGTGCGTGTCTCTGTGTGTGTGTGTGTGCGTGTTTCTTTGTGTGTGTGTGTGTGTGTGCGTGTCTCTGTGTGTGTGTGTGGGTGCGTGTCTCTTTGCGTGTGTGTGTGTGCGTGTCTCTGTGTGTGTGTGTGTGTGTGCGTGTCTCTTTGTATTTGTGTGCGTGTCTCTGTGTGTAGGTGTGTGACAGTCAGAAGGTGGTGATCTGGGAGCTGTGTCGAGAGCCCCAGCGGGCGGAGATGGTGAAGCTTCAGGCGTTTAAGGAGGAGCAGAGGCGGAGGGTGGAGGAGGAGGAGGTGCAGAGGAGGAGGGAGGCAGTGGAGGAGCAGCAGAGGAGGAGGCTGGAGGAGGAGGAGGAGGAGGAGGAGGAGCAGAAGCAGAGAGAGGAGGAGCAAAGGAGGAGAGTGGAGGAGGCGAAGGGCCCCTCCCCTCCGTCAGAGAGCAACACCACGGAGAACTGGTAAGGTGGGGGGGGGTGGTGTATGATTGTGTGTCTGAGTGTGTTTGTGTTGTGTGGTGTGTGTCTGAGTGTGTGGTTGTAGTGTGTGTGATTGTGTGGTGTGTGTCTTGAGTGTGTCTTTTGCAGTGTGTGTGTTTGAGGGTTTGGTGGTAACGGGGTCACCTGACCCTCTCTCCCCCCTCCCCTCCTCAGCGTCATGTTGGACGGCCCCGCCCCCAGCTCCGCCCCCCCGCCGCAGGACGGGCGGCCGCTGCCCCCCCAGCCCATGAGGAGGCGGGACAAACCCCAGGTCCCGGAGAAGCCCCAGGTCCCGGAGAAGCCCCAGGTCCCGGAGAAACCCCAGGTCCCGGAGAAACCCCGGATCCCGGACAAACCCCGGGTCCCGGACCGGACCGCCGCCCCCCCGGAGACCCACTTCCTCCCCTCCTACGAGCGGCTGGAGGCCGACGACAAGAAACACAACAACAACAACAACAACATGGTGGCCGGTGAGCGGAGCCGCCATGCTAGCTCTAACGCTAGGTTAAAGTTAGGTTCACGCTAGGTTACAGCGAGGTTCTTGCTAGATTAAAGCTAGGTTCATGCTGGGTTAAAGCTAGTTCACGCTAGATTACAGCTAGGTTCACGCTATTTTACAGCTAGGTTCACTCTAGGTAAAATCTAGTTCACGCTAGGTTACAGCTAGGTTAAAGCTAGTTCACGCTAGGTTACAGCTAGGTTCACGCTAGGTTCTGGGCTTTACCCCCCATGACTCCCTTTGTGGTCGCCAGGCAACCGTTTCCGTGTGACATCAGGGAAAAGCTTTAGTCAGGATGGTGTTTTGTTGGTGTGATTGTGCAAGCTCCATCTCACCCTTCTCCTCTCCTCCCTTCTCCCCTTCTCCCCTTCTCCCCTTCTCCCCTTCTCCTCCTCTCCCTCTCCTCCTCCCCTGTCCTCCTCTTCTCTGTCTCCCTCTCCTCTCCCATCCCCCTCTCCTCCTCACCGCCCCTCCTCTCCTCCCCTCCTCCTCACCCCTCTCCTACACTCCTCCTCACCACCCTCTCCTCTCCTACACTCCCCCTCTCCTCCTCTCCTCCTCTCCCCCTCTCCTCTCCTCCACCTTTCCCCCCTCTCCTCCTCACCCCCCGCTCTCCCCTCCCCCTCTCCTCTTCTCCTCCTGCAGTCCAGACCTTCTCATTGGTCACCAGCGACACGTGATGACGGCGCCCGGATCCAAGATGGCGCCCTGACGGTAGAGCCGGATGTAGCGTCCCTGCACTGAGCATGCTCCATGGCCTCCCGCGTTTACAAGACTACTGTGAGGAGCAGCGGACCGGAGGAGAGACACGGTCGACACGGTCTCACCCCACGACCTGTCTCTCCTACCCTATCAACACACTCACTCACACAGATACACGCACACACTCACACACACACACAGACTCACAGATACTGACATACACACAGTCAAAGGTACTCACACACTCAAAGATGCTCACACGCACACATACACTCACAGATGCACACACACACACACACATACACACACGCAGACACACATACACACGCAGACACACGCACACGCAGACACACGCACACACACACACACACACACGCAATCACATTCACAGATCCTCACACACTCATTCACACACCCTCCAAACAGTCATCCACACTCACACACACACACACACACGCACTCAAAGATACTCACACACACACACACACACACACACACACACACAAACTCTCACCCACACACACACACACACACCCACATATAGAAACAGCCATTTCCAGTTTTCATAACACATGCCGTTGGTACTTATCATGAATTGTCCGTCTACTATATCAGCGTGAAATAAAGAGAGTATTTTTAATGGACCCTGGGGGGTTGGGGTGGGGGGGGGGGCTGCTTGTGTGTATATAGGAGCCCTCGTCCACAAACACGCTCCACACACGCTCCAGCGCTGGGGGGAGGGGGTATTTATTTTTTTAGCCGCGCCATTTTAAGTTCCCGACCCGGAGGGCAGACACTGCTCTCACCGCTCAACGTTTTAACACAAAGAAGAGAGAAAAGTCTACAGAGATGTGTACACACACACACACACACACACACACATACACACACACACACACACACACACACACACACACACACACACACACACACACACACACACACACACACACACGTCACAAGTGTCTGAATGTCACCTATTTAAAAGTTCTATATATATAAATATATATACGAAGAGAGAGAGAGATGCTGACGGCGCCTCATGCGGCTCTGGTCTGCACAGAGCTGAGTATTTTGCCGAGGCGTTGTTTTATTTATATTGCGTGGAGACGGCTCAGCCTCTATATCAAAGGTTTCAGAAAAAAAGACGTTTCAATTAAAGACGTTTTGAGAAGACATTTTTTTCCCTTTTTGTTTACGCCCGGGCGCGAAGAAGAGCGGCCATCTTGAAGCGGTCGGCGTCTGTCGGTTTTTGCGTCCCGCCTCCACCGATGGACAATCAGAGACACCAGACTTAGAGACAACAGTCTCAGAGACACCAGACTCAGAGACACCAGACTCAGAGACACCAGACTCAGAGACAACAGTCTCAGAGAAACCAGACTCAGAGACAACAGTCTCAGAGACAACAGTCTCAGAGACACCAGACTCGGAGACACCAGACTCAGAGACACCAGACTCAGACACCAGACTCAGAGACACCAGACTCAGAGACACCAGACTCAGACACCAGACTCAGACACCAGACTCAGAGACACCAGACTCAGACTCAGAGACACCAGACACAGAGACACCAGACTCAGAGACACCAGACTCGGAGACACCAGACTCAGAGACATCAGACTCAGAGACACCAGACTCAGACACACCAGACTCAGACACACCAGACTCAGACACCAGAATCAGAGACACCAGACTCAGAGACACCAGACTCAGAGACACCAGACTTAGAGACAAGAGACACCAGACTCAGAGACATCAGACTTAGAGACACCAGACTCAGAGACACCAAACTTACCGACAAACAGACTCAGAGACACCAGACTCAGAGACACCAGACTCAGAGACACCAGACTTAGAGACAAGAGACACCAGACTCAGAGACATCAGACTCAAAGACATCACAGAGAGACTCAGAGATACCAGACTCAGAAACACCAGACTCAGAGATACCAGACTTAGAGACGAGACACCAGAGACACCAGTCTTAGAGACACCAGACTCAGCACAAAGCAATACGGAGGTCCACGAACGATGTACAAAATGTAAAAAAAGTGTAATTTATGTACACGATTAAACAAGCAGAGTGGATATTATAACTATAGAGGTTATCAATATTAATATTAGTATTATTAGGATCAATATGCAAAATGTTCATATTCCATCTGTTTTATATCATGTGAAATAAATGTTGACATTCTTAAAACTGTCTGTGGTTGTATTTTGAGTAAGAGATGAATCTACAGTTTGTTTAACCCTAACCCTTTCCTGCTGAATGAACCCTACGTTGTTATTCAAATAGATTCTTAGGTCTAGATTCTTACTGCAGATAAAGGAAACGTGAATCATGAAACTATCAACTATTTGTCTATATTGTTCAGCTGTTAACATTGTGTGTATTAACAGAACAACAGGTCCTATTCAGAGGGTTAAACCGACTTGCAGTTGAGTTCATTTATTTCCATTGATTTCAAAACCCTGGAAGTGTAGGAACGAAAAGACATCAAGTTAATATTGTATGTAAGTTAGTATACAGCATGGCAACAATATTGTACAAGGACGTTGCTAGAATTCAAATAACTGAAGGATACAGAACTATTTAAAGAACTCCAAACATAGTGAATAGTAGCCTAATTTTTCCCAGGTCTACTCTACTGCTGACTATTGGGTAAAATAAACTTCTACACATCGGTTTAACTTTTTTTAAATATCTTAAGTTATTAAAATATGTATAATGGTTTTTATTTTACAACCAAACTGTATTTTTTCTTAGTACTAATGTGTGAACATTGGAAAAATTATAAAACACCTGTAACAGAGTGACCATCGTCAGCACCACAGGCGGTCCCCTCCACACCAGTGGGTCCCGGGGGTCAACACGAGACCCCGACCCGCCACAGACCCGACCTCCACCTCGGACCTAGAGCTCTGTGATATTAATATCCATAACCTGCCTCCAAGCTGCCCTTAGAGCCGGGAACCTGAATCCAAAACAGGCCTTCTCAGCACTTTGAGACCCGTTTCGTTCTCAGTCCACCGGACCACGAGGAGCCGAGGAGGAACGGGACCCGGTGCCGTGACGTCAGGTCCCCCCCCCCTCCCGGACCACTTGGAGCTGAGGAGGACCGGGACGCCGTGACGTCACGTCCCCCCTCCCGGACCACGTGGAGCCCGGGACGCGGCGCCGTGACGTCATGTCCCTCCTCCCCCCTCCCCCCCACTGCTCAGCCGAACAGCGCGAGGAGGAGGAAGGACCAGAGAGCTCAACTTTTCAACTCCTTAGACACCGATCTGCTCCCGGAGGTCTAAAGATGGCCGCACTCACGACCGACGGAACAGAGCGAGGTTCGGAAGAACCGGCCGATGGGACCGGGGAACCCGGCGCGGAGGCCCGGGCCCCTCCGCCGGACCACCGGCAGGAACTGCCGTGCGATGCGGAGCACGGAGCCGACATGGAGGCGGACGGCGGAGACGGAGGTGACCCATCTCCCGGTCCACATGCAGACAAAGAGCCGGTGCCGTCGACGGAATGCGGTGACAGCGACGGGAAAACTACGGAGAAACTGTGCGAGCCACCGGGGGAAAGTCCGGGTGGTCCGGCGAGTTTGGCGGGTAGCAGCGAGACTCAGCCCGGAGAACAAAGAGCGGAGAGCGGCCGCACAAAGCCCGGAGGGAGGCCCGCCGAGCCCGGGCCCAGGAGGCGGGCCAGCCTGGAGATCTCCTCCTCGGACGGAGAGCCGTTGAGCCGTATGGACTCCGAGGACAGGTCGGTGGTACTCCCAGTAGAACCAGTAGGACCACCGTGTGCTCATCAGCGGCGGGGAGCGGGGTCAATAACCTGAGGTTCCAAACCTCTGGTCCAGAACCATTGTTCAGCACCAGGGTTTAGGGGGTCCTAGATGTTCAGGGTCTCCAGTAGGATCGGACCTTTGTTGTCATTTGTTAGCCCGGATGCTTAAAGCCACTCAGTGATACCGGTCCGACACGGTCTGTCTTTTGTCACTTTTCTCGATTCTCAGTAAATCGGGACAGAACCAGAGAGACGAGACAGCAAGTGTAGAGCGAGTCCGAGTGGAAGAACCACACGTGTGTGTTTCTGTATTAGAGGTCTGAGGAGACGCATGGTCGCATGTCCAGAACGTGGCCAGGCCTGGCCAGCCGAGGCAGACCAGGTCCCTGTTGGACTTATAGACCGGGTCCCGGGTTTAGACCCCGAGAGGATCATCCCTGGATAGAGTTTGTTAGATGTGACTCTACTCTCAGAATAACATCTCGATGGGGCTATGGTGGTACCAGCATCAGAGAGAGAACTGTAAACTTTTCCTCTGGGCCTTATCTAGATGTGTGATGGAAGCTCTCTGTGGGGGTGGAGGAACGTTCAAACATCAAAAATGTTTTCCATTAGTGGAAGCCTACAGAAATATGTTTAGTAACCAGGACTTAACTGTTACCTCTCCTTAGTAACCCCTCGCCACTAGTTAAACTATTGTGAGGTCTCCATTATTAGACCGAGTCTGGGTCAGACGTTCTGAGAACGAGTGGTTGGGTGAGTTCTGGATAATAATATAATAATAATATCTGGGGACCTTCGTTCTGGTTCATGAGGATATTCAGTGTTTCAGATGGAGAACTGTTGCAAGTTAGATCAAAAGTAGGACACAAAAGTACACTACCTTTTAGCGATATTAAAACGGGGGGTTCAGATTATGTGATGAATCATGATTGATATTTGTGTTGTTGATTTGTGTGGTTGCTAAAATGGATGTTTTGTAAGATTGTAAAATGTATGCAATTTACACGTAAAAGCTAGTGATCATCTGGCATTAGAATAACTTTATAAACTTAAATTTTCTTGGTTGGTGAAACTGACTCAGTGTGTGACGGTAAACCCGTCTGGGGAAACGCGCTGACTGAGAACTGGAAGTAGGAAACCACCGTGTTTTAAAGGTGTCAGCAGGGTGCCCTTGTTAGCTTCACCATCACGTTCAGGCGTAACGACCGCGTGGGCGAGACGAGGCTGAGTTGAACTCGGGTCTGGTCTCACAGGTCCTGCACCTGTTGTGGTCTGACCTCCAGTCCACTCCACCACTCACTCTCTGCAGCGCCACGGCCGCGGTCATGTGACTGAGTCCCCCATGTCCTGCGTCCGCTACCCGCTGTAACACACTATCGTTCGGATGGTCTGCCCTGTAGCTCTTTCTCGGTCGAGGCTCAGTTCTTCTAAGCCTCCACAGATCGCTCTCTAGTCCTTCAGCCCACCCTCAGTCTCTGATCAGAGTAGGGACGTCGCGGTGACCGGGATGCTCTTCCTCATGGCTCGGTGTTTTCAGACAAGTCGAAGTCTGAATAGTTTGTAGTTTGGTCGGTTTGTCATCAGTGTCGAAGGAGGGTGTTCATAGACAGAAGTGCCAAGCACTAACGATCGCTAGATTGACCCATTCAAAGATAGCTAGGCTAAGATGCTACACGATGCTAAGTACTATTGTTTTAATGCCAGGACGGACAATATGCAATAAGTGCATAAGATGGGTGTTGGGGTAAGGGGGGAGGCTGTTCAGAGTCCAGTTGAACTCCGAACAAGTGAGTCTTGATATCATATCTGACCAATCAAAGCGCCTCATCTCCAATTGGTCCTGGGAACCCATCTTACCTGTCAGTCACACAGCGTTGTCACGGCTCCAACGCCCCACACACTTAAGGACGGAGGGCGGGACTGGGACGTTTCAGTGTCTTGGCTTGTCTTCTGCTCTCTGTGCTACTCTGAGCTCTGACCCGCAGCATCACCTTAACCCGCCCCGTCGCCACGGCGACCCTCTTGTGTCCGCAGCATCAGCAGCACCCTGATGGACGCGGAGAGCGGCGCGTCCAGCGGGCGCTCCACGCCCGCCATGATGAACGGGCACGGCGGGGGGGTCGGGGGAGGGGTCGCCGTCGGGGGGGCCGGCCCTGCCGGGGCGGGGCCCGTGGCGATGGCGGTCGGGCCCCCGGGGGCCGGGGGGGTGAAGCCCGCCCCCGGGTACACCTGCTGCTGGGACCACTGCCACCTCCAGAACCCCAGCAGCCCCGACCTGGCGGAGCACATCAGAGCCCTGCACGTGGACCCCCAGAGGGGAGGGGTGAGGCCGGCTGTCTGTCTGTCTGTCTGTCTGTCTGTCTGTCTGTCTGTCTGTCTGTCTGTCTGTCTGTCTGTCTGTCTGTCTGTCTGTCTGTCTGTCTGTCTGTCTGTCTGTCTGTCTGTCTGTCTGTCTCTAGCTCTGTCTCTAGCTCTGTCTGTCTCTAGCTCCATCTGAGTAGTTCTGACTGTCTATCTGTCTGTCTCTAGCTCTGTCTGAGTAGTTCTGACTATCTCTCTGTCCGTCTGTCTGTCCCTAGCTCTATCTGAGTAGTTCTGACTATCTATCTGTCTGTCTCTAGCTCTGTCTGAGTAGTTCTGACTGTCTGTCTGTCTCTAGCTCTGTCTGAGTAGTTCTGACTGTCTGTCTGTCTGAGGAGTTCAGTGTCCGTCTGTCTGTCTCGAGCTCTGTCTTGAGTAGTTCTGTCTGTCTCAGGACTGTCTCTGGTTCTGTCTGAGTAGTTCTGTGTCGGCGGGTCTGATGAGTTATGCGTCTGTCTGTCCTTCTGCCTGAGGAGTTCAGTGTCTGTCTGTCTCTAGCTCTGTCTCTTTCTGCCTGAGTAGTTCTGACTATCTGTCTGTCTGAGGAGTTCAGTGTCGGACTGTCTGTCTCTAGTTCTGTCTGAGTAGTTCTGTGTCGGTCTGATGCGTTCTGTGTCTGTCTGTCCTTCTGCCTGAGGAGTTCAGTGTCTGTCTGCATCTAGCTTTGTCTATTTCTGTGAGTAGTTCAGTGTCTCTCTTTCTGAGTAATAGTCTCTGTCTAGCTGCGTAGTTGTCTCATTTTCTGATTTTCTATTTGTGTATAGTTGTGTGTGTGTGTGTGTGTGTGTGTGTGTGTGTGTGTGTGTGTGTGTGTGTGTGTGTGTGTGTGTGTGTGTGTGTGTGTGTGTGTGTGTGTGTGTGTGTGTGTGTGTGTGTGTGTGTGTGTCCCTAAATCTATTTTTAGACGCCTCGCTCGGTTGGTCTCTGCGGCCTCGTGTCCCTCTGGGCTCCCCTATGACTGCGCATGTGTTCCCCTGTGTGTGTGTGTGCAGGTGTTTGTGTGTCTGTGGAAGGGCTGTAAGGTGTACAACACGCCGTCCACCAGCCACAGCTGGCTGCAGAGGCACATGCTGACCCACAGCGGGGACAAACCCTTCAAGGTAACGCCGTTGCACAGAGGCCACAGTGTCCTCCTGACACGACAGTGTCCTGTCGTGGTAATATCATGATGTAACATCACATGCTCCTTTAGTGGTATTAGGCCTAAAAAAAAAATTTGTTTGGTTCCGGTTTCCGACCGACCCTGTCAATTGATGTGCGACCCAAATTATTTTATGAGCTTTAAAAAAAAAAACACTTATGAATACACTAATGAAACAACAAATTTTGCTCAGTTTGCCTTTAGTTATATATTACTATTAGTGATTAATGACGCTCATCTATGTGAAGACATGTTAATGAATTAAGGCATGTTAGTGATTTCTCACAATAATTATCAACAATGACTTAAAAAAGGTGGGAAAGAGTTGTGCTATGTTTAGAACAGGTCTGTGGGCGTCTCATATGGTCCTTGCGGGCGCTGTGTTGGTGACCCCTGGGCTAGTGGTATTAACTTGTTCTTAACATAATATAGTCTAGTGGTGTTATCTTGTTCTCAACATGATGTAGACCTAGTGGTACATTTACATTTAGGGCATTAGCAGACGCGTTTGTCCTAAGTGAACCATTAATACGAACGCACACAACGACGGCGGAGTCAACCATGCAAGGCGACAGCCAGCTCTTCTGGATCAGTCAGGGGGAGGTGTCTTGCTCAGGGACACCTCGACACCTCGCTAGAAGGGAGCTGGGGATCTAACTAGTAGTCACATTCTGGTTCCAACATCGCTCTAGCATGTTAACACTACAAACCCCTCAGTGGTATTAACATGTACTCTTGTAGTGGTATTAACATCACCTTAAAATTACACTTTATACTTAACATTGCATATTCCTATTGGTATTAACATATAGTCCTTTAGTGGTATTAACATAACCCTCCTCCACAGTAGACATAACATTAATGGGCTTTAATTAACGCTTTAGTTCTGTTAACTTGACTGTCCATCCCCGTGACGACACTCTCATCACCTCAGGCCCGCTAACCACTGCACAGCACCGTCATACACACACGATATATACATCATCATAACACGGTACCTGTCTCCCCCCCCCCCCCCCCCCCACTCTCAGTGTGTGGTGGGTGGCTGCAACGCCACCTTCGCCTCCCAGGGGGGGCTGGCGCGCCACGTGCCCACCCACTTCAGCTCGGGGGGCCGGCCGGGGTCCAACGGCCGGCTGAAGGAGGAGAGCCCCTCCAAGGCGGGGCTCAACAAGCGGAGGAAGCTGAAGAGCAAACGAAGACGCTCCCTACGTATGTACTCCGTCCCGGCCGGGTCGCAGCGCATGTGTGAGTCTGGGGGGGCGGGGGTCTGAAGGGGGGGACGGGGGGGTTAAAGGGGACATATTATACCACTGGGTGAGAGAGGGGTTAGCCGTTACAAGCCGTTTTGAAAATCGGCCTCTTCTGACATCACAAGTCGAGGTGGACACGCCCCCTTGTGATGTCAGAAGAGGCTGATTTTCAAAACTGCTTGTAACGGCTAATCACACCACATCTGCGTGGTATAATGTGTCACCGTGAAGCTCTAGAGATGTTCCGATACCATTTTCCCCCTCACGATACCAATTTCTGAACTTGAGTATCGGCCAATACCGAGTATATAACGAAACAGCATCTAGCAGATAATTTACATTTGTATGCTGTAGTAATTATTATGTAATTATAAGAATACATTTGTATTCTTGGAGTTAAGCGTGAGCATCAATTCACAGAATTTCCGCTTCTTGAATCAGTATCGGAACAACTCTAGTTAGCTTGGGGGAAGTTTCCTGTCATTATTGTTGTGAGAGTTACTGATCCTTGAATCCTCATCGCAGCAGGTCTGGTCTTAAAGGTGACATATTATATACCACCAGGTGTGAGTGTGGTTAGCAATACAAGCCGTTCTGACAATCTGCCTCTCCTGACATCACAAGTGGGCGTGTCCACCTAGATGTGCATCTTATCCGTCTTACATCTAAACTTGTGTCTGACAACACAAAGTGTTGTCAGACACAAGTTTAGATGCAAGACGGATAAGATGCAAGAGGCAGATCTTAAAAACGGCTCGTAACGGCTAATCACACTCACCTGGTGGTATAATATGTCACCTTTTAAGTGCAGGTGCTGAGGATGGTTGGATCACGTTTATCCAAAGTGTTTATGCATTACTGTTCTTTGGAGCAGAAGGGAGAGCTTGGGCTTCAAGGAGGCCCACATGTAGACTGCGGACGTTGGGCATCGAACCCAGAACCTTTTGGCCGGTCCGCTCAAACACCAATGCACTGAATCGTTCTAATGAACTAAACTCTAAGCTAAATTGTTGTGTGTGTGTGTGTGTGTGTGTGGGGCAGCTAGCTGACCTTTGACCCCGTTGACGCCTATCTCTGTCGTGTTCCAGCGCGACCCCATGACTTCTTCGATGCTCAGACGATGGACGCCATTCGGCACCGGGCCATCTGCCTCAACCTGGCAACGCACATCGAGAGCCTTGGCAACGGGCACAGCGCCGTCTTCCACAGCACGGTACAAACACACCACTGTCCTCCTCCTCTCTACACCTCCCTCTCACTGCACCGTCTTCCTCCTTACTGCTCTCATCTCCTACAGAACGGTCCTCAAAGAACTTCCTCCTCACTGCCCGGTTCTCTTACTACCATACCTCTTCCTCCACACTGCTCTCCTCTTCCTCAGCCCGGTGCTCCAATCAAACCTCTCCTTGCTTCACCCAGTGCTGCGTTTGGCTCGTTAAAAGCCTGTTTTTGACTCTGAATGAATACACTCGACACACAAATGTGAATGCATCATGAAATGCATTCCGTGAGCTTATCCACTGCGCGGTTCGGTATCAGAGCCAGGAAGCCGTGCATCAGACGATGCACTGCTGGTCTGCTCTCAGCAGACCATGTTCTCCAGGGGCAGGGGAAACGTTCGGAAGGGCGGGCAAATCAAATCCAACTTATTTACATAGTGCCTTTCGTGCAAAACTGCAATACACGGCGCTTAACAATGCAATAAAAATAAACCAAAATGGATTAAGAGAATGCTGAACAAAATAGTTTAGACCATAGACCCTGTGGGTCCTCACCTGGGGGACCACGTATTATTGGGTCCCTTGATTTAATTGTACTTATAGTTCTGCTACCCCCCCCCCCGGTCGGTCCAGTGATGTGAACTCTGCTGGTGCCTCAGACGAGCTCTGAGGTACTAACCCATGCCATGATGTTCTGACACCTCCAGGTCATCGCCCGGCGGAAAGAGGAGTCTGGGAAGGTGAAGCTGCTGCTCCACTGGAGTCCTGAGGACATGTGAGTCCTGCTCTTTGACTGTTTCTCCTCCAATGACGCTCGCTCCCGGGCCTGTCACCTGACCTCTGACCTCTTGCTTTGCGCCCCAGACTCCCGGACGTGTGGGTGAACGAGAGCGACCGGCAGCAGCAGAAGACCAAGGTGGTGCACCTGTCCAAGCTGGCCACGGACACGGCCCTACTGCTGGACCCCAGCATCTACAGGTAGGGGCACCTGTTAGCATCATTAGCATCGTTAGCCTCTAAAGGTAGGGGCACCTGTGAGCATCGTTAGCCTCTACAGTTAGGGGCACCTGTTAGAATCGTTAGCTGCTACAGGTAGGCTCACCCATTAGCATCGTTAGCATTTAAAGGTGGGGGCACCTGTTAGCATTGTTAGCATCTACAAGTAGGCTCCCCTGTTATCATCGTTAGCCTCTACAGGTAGGCTCCCCTGTTAGCATTGTTAGCTGCTACAGCAGCGGGAGGCTCTCTTCCTGGGATCCCCATGACAATAGAATACAATACAACTTTCTTTATCCCACTAGGGTCACTTTGTCATGACAATAATGAAGACAACATGCTTAGTTTGCTACATGCTACCTCTGCTACCTGCTTTGTTTTGGTCTACGATTTAGATTTAGGGCATTCAGGCGACGCTTTTATCCAGAGCAACTTACTTACTTTGTCAGAAGAAACTTAAGCGACAATATGCCTACCCCAGATCAGATGTTTTAAGGAGTCAGTCTGTTTTGTCCTGACGTCTGTCGCTACTCTTTCAGGATGTTCTTCTAGCGGCCGTCGACGCCAGTCTCATCCTGCTATGCCCTGATGCCCCAGGAGAGGGCGCTCCACCTCCTTCTCCGTGTCAGTCCCTCCTCCTCCACCACCTCCTCCTCCTCCTCCCCCTGCTAGAGGACCCGTTCTGGGGTGTCCTACCGACCCGTCCCTGGGGTCTGGCCGGCCTGCGGTGGTACCGGAGCGAGAGGCTTAGTTTTAGGTATTCTGTCTAGACTGAAGCTAACTAACAGAAGAAACTAGAGTTAGACATATTTGTAGAAAGCTCCCTGTAAATATTTCTGAAGATTTGTAATATATTTTTATACTTTGAGAAATTACTGTACTGTAGATTATTTTGTGTTGTTTTGCCAAACTTTTTTTTATGTTTCCAAACGCCTCACTCTGGTCGGTTTGTAGTTTACAGATTACCTCGTCCAGGTCATTAAAAGTACTCCAACTTGGACTGTTTTAATAAATGTAAAACACTGGCACCTAATCTGTGTGTTTGTGTTCACTCACGTTTCATGTTTGTGTAGAAGAGAAAAATAGTGAAATAGTGCGTTTGTGTTAAAAGAGTGAGTTTGTGTCTATGGGGGAGTTTGTTAAAGAGTGTTTGTGCAAAAGAGTGTAATATAATGTGTGTGTGTGTGTGTGCGTGTGTTATAGAAAGTTTGTAAAAGTGAGTTAGTGTCAAAGGTGGAGTTTGTGTAGAAGATGCTCATGATTAAAAATTGTTCAGGTCCATCAGTCGTTTATCGAAAGTTAAATTAATGCGACTTGATAAGGCTGCGTTGAGATGACTCAGGTTTATGTATATATATGTATGTTTACGTATGTTTAGTGCAAACATTTGATGCTTTATTGATAATACCAAAGTAATAACAGTTGTAGTATTAACTGCAGAGGCGGGCCGTCAGGGCCAGCAAAGCCTTCTCTGCTGGCCTAGACGCTTTCAGAACCATAGATTATTTTTATTTTTATAAAATATACGGCAGGCCACTTGCATGCAACAGTCTTGTTGAAGTCGTTCAGAGGCACCCGGTGAGTTTTCAACTCAATGAGCAAGTAAGAAGGGAAACGGAGCTCCACAACGATAGTGGACTTTGGTTGATTTGTAAAGCCTAAAAGGGTTTTAAAAAGAAAAAGCCTGTGTTCGTTAAAGTGACATGTGATTGTTTTGAAATGTTTCTTGTTTGGTAGTATTGAATATGTATGAATTTATTGCAAAAGTCCTCTAAATCAAGCGCAGGTTCTAGGAAAGAAGCACATACTTTACAGCGTTTTTACTAAATGACGCAAGATTTTTGGTTGCATTCACGGACAGTCGGAAATTGTAGAATCGGACGAATATTACAGTCTTTTCAGCTTCTGACTGTGGCAGGCTACGTGTGTTTTGTATATTGGGTGGTTACATCAACATGGCAATAACCCTGACGTCATTATTAAGTCATTTGAAAAGCGGTTTAATTCAGGATGATTGCATTGAAGGCCTCACTGATTAACTGTATCCTGAATGCTAGATTATACCGATCAACTACAGACAGGTGTTGATCATCAGAGGGCCTATATAGTGTTCTGGATGCGAAGCGCACGGAGGGAGGGGGATCAAGTGATCAGGGGGAGGTGATGAGCACGCAGTAAACCAGGGGGCATTGACGCCCCACGTAAACAAAAACAGCTGTGACGTCATTTTAAATCGCCCTTCAATCCTGCAGAGAAGCAAGATGGCGGGTCTGCTGAAGAAGGTAAGAGTGGAGGTCATATTCTACCGTCACTTCTTACTTAGTAAACAACGCAAACTGATGAAACGTCAAAGGGGAAACATGTTGAGATGTCCGTTCAACACGTTAGCGGGACGTCTGGGCTGACGGCTGCCGTAGTTTACCCTTGGAGGCTCGGAGCTACATGCTAACACGTTAGCAAACAGAGGCTGATGGGTTCAGTATTAGAGGCTCTTTAAAGAACCAGAACCTCTGAGTGTTTCTGTTCAGAGAAGATCAGAGACACACCAGATTATGGGATATTGTTTTAGTTTGTGTGTGTGTGTGTGTGTGTGTGATATTGTATTCAGAACACTGACTTTGAATCACCAGTGTTTTCTAATTGATTCCTTACTGTCTGTCTCCTCGTCTCCTTCTCTCCTTGATTCTGTCTCCCGTCTCCTCCCTCAGACGACGGGTCTGGTCGGCCTCGCGGTCTCCAAGAACCCCCAGGAGGTGAGTGACCGGGGGTTGTCAGGCTGGGGTTAGATGATCCGGGAACAGATGTAATAGATTGAAAACGTCTTGTATGGATTTAACATTGATTTATTGGTAACTACAATTTGTTAAACCTTAATTTGGGTAAAATGTGTAGGTTTGACCTCATCTTAATGTACAGAGTGATACATTGGAGGGGAAAAAAAGCTTGTGCTAAATGTATGTTAGTATAATACCGGTTAATGACGGACACTGGGGAGCTCCTTACTCATCAAATGCTAAATATAATTTTTGAATTCCATCTGAAGCGTTATTACGCCTCTTGTTCTGGAGATGTTTTCATGCCCTTCTGAGATCTTAATGATAATGTGAGATGAGGGTCTTGACACTAAACTAGAGATGTTCCGATACCATTTTCTGCTTCCCAATTGCGAGTAAATACAGATACGGCATCTAGCATTCTAACTACCAATATCACTTGTTCTTATTGAAGGGTTCCCTTACGATGACAGCTATGTATAGTCTGTTACCTTACTGACACAATTTATTTTTTCAGAACTAGATAACATTTACATTTATAATATTACATTTTGTATTCTTGTTGTCAAGCATTCACGCATCCATGTTTTTCTGAGTTGGCATCTCGAACGCACATAGGTCAGAGACGATGCGTACTCTCCGATATTTGTATTGGAACAACAACCCAACCCTGCAGACGGCCAACATGCTGTGTTGTGTTCCCCACCCAGCGCCTGAGGATCCTGTACTCTAAGATCCTGGCCTCCCTTCAGACCCTGCCCCAGGACGCGGCCTACCGCCGATACACGGAGCAGCTGGTGACGGAGCGCTACGACCTGGTCAAGACCGTACGTCACGCACCCACAAACGTACACAACACGCACAAACGTACACAACACGCACAAACGTACACAACACGCACAAACATGCACAACACGCACAAACATGCACAACACGCACAAACATGCACAACACGAACAAACATGCACACGCGCATGAAGATGGAACCCCTGCTCCGTAAGACTCTACATACAATGGGTTTGAGCCGGGTTTAGGGTGTTATAACCTCGAGGAGACACTGGCTGGCGGTGCACGTGATTCTTGGTGGAGATTCATCATGGTGAGTTTAGGATTGCAGGACTGACCATGTTAACTTGTGACTCACTATGGGGACGAAGGGAGAATATGTCGATATAGATATGTACACTATTCATTTGAATGTTTCTGCAAACAAAGTGCATTGTGTTTTTTTGTTTTTTTTTTCAACATAAAACTAGTATCATAATATTGATAACATGATCATTTTGTTCACGATACTCGTCTTAAGAAATTGTATGCAGTTGTGCTTTAAGTTAAATATGTTCTATCACAAGTGCTGACGCGTGTTCGTTGTGTTTGGATCCAGGAGACAGATATTGAGAAGCTGGAGAAGAAGATCAACGGTGGACAGATTGAAGAGGTCATCTTTCAGGTGAGCGCTCATCTCTTCTCATGTTCTGTAGGGTTAACCCCGTCACCTCTCCTGTTCTGTGGGGTTAACCCCGTCACCTCTCCTGTTCTGTGGGGTTAACCCCGTCACCTCTCCTGTTCTGTGGGGTTAACCCCGTCACCTCTCCTGTTCTGTGGGGTTAACCCTGTCTCCTCTCCTGTTCTGTAGGGTTAACCCCGTCACCTTTTCCCTGGGGTTAACCCCGTCACCTTTTCCCTGGGGTTAACCCCGTCACCTTTTCCCTGGGGTTAACCCCGTCACCTTTTCCCTGGGGTTAACCCCGTCACCTTTTCCCTGGGGTTAACCCCGTCACCTTTTCCCTGGGGTTAACCCCGTCACCTTTTCCCTGGGGTTAACCCCGTCACCTTTTCCCTGGGGTTAACCCCGTCACCTTTTCCCTGGGGTTAACCCCGTCACCTTTTCCCTGGGGTTAACCCCGTCACCTTTTCCCTGGGGTTAACCCCGTCACCTTTTCCCTGGGGTTAACCCCGTCACCTTTTCCCTGGGGTTAACCCCGTCACCTTTTCCCTGGGGTTAACCCCGTCACCTTTTCCCTGGGGTTAACCCCGTCACCTTTTCCCTGGGGTTAACCCCGTCACCTTTTCCCTGGGGTTAACCCCGTCACCTTTTCCCTGGGGTTAAGAGATTTCATTTTTAAAAAAATGGTCACTTCAGCAAGTTCTAACGTGTGTCATGTGCGTAGGCGGAGTGCGAGCTGGCTCTCTCCAGGAAGATGGCGGAGTGGAAGCCCTGGGAGCCGCTGGTGGAAGAAGCTCCTCCCAACCAATGGAAATGGCCCATCTAAGCCCCTCATTAAAGTGTTCTGCTGTGTGATTGGTCGTCCCCTGCTTCCCAACGAAATTGTGTACAAATAAAAAAAAAATGGTGGAAATATTTTCCCACAAATATCCTAACATGCCTCGATCTGTTCTTGAACACATCACTTAATCTGGGGGAGAGAAAGTCAAGGCAGCAGGATTTGAACCTCAACCCCGTCTTTATTATGCATGAACAAATGAATATCCTTCACCAACATGAAATCGATTTGATTGGAAGAGATTTCACCCTCATGTTCTTCAAAAACCCCTAAGTACAACGATCAGGGCTCAGGTGACTTTAACGCACCATCAGTACTGGAATGTAGCACGTGGAAGCAGGTCAGACATGCTTTCGGGAGCCTTGGTAACCGCCTAGGAAGTGGCACTGGTGGCCCGCTGTAACAGCTGGAGCATTATGGGATAGATGGGCGCAAACTCCTTCCCCTGTCGGGTCCTCACCGACTGGACATAGGCCTCCAGCGCCCCCCTGTGGAGTAGAAAGAATCACAGTGCTTGTAGAGGGCTCCCTCTAGAGGTTAAAGGTACACCACTGCAGCATTACCTGCTGACGACAGCTCAGTGAACTGAGGGCGTTTACAATTTAGGGCATCTAGCAGACCTTTCTTACAATAAGCATAGAACCACGCTAGATTAACCCATTCCCTTATAAAACAGCTAGGGTAAGAAGACAAGTGCATACATTAACACGCACCTGTTTCAAGGGGAGACTGCAGTCTCCCCTTGAATACATGTTCTGCATCAACGAACACAACCTGAGACTTCATAAAGGGTTTGGCTGTGGTTCAGACCAGCAGGAGCTAAACACGTGGGCCACCAGAGGGCGCTGTGGGCCTGTACGGCGGACAGCTGTAAGTTGTCTGCAGACGAGAACACACATCATGCCTCTCAGGTGAGACGTACCTGATGAGGGTGAGACGGTCTCTCTCTGAGGGATGGTCGTCCAGCCATTGGGAGTAACGGGCGATGGACCACTCAGCGCGCTGAGGAGGCAAACACACACCTCAGGTTTAACACGCACACACATCTTAACACCTGCCCAGGTTTAACCGACTGTCACACGTCGAGGCTGGGGAGAGACGGCGCTACATGAATATTCTGCTCGATCCAATCCCACCTCACAATGAGTTCACTGACGCCTGACTGAACCTCATTTTTACATGACAATAGAACCCATCACATGACAATAGAACCCATCACAAGACAATAGAATCCATCACACACTGTCGTGGCCATAGAAGAGGTTAATTGGTAGTAAAGGAACGAAAGGCCCTTCTCTTTAGATAAGAGCGTTTTGTAACGAGCAGGACCTGCTGGTGCCTCCTGACTCGCTCACACACCACCGGGACGCTGCGTTGCCACGGTAACCACACACACACACCCGTGAGCGCCGAAATGGTTCTGGTATATGAAGGCATGGGGTTTGTGTAAGTATGTGTGTGTGCATTTGTGTGTGTATATATATATACTGTATGTGTGTGTGCGTGTACCTGGTGGGGGGACCTGAGCTCCCCGGGAGCTCTGGAGAACAGGAAGCTGAGCAGGGTGCTGTAGGGGATGAGCTCCCCCACCACCGCACTGCTGGAGATCAGCTCAGAGGTCTGGAACAGCAGGGGTCTGCGGACACACACACACATGTTGAACACATGTCCATATACACAAACACGCCATACACAAAGATATACGCACACAAACATATATATATATATATATATATATATATATATATATATATATATATATATATATATATATATATATATATATATATATATATATATATATATATATATATATATATATATATATATATACACACACACACACACACATATATAAACAAAAACACACACATACATATTTATCTCCATATACACACCCATATCATATCTCCATATACACACCCACACACATATATATATACTAGGGGTGGGCACCTCACGATTCGATTCCGATTATGAGGTCAACAATTCGATTCTGAAGCGATTATCCATGCAACAATTTTTTTTATCTACATTTCCATTGGTGATTTTCCAAAATATATATATACATCTGGGTTTGCTACTCAGTTTGCTAATCACTTCCTACTTTTGTGATGATCATTAAAGACATCAACAGATTAATTAACTTACATTGATATTTCATAAGAAAGAAATCATTTCTCACAAATATTACTTTCTCTGAAAAATGCAATAATCAATGCAGCTTGCATTATAACAGAATATGGAAGCATGCAAAAAATAGGTTTCAGTTTTATTTTATTTCTAATCTTTCTTTTCTATGTCATTAAAGGAAAAGCTGCTCTTGAATTCTTGTGTCTGGCTGTGAGTTTCCACGCATGCTATGCGTAGGCTGAATCGCAATCGTGTCAATACAAATCAGATTGGCCAATACACACTGAAAATAAATTCAATCACTTATCATTTTAAAATCACAAAAATTATCCCTCTCTGGCAAAAACTATCCCTCTCTAATTCAGATTATTAATTTATCTGCATCGAGACAGAATCGCGATGCATCGAAGAATCGATTATTTTTCCCACCCCTAATATATACACACATATATATATATATACATATATATATATATACATATATATATATATACATATATATATATATATCTATATACACACAAAAGCATACACACACCCACACAAATTACACATTACACACACAAATTACACTACACAGAAAAAGCACCCTAAAACATTTTCCAAAAATAGAAAGGTTTCCCCCCCCCCACAATAAGACCCTCACACACACACACCCAGGGAGGCTGTTCCCACCCAGGGAGGCTGTTCCCACCCAGGGAGGCTGTTCCCACCCACCTGAAGGAGCGCAGCATGCGGTAGGGCTTCCCCAGGTCAGAGACCCTCCGGCACAGGGGGGCTACCGTCAGCTCCATCTGGGGACACACACACGGGCAGACACACACACACACACACACACACACACAGAGAACACACACACACAGGTGGAGGTGAGCTTAGCGTACAGGCTCCGTAAGGTGGAGGAGATGGAGGAGGAGAAGGAGGAGCAGAGGTAGAGGAGCAGAGAAGGAGAAGTGGAGGAGGGAGGTGGAGGAGGAGAGGAGGAGGAGGAGGAGGAGGAGGAGGAGGAGGAGGAGGAGGAGGAGAGGTGGAGGAGGAGGAGGAGTAGAGGAGGAGGAGGAGAGGAGGAGGAGGAGAGGAGGAGGAGAGGAGGAGGAGGAGGAGAGGAGGAGGAGGAGAGGTGGAGGAGGAGGAGGAGGAGGAGGAGGAGGAGGAGGAGGAGGAGGAGGAGGAGGAGGAGGAGGAGGAGGAGGAGAGGAGGTGGTGGAGTAGAGATGGAGAAGTTGAGGCAGTGGAGGTGGTGGAGGTAGAGGAGTAGCGATGGAGGTGGTGGAGGTGGAAGACCCCCTCTCACCTGGGCGAAGTCAGCAGCCAGCCTCATCTTGCCGCCCTCGCCCAGCGGGCGCAGCAGGGAGGCGTGGCGCAGGAAGAGCAGCAGGGCGCGCTGGGCGATGCTCTCCGTGCGGCCGTAGATGAAGTCCAGGCACTGGAAGTGCTGGAAGTAGTCGGCCACGGAGCGCGACACGAAGCCCTGCAGCTCCCGCATGTACAGGGAGCAGGGCACCTCTGGGCGATGGCCGCTGGACAGGGGGCTGGGGGGGGGGGGGGCACGGACACACACACACACACACACTCACACATATACACACACACAGACACATACATATGCACACGCACACTCACACAGATACACAAAGATAGACACATACATATACACAGGCACACACACACTCACACACATGCACAGACGTATACACACATACATAGACACGTGCACACACACACATATCCACACATCCACCCAGACACAGATACACACGTGCACAGACAAACATACATATCCACACACACACACACACATACAGACATACACATGTACACACGCACGCACGCACGCACGCTCACACACAGAGACACATTCATTCATATACACACATGCATACAGACACACAGACATGCACAGACACACATTCACAAAATTAGAAACTGAAGGGTCAGAACAGATTGGAGAAGTTGAACTGAATCTGACACGATAAATGCTAGCATGAGGATCTGTTTTGTGGTAGTGTGTGTGTGTGTGTGTGTGTGTGACTGTGACTGTGTGTGTGTGTGTGTGTGTGTGTGACTGTGTGTGTGTGTGTGTGTGTGTGTGTGTGTGTGTGTGTATGTATGTGTGTGTGTGTGTGTGTGTGTGTGACTGTGACTGTGACTGTGACTGTGTGTGTGTGTTCCCGACCCAGAGAAGTCCTCCTGGTGCATGGTGATGATGATGGCCTCCAGGGAGTCACTGACCGACTGGAGGAGGGGCTCCACTGCCGCCCCCATCAGGACCTGCACCCCCTGACACACACACACACACACACACACACACACACACACACAGTATACACAGACACGCACACACACACACACACACACACACACACAGTATACACAGACACACACACACACACACACACACAGTAGATACACACACACACACACACACAGTATACACACACACACACACACACACACACACACACACACACACACACACACACACACACACACACAGTAGATACACACAGATACACACACACAATAGATACACACACACACACACAGTATACACATAGACACGCACACACACACACACAGTAGATACACACACACACACACACACACACACAGTATACACAGACACGCACACACACACACACACACAGTAGATACACACAGATACACACACACAGTAGATACACACACACACAGTAGATACACACAGATACACACACACACAGTAGATACACAGATACACACACACACACAGTATACACACAGACACGCACACACACACACAGTAGATACACACAGATACACACACACACAGTAGATACACACAGATACACACACACACACACACAGTAGATACACAGACACGCACACACACACAGTAGATACACACAGATACACACACACACACAGTAGATACACACAGATACACACACACACAGTAGATACACACAGATACACACACACACACACACACAGTAGATACACATAGACGAACACACACGTATATACAAACACACACAGTAGATACACATACACACACAGTAGATACACACACACACACAGTAGATACACACACACACACGTATACACACACATGTATATACGCACACACACACACACACACACACACACACACACACACACACACAGTAGGTTAGAAACACGTGACGTTACCACGGACAACACACGAGATGTCCTGCATGTCGCTTTGTTACCATGACGACCATCATCCTGCCATCGACTGAACTCACACAACATGCAGGAAATAACGACCATGTTAAAACCTTGATGGATGAACCTGATTGGCTCAGCGGGCAGTGATGCCAGCACAGGTGCGGTCGGATCTCAGGGTTTAATAACTTAAAAGTTAAACTTCAAGTTAGGTGTCATAACCCGGGTTTGGGGAGGCTTCTTTGACTATTATCCAGAACTGATTAATGATCATTAGTCCCCCGCACACAGCTCCTCATAACTAGAAACCAAACCAAAACCACGCACGCTCTGATTGGCTAGTCAACAAGAAGAAGTCATGTGACCGTGCCGGGGCCTATGGGACATTTTTGTTGCCACGGTAACTCTCCGGGTCAGATGTAAATATCTATTGGAGGATCTCAGCATTCTGAGAGGACGGATTGAAGCACGAACTGAGCTGCGTGTGTGTGTGTGTGTGTGTGTGTCCCAGTCTATGTGTGTGTACATCTAAATGCACAGAGCCGTGCCATGAGTCTAATGCTCTAATCATCCAATCTGCTGCAAGATCAATGGACACACTGTGTGTGTGTGTGTGTGTGTGTGTGTGTGTGTGTGTGTGTGTGTGTGTGTGTGTGTGTGTGTGTGTGTGTGTGTGTGTGTGTGTGTGTGTGTGTGTGTGTGTCCCAGTCAATGTGTGTGTGTGTCTGTGTGGATATGCGTGTGTGTGTGTGTCCCAGTCAATGTGTGTGTGTGTGTCTGTGTGGATATGCGTGTGTGTGTGTCCAGGTGTATGTGTGTGTGTGTGTGTGTCCAGGTCCAGGCATGTGTCTGTGTGTGTTCTGCTGATTGCCATTATCAGCAGCCCCGGAGGTGGAGGTGAGGCTGCTCATCGCTCGGTTACCATAGCAACCGCCATCACGCCACACTGAGATGCGGGCGTGCGGTGACAGCTCTGTCCTTTCCTCCTCCTCTTCCTCAGTTTGTCTCTAACTCGTGTTCAAACACCGCCTAATACTACGCCCGTCTCCTGTGGGACTGCTTCACCAAATGACTGAGTGACTGAGTGACTGAGTGACAGGACGACATAGTGACAGAATGAGAGAGTGACTGAGTGAGAGGATGACATTCTACACCAGGTCTCACTGTTTTATTTTGTTTCATTTTAATGATTATTCGTAAACTAATAATGTGTATTATGTAGCTTCTCTTTACATTCATTTAGTTTGACTATAATATTACTATTATTTCAATATGCACATCGGTATGTTACGCTGAAGTGTAATAGGTTATTATTAGGGCTGTCAAGCGATTAAAATATTTAATCACGATTAATCGCATTAATGCCATAGTTAACTCACGATTAATCGTGATTAATCGTAATTTTTCTTCCTATGCTAAATATCCCTTGAATTCTTTGTCCCATTAATTTTTCTAATTTTAATGCTCTTATCAACATGGAGAAGTGCATCGGCTTGCCTTGTGCAAATGTTTTTTTATTGATAACAACATTGGCATATACTGATCCAAACAGGACGGTACAAAAAACAAAACCTATAATGCAATTAAACGATCAACAAACAAAGATATGCCTTGAACATAGCAGTCAGGCTACTGCTTCTTTGTTTTGAGCCCAAAAAAAAAGAATATTATTTATTTTTGAAAAAATAATAATTCGCGTTAATCGCGCGTTAAAAAAATTAACGCTGTTAAAATTGGTTTGCGTTAACGCCGTTAATAACGCGTTTAACTGACAGCTCTAGTTATTATATGCACACATTGTTCTGACGTTCTCTTATGTTTTTATGCATAATATTTGTAACACTGTAGTGCTTTGGCAACACTGTTTGGTATACCACAATAGACATGCCAATAAAGCTTTTTGAATTTGAATTTGACAGAAAGACAGAATGACAGAGAGACAGAGAGACAGAATGACAGAATGACAGAGTGAGAAAGTGAAAGAGTGAGAGAGTGACGGAGTGACAGAGAGCCAGAACGATAGAACAACATAGTGACAGAATGAGAGTGACATAGGGACGGAACTACAGTGTGAAAGAGAGAAAGAGAGACAGAGTGACAGACGAGAGAGAGATAGAACAACAGAATGACAGAGTTAGAGAGTGAGAGAGTAAGAGAGACTAAGATAATGATAGAACAACAGAGAGACAGAGTGACAGAGTTAGAGAGTGAGAGAGTGAGAGAGTAAGATAATGATAGAACAACAGAGAGACAGAGCAACAGAGCTACAATACCCGTCCTGAGTCTGACTCTGAGGATTAGAACATAAGTAAGATAGCTCCGGGTCAACCCAGCTGTTGGCATGGTAACCAGTAGGGAAGAGCCGGTTGTAGCGATTAAGCCGTCTAACAGCAATCGTGTGTGTGTGTGTGTGTGTGTGTGTGTGTGTGTGTGTGTGTGTGTGTGTGTGTGTGTGTGTGTGTGTGTGTGTGTGTGTGTGTGTGTGTGTGTGTGTGTGTGTGTGTGTGTGTATGTGTGTGTGTGTGTGTGTGTGTTACCTCCAGAGATGATCTCAATGCTTGCTCAGCAGCTGTAGGATTTGAAGTCAACCCTGAAATGACCTAGAGGACAAACGCCAGGGGTCAAAGGTCAAATACTTGTCGTTATAACTTTTCAATCCATCAGAGCCTTTAATGAAACAGTCCCCTGTTTCCCTAGTGCACCGTAGATTAGTTCATATATAGTACACCATTAGCACCCTATATAGTGCACTTTTAGTTTCCTATATCATGCACTCTTCCCGTCCCCTGTGTGTGAGTGTGTCATAAAGTTAGGTTGTTTGGTGATTCACGGTCATCATCACATGTTTACTTTCGTTTTTCTGCACACACACACACACACACACACACACACACACACACACACACACACACACACACACACACACACACACACACACACACACACACACACACACACACACACACACACAACCACACACACACACAGTCTCTCTATCTCACTCAGTCTGGTGCAGTGTTTGCTTTGGCCAATGAGCTGGTAGCAGTGTTTGTAAAGGCAACGAAGTGTGTGAGGAAGAGAGGGGGTGGGGGAGGAAGAGGAAGAGAGGAAGAGAGAGAGAGAGAGAAAAGGAGTGGGGGGTTGGGAGAGATAGAGAGAGTACGAGGGTAAGGGGGAGAGGGGGAGAGAGGAGAGGGCAGAGGGAGAGAGGGGAGGAGAGGGAGCGAGCAAGGGCGGGGCGGTGGAGGGAGAGAGAGGGGGGAGGGAGAGAGAAGGGAGGGAGGGAGAGAGAGGGGAGAGTGTTTTTGATATTGCTGCTTGATATTGATGGGACGGCGTCCAACTGTCAACCCGTCACGCTACAGTTCACTCTCCTCCTGGAAGGTTCTGCTGTAGCCAGCGTCCACAGACCAGAGCTGACAGAACCACTGAACCAGTGGAACCGGCCCTCTGTGGTCACGTGATCAAGAACACGGAGGATACATAGCGGAGTCCCCGAAATCGAGATCACTATGGGCTTCGTGAACCTCGCTGCCATCTTGGCTCTAACCGCCGGCTGGGGGAATGAACCGCACACGGGTTCCTTTTGAGCGTGTTCAGAACCAAGATGGCCGCCGGGGGGGAGCGAGGCCCATCGTTCAGAACCAAGATGGCCGCCGGGGGGGGGAGCGAGGCCCATCGTTCAGAACCAAGATGGCCACTGGGGGGGGAACGAGGCCCAGCGTTCAGAACCAAGATGGCCGCCGGGGGGGGAGCGAGGCCCATCATTCAGAACCAAGATGGCCGCCGGGGGGTGAGCGAGGCCCAGCGTTCAGAACCAAGATGGCCGCCGGGGGGGAGCGAGGCCCAGCATTCAGAACCAAGATGGCCGCCGGGGGGGGAGCGAGGCCCAGCGTTCAGAACCAAGATGGCCGCCGGGGGGGAGCGAGGCCCAGCGTTCAGGACCAGGATGGCGGCGGCGGGGCCAGCGGGGCCCCAGCGTTCAGGACCCCTGAGCGACAGGTTCTCATTAGAGCCCGCGGCGCTGGGCTGGGACCCGATTAACGCGCGCTGAGGGAGGCGAGACGGGGCTTTCATCATGTTTTAATGGAGCTGAAAGGGGACAGCCGGACGGACGGACCCCCTGGGGCCACTCAGAGCCCCCAGCAGAAGGACGGACACACACACACACACACACACACACACACACACACACACACACACACACTGCCCTTTCTTCTTTCTTTCTTCTTCTGTGTTGTATATGTGTGTGTGAGTGAGTGTGTATATACGTGTGCGTGTGTGAGTTGGTAAATGTGTGTGTATGTGTGTGTGTATGTCTGAGTAAGTGAGTGAGCGTGTTGTGTGTCTATATGTGTGTGTATGACTTAGTGAGGGTGTGTGTGTGTGTGTGTGTGTGTGTGTATAGGTGTGTGAGTTTGAGAGAGTGTTACCTTGGCGACGGCCCCATGCAGTCTGAACAGGGAGTTCACCACAGCGACATTCTTACGCTGGCCGTCGGTCAACGGACCAATCACCTGGCTGGCTTCTCCCTGTGTGCACAACTACACAAACACACACACACACACACAAACAAAGACGCGCAAACAAGGTTGTCAAACAGACGGAAGCCACACACAGAGACATTTGACCGATGAAAGGAGGGACGACATACAGAGAGACAGACAGACAGGTCGAGAGACAGATAGGTAGTAGTGAGACAGACAGAAAGGCAAGAAGTGAGGCAGACAGACGGACAGGGAGTGAGACAGACAGGTAGAGAGTCAGACAGACAGGTAGTGAGACAGACAGAGAGACAAGTAGTAAGGCAGACAGATGTACAGGGAGCAAGACATACAGACTTACAGAGAGACAGACGGACAGAGAGACAGACAGACAGGTCGAAAGACATAGGATGCCAGCCTATCCGCTTCCATCACTGTGAGCTTGGACGGGTAGTGGTGAGGTGGTGAGGTGGTGAGGTGGTGAGGTGGTGAGGTGGTGAGGTGGTGAGGTGGTGAGGTGGTGAGGTGTTGAGGTGGTGAGGCGGTGAGGTGGTGAGGTGGTGAACTGCTCACCAGTTGCTCAGACTTGACGCAGAACAGCTGGACGGTCTTGGCGGCGTTCTTTGCGACGGCAACGGCCAGGTCCGGGTCGCCCGCGGCAACGTTCAGCTCACTGCGGGGCGGACAGGAAGTGGATCAGCGGAAGGGAAGCTGTCATTAGCAGAACAACCGCAGGCTGCTTGGCATAACCCTGAGCACTCAGCTGCATAAACAGCAGCATACCTTTACCTTTATCGGAGTAGATAGAACGCATTACTGACAGCGTCGACATGGCCACCAACCAACCGACCTATGCCCTGTTAATTGCAATAACGAGCGGTTATTATCGACCGATAGGATTTGACCTCCGCTCGGCCCGCACCACTTCACCAAGCGCTCACAAAGCCTCCATAGGAGGTGTTCAGCCTCCTATGGACGACGCCCACGCAGACGACCATAGGGACCAGGGGGACTGACCGAGCGTTCAGTGGCCTGGTAGAGCCTCCGCGTTGGCGTCGGACGATTCCAGGAGAGCTAGCAGCAGATGGCCTCAAAAAGACTCAAGACGGACTTGTTCACCTAGTGAGTTCACCTAATCTCTGCATGGCCTCCCAACTTACTCGCAATTTACCTCCCCCCACACCCCTCCTACACTCTTATTGTACGTTGTGCGTCCTGGCACTTTAAGACAGTACTTAGAACTGTAGCATCTTATCCTAGCTATCTTTGCGGTATACGGGTGAATGGGTTAACCTGGCGATTGTAAGTGCTTGTCACTTGGTTCTATGAAAAATCCTTACTGTACCAACAGAGATATATCGTTGTTTCTCTTTCTTCTGCCAAATGTACTTATTGTGAGCGGCTTTGGACGTAAGCGTCTGTTAAACAGCCTGAATGTAGATGTAAACGAGGCAGAGCGGCATCACGTCATCAGGCCAACAGAAGCCAGCATTCCCGGAGCCGACAGAACGCCGTGTTCTGAGCTCCCCTTACAGACGGGCTGGACCGGGTTACAGTCCGCCTCTTTTGGACACAGCTGACCTCTGCCGTCCCCGGCAGAACCAGATTTATCAGGAATAGGATGGGAAAACATGGCTGTTTCGATTGGAGCCAGTGGTGACGTTCTAAACAGGTTCTCCACAGGTTCCTGCTCTATGAAGTGATCCGGACCACCGACCTCGCTACACAACACCAACAGGATAGGATGAGTTCAGGGAAGGTTGCTAGTTCGATCCCCAGTTCCTCCTAACCTAAGTGTCGAGGTGTCCGTGAGCAAGACACCTAGTGTGTGTGTGTGTGTGAACGTGTGTGGGGGAACGTTGGAACGTGTGTGTGAATGTTAGAACGTCAACACTTCAGACCCTTGTTGTGAGTCTACCTGCTGATGTGTGTGTGAACGTGTGTGTCTGACGTGTGTGTACCCGCTGACGTGTGTGTACCTGCTGATGTGTGTGTGTGAACGTGTGTGTGAGTCGGAGTATGACATGTGTCTACCTGGTAATGTGTGTGTGAGCGTGTGTGTGACGTGTGTGTGTGAACGTGTGTGTGAGTGGGAGAGTGACACGTGCGTGTGTGACGTGTGTGTACCTGCTGATGGTCCTGATGATGCTGTCCAGTTCGTCGGGGGAGGGCGGGGCCTGCCCCCCCACGGGGAACACCAGGTTGATGGGGTCGAAGAGGCGGGACAGGGACTTGGACAGGTAGGCCGCCTCGTAGGGCAGCAAGGAGTCCTTCAGGGCCTTCTCTGGACTACACACATGAACACACACACACACCCACATATTAATACACACACTTTATATTCACATGAATACACACACACACACACACACGAACACACACACACACACACACACACACACACACACACACACACACATTAATACACACACACTTAATATTCACATGAATACACACACACATTAATATTCACTTTAACACACACACACACACAAACATATAACACACACACAATACACACACGGACGCACAAACACACACACACACACACACACACGCATATAACACACACACACGCATAGACATTAATATCAACACACACACACACACATATCAACACATACACCAACAATGCTAATGAGGAAATCTTCGGCATTCAGATGAATATTCATGACATGCCGAGAAGCGTCCCTGCAGGTATGACAGCTCCTCACACCCTATCAGGCCAGAGCGCTCCATGTAATCACAGTGGAGGAGATATAGTGGCACCGGGGGGGGGGGGGGGGGTGAACTACGCTCTGTTCTGTTAGGTCTGGTTCAGTTATGAACCACTGGCGACAACGACGGAGCTTTACAAACAGATATTACAATACTAATATCGTATCGGAATATTACAGGTATTTACAGAATCCCTGTGTTTGCAGAATCACGATTTTTACAGAATCACGATATTTACAGAATCACAATATTTACAGAATCACGATATTTACACAATCTCGATATTTACAGTCACGACATTTAGAGAATCGCCATATTTACAGAATGGCAATATTTCGAGAGTAAAGAAATATAAAGAATCGCAATGTTACAGATATTTACAGAATCGCGATTTTTACAGAATCACGATATTTACTGAATCACGATATTTACTGAATGACGATATTTACAGATCGACTTAAAAATGGGTGGTACGATCCGAAATGGGCGGCACGGTTACGGGGGAGGTGACGGTATGTTGCCGTGGCGACTGACTTATAGTCCTGCTTGGCCTGTGTGAAGAGGTCCTGGCGCTCCGCCTCGCTGACGGACACGTCCAGGCTGGCGTCCAGTGCCCCGCCGGCCCCCAGCGCCCCCTGCAGGCTGGCGCTGTACTGCTGCAGCCGGCGCCACAGCTCGTTGTAGAGGCGCAGCAGCTTGGGGTACTCCCCCTCCATCGCCTGCTTCAGGAAGGACGAGGCTGGGAGAGAGACATAGGGAGACATAGGGAGGTGGAGAGAGAGAGAGAGAGAGAGAGAGAGAGAGAGAGAGAGAGAGAGAGAGAGAGAGAGAGAGAGAGAGAGAGAGAGAGAGAGAGAGAGAGAGAGAGAGAGAGAGAGAGAGAGACAGAGAGACACACACAGTTAGAAAGAGTGAGAGACAGAGATACACAGTGAGAGTTGGAGACAGAGAGAGTTAAGAAAGAAAAGGACATGATGGAAAGAGGGAACAAAGCCTTTGGAGGAAGCAACAACGGTTCTGGGTTCACCTGTGCGGTGCAGGTGTGTCTGGTTCATCTGTAATTGATCACCTGATCACCTTAAAAAAATCGATCATGATGACACCCTTGATCTTCAGGAATAGCACCTATTAGAGTGTGAGTGGTTGTGTGTTTGTTTCCTCTCATGTGTGTGTGCGTGTTGAGTTTGTGTGTGTCCTCTCATATGTGTGCGTGCGTGTTGAGTGCATTTGTCCTTTCATGTGTGTGTGCGTGATGAGTGTGTTGGTCCTCTGATGTGTGTGTGTGTGTGATGAGTGTGTTCTTTCTTTCATGTGTGTGCGCGTGGTGTTTTTTTGCGTGTTTGTGTCTCCTCATCTGTGTTTGTCCCACACACACACGTGTGTGTGTGTGTGTGAGAGGAGGTGTGAGAGGAGGTGATGGAGGGGGGAGAGAGAGAATAAGTAGAGGGAGGAGGAGATGGAGGAGGGATAGAGAGAGAGAGAATCAGTAGAGAGAGGATGCAGAGATGGAAAAGATTGCTCTACAAATCGGCTTCGAAATCATCTGAGGAAATACCTTCAGCAGAAGTTTACCGTCACCCAGACACACTGATTACCCCATTATAGAGAGAGAGAGAGAGAGACAGAGACAGAGACAGAGACAGAGAGAGAGAGAGAGAGAGAGAGAGAGAGAGAGAGAGAGAGAGACAGAGACAGAGACAGAGACAGAGACAGAGAGAGAGAGAGAGAGAGAGAGCGAGAGCGAGAATCAGTAGAGAGAGGATGCGGAGATGGAAAAGATTGCTCTACAAATCGGCTTCGAAATCATCTGAGGAAATACCTTCAGCAGAAATTTACCGTCACCCAGACACACTGATTACCCCATTATAGAGAGAGAGAGACAGAGAGCGAGAGCGAGAGCGAGAGGGAGAGCGAGAGGGAGAGCGAGAGAGAGAGAGAGAGAGAGAGCCTCCGAGAACTACTCAGAGGACGATCAGAATGGACAGAAGGATGAATCCATTTCTCACACTTTCCCTTTTTGGTCTCCTCCCACTCTCCCTCTACAGCTCCCACTCTATCGCTCTCTCCAACACACAAACAAACTCACACGCACAAACCCACACGCACACAACCTCTCACACACACACACACACACACACACACACACATAACCTCAAGACACACACACACACATACACCTCACACACAGATTGTTGTGCAAAGTGTGAGCAGGAAGCCAAGATTGACTCTCTTGTTGTCACTTCAAGATTCCTTCTGCTTCCAGGCTCCCTGTGGTGAGCCTCCCCCACACGGACTGGGAGGTGGAGGAGGTGGGGTTGGAGGTGGAGGAGGTGGGGTTGGAGGTGGGGGAGGTGATGGTGGAGGAAATGGAGGAGGTGGGGTTGGAAGTGGTAGAGGTGGAGGTGGAGGTTGTTGTGGAGGTGAAGGGGGTGGAGGTTGAGGTAGTGGTGGTGGTGGAGGTGGAGGTGGTGGAGGTGCAGGAAGAGGACAGAGATGGCTAACTCTCTGGGCCCAGCCACCCCCGTCAGGACTGCGCTGTGTTACCGAAGCCTGCACACCAGTTCTTCATCTGTTGATACCGTGTTATTTTCCATGTTAATCTACTCCAACTAAAACCTTCCACATTTCCATCATCTCTCAAACCCAAACCACGTTATTAATAACCACGTTATTTGCATCAAAACGCTCGATAAGAACCAGCCAGTCAACAGACGTGCCTAAAGCCATTCAGTACGGTCGGTTTGAACAGGCAGCTGCACCACAAGTCCTTTCTCTCCATGATGTCATTACTGGAAGCCTTATTGATCCGTCGCATGGTTGACAGAGTTCTGGTGATACCGGCTAATTAAAGCACACTGGATGAGGCCGTCACCCAGTCCATCACCCAAGGGCTTTAATGGACCCTCCGACAACGCGATGCGGCATGAGACCCCCACGGAGCTCCGGGTCTGGGGGAGGAGGTCCGGCTCTATGAGGCTTACTGATCAACCTGAAGGTCTGCCATCGACCTGCCGTCAACCCGGCTCCACAGCCGGCACCAGGTTACACAGGAGGGGACAGAGAGGAGAGGAGGTGAGGAGAGGAGAGGAGAGGAGAGTAGAGGAGAGGAGAGGAGAGGAGAGGAGAGGAGAGGAGAGGAGAGGAGGGGACAGAGAGGAGGAGAGGAGAGGAGAGGAGAGGAGAGGAGGAGGTGACAGAGAGAAGAGGAGGAGACAGGGAAGGAGATGAGGAGTTACCTGAGGTGGCTTGGTGGAACTCTACAGACAACGTGGTGGTGACATCATTCCAGAAGGTGTAGAGAATGTCAGGCTGGCCGTCCTAGGAGGAAACCACAAACCCTCGTTAGAGCAGACAGCCTATAGGGTCGATTACACCAAACCTCCGAATCACCAGATGGCAGTGTCTATTTCCATTCAGCACGGAAGTTATAATGTACGTTTCGTGTGTTAAGTCGAAGAATGTTAAGGTAGTAAATAATAACAAAAGATTTCAGAGCCAAACAGTAGATTTACACGGCAGACTGTGGTTTGAACATTGAAGCATCGGATTTGAAATCCGAAATGTCTTTCTTATCGGCGAGAACGATTCGAAATCATGCCACAACGGAGAGGACCAATCACAGCTCAGGTCTGTCGTTACAGAGCAGAGAGGACCAATCACAGCTCAGGTCGGAAGTTACAGGGCAGAGAGGACCAATCACAGCTCAGGTCTGTAGTTACAGGGCAGAGAGGACCAAACACAGCTCAGGTCTGTAGTTAAACTGTCGCCTGCAGTAGGGCAGAGATCCACAGTGGATAAACACCACGAATAATAAATGAATGTTCAGACCTGCGGCCAGACAGACGGACCCCAAGACAGGCAGACAAAGACAGTCGGGCAAACAGACAGTAAGCAGGGCGCAAACAGAAAGACAGGCGAGTGCCACACACACACACACAAGCAAAGATAAGGCCAGACAGCTCAGTGCTATATTTACCTCCCAGATGTGGCCCAGTGTGTCTGCCTCGGTTCATCTCTCACCCTGGCCTTGTTTGCTCCCTCCTCTCTCTGCCTCACTCTAAGGTCTCTGTCTCTCTCTCATTAGCACCGTCTCAGTCTCAACGCTCGCTCATTAACAGCCGAGGTGAGGACGCCGTCGACCGACCTCAGAGCTGCCTCGCTCGTCTTTAGATGGACGCACTGACAGCAGGTAGAGGAACAACCAGGGTCTGAAGTGTAAAGTCACACGTTCATACAGACGTTCACACATACCCCCTTTCCACCAACGCAAACCCGGGGCCGGGCGGGTGCTTGTGCCGGTTGAGTGTTGGTTCTACACGCCACCTCCTAAGGAACCAGCCTGATTTTTCACAGACTTTAGGGCTAGAGTAGAGCCACTTCAAGTTAAAGCGTTAAAATGACGCTAACCCAGAACTAGACGTCACTCGTTCTTGTTTGTGGACCAGCGTTGAGTTGGTGCTGTGGATTATTTATGGGGAAAAGCCAGGAACCGATTTGAGATTGGCACTGGCTCCGAACCAGCACTGGAACTGCATTGTTGGAAAAGGGGTAACGATGGAATGAACAAAAGGGCCTGATTCCCCCGGCAGCCACCTTGGTTCAATGTCGGTTCCATCCTGGTTCTTCATGCTAGGTGGCTGATGTGACAGCGTCTACATCCAAGATGGTTGCCAGGCGAATAAAGGTCTGTAGACCATGTGTGTCGGTGCATTATTGATCATTAATAACAAAGGGCATATTGGTCCGGAACCCAGACAGTGATGTTCTGGTTTCCACGGTGATCACCGTGTCTCAAACTACCAATATCTGCCAGGGATGCAAGTGGTTAGGAGCATTGTTGCCATGGTTAAGTCTCTCTCTCTCTCTCTCTCCCTCCCTCCCTCTCTCCCTCTCCCCCCCTCCCCCCCTCCCTCTCTCTCACCTTGATGATGTCGTCGATGAAGCACACGTGAGTGACAGGGTCCCTCTTCTTGGCCAGAACCTTCTGGAGATGCTGGATCTGTTTGGGGTCAAAGGTCAACCACATTTGGACCTTAGTTAGATGGGCAAGATGATTCAGTGACTCAAACAGACAAATACAGAACATATAATCTGCAGATATAACTATATACTCCCACATAAACACAACTTGTATTTGGCTATACATTTCATTTCTGTCCAATGGGGTCTCAAGGGGTCTCAACCCCTGGCTACCTTGACTTTTATTGACTTACTTGGTAGACTTTTACTGTTAATCCATTTAGTTGTTTGTCAATTGTCAAGTACGCACTTATTGTATGTTGCTACATCCTGCACTTAAAAATAGTACTTCGCATTGTGCAGCATCTTATCCTAGCTATCTTTGTTGTATACAGGGAATGGGTTCACCTAGCGATTGTTGGTTCTTGGCACTGGGTTCTATGAACATCCTTACTGTACCGACAGCGATATATTGTTGTTTCTCTTTCTTCTGACATTTGTACTTATTAAAAAGTCACTTTGGATAAAAGCGTCTGTTGAATGAACTGAATGTAGATGTAATGTAGGTGTCCCATGGATCCTCTGCAGTGACCCAGTCCCTGGGCAGCGTACCCTGGGTCACACAGCCCGCTGACGGCCTGTCTATGGCTCCGTCAGCGCCCAGAGAGAGAGGGACCATGGCCCCAGGAATAGATGAACACGTGGCAACCCGGTGGAGCTGTCTTCTGCAGGGAGCCTGAGTGACAGCCCAAGATAAACCCGGAAGCCATCCAGGATGTGTTTGATCTATATCGGTTCCTTGTTTGATCTATAACGATAATTATATAAATAGGATGGGTGCTGGGTGTATTTTAGCTCTACGGCCCCGCGGGTGGAGTCATCTAACAGTTCTTCTCATCAACTTTTTTCCCTATTATTATGATAATAATATTAATAATAGATAAAATAATAATAGATCTTTTTTATGATGACTTTTTTGGTAGACCCGGCGGCCATCTTGGTTCTTCTTGATCTTCTGGACCACATGACGGACCCGTGTCTCACCTGCTTACACGCGGCGCAGATCTGATCCATCAGCTTCTCCAGGTTGGTCCAGAGAGCCGCCCGGAATGCCGCCGTGTTGCCCGGCGTGGGGAGCACCGCCCTGCCCGGAGCCCCTGAGCAAGGCACCACAAAGACACGCTGGAGAAGAGGCTTCTGAGGACCGTGTCTCCCGCGGAGAGGGTGTTAAGGGGGGGACTATTGTACCACCCGGTGTGAGTGCGATTAGCCCCTACAAGACGTTTTGAAAATCGGCCTCTTCTGACATCACAAGTGGGCGTGTCCACCTAGATGTGGGACGGATAGATTAGCAACGTTTTGCTACAGATTTTCAAAATGGCACACCTGGAGGTAAGATATATCACCTCTAAGAAGCTGCAACGGCTGTGGGCGTCCGTTCAGGACGTCACTTGTGCGTTTGGTCTGTGAACCTATTTTGGGGTGGCTTGTGGATCAGGACTAGGTAAAATGGGTTGCCTGGTAACCAGAAGGTTGCTAGCGAATGATAAAAATGTTTGATTGAAATGTTCGCAAACGTTTGCCTTTGTTCGCTAATTTGAAAGCATCTGGCGGCCATGTTGGTATGTCGGGAAAACATGAGAGCGCAACCCCATCGGGTTAGAACGCATCCCCCACTGCGTCGCCATGGTTTCCCCACCGGCAGACCACACAAGATGGCCGCCGTGTGGATCGAGTGTGTCCTGGTGGACCCCCTAGTGAACACAGAGCTACGGTACGCCGCTGTGCTCAGTCACATCTGGGTCAGGCCCGGCCCCCCACCCCCCCCGGTCCACAGGCACTGCTGTGGTGGAGAACACTCTCTACCCCCCCCCCCCCCCCCCCCCCCCCAGGGGCCTCGCCAACAAATCAGGGCCAGAGATGCTCCACATCCCGCTAATTTAGCGCGGCCAAACCAGGAACTAGGCCAACTAGCGATTTACCACTGTCTTCCAAATGAAAATGAGGCCATTAATTCGTACCGTGTGTGTGTGTGAGAGAGAGAGAGAGGGAGAGAGAGAGAGAGTTTGAGAGAGAGATTCTGTGTGTGTGTGTGTGTGTGTGCGTGTGCATGAGTGTGAGTGTGAGTGTGAGTGTGAGTGTGTGTGTGAGTGTACTGAATAAATAAATGGAGAATTACAATCTCTCTCTCCAGTACAATAAGACACACACACAAACACAGGGGCGTGACCCCCGCCGTGACCCCTGACCTCTGGTGCTGGTGGGCTGGGTGAGACCTCTGATGTCCAGGGCGGAGCTCACGTTGTCCCGGACGACGCCGTGGTAGGTGCTGACCACGCCCCCCACGGTCTCCCTCAGGGAGCCCAGGTTATAAAACACCTGGAGGGCCGTGCCCACCTGACTGGGGTTCTAGAGAGAGAGACAGAGACAGAGACAGGAAGAGAGAGAGACAGAGACAGGAAGAGAGAGAGAGAGAGAGAGAGAGACAGAGACAGAGACAGAGACAGAGAGAGAGAGAGAGAGAGAGAGAGAGAGGAAGAGAGACAGGAAGAGAGAGAGAGAGAGAGAGAGAGAGAGAGAGAGAGAGAGAGAGAGAGAGAGAGAGAGAGAGAGAGAGAGAGAGAGAGAGAGAGAGAGAGAGAGAGAGAGAGAGAGAGGGAGGGAGAGAGAGAAAGAGAAAGTGTTACATTTGGAATAGATCAAATCAGGTTAATGAGCTTCAAAGCACACACAAACACACACACAGACACGCGCACATGCCTGCCAGTGTGGAGGTGAAAAAAAGCTAAAAATATGATTCACAGAGTTAATGAGGGCGGGGAATCTATGAAAGGAAACAAAATCTCTTTGTAAGAGGACGACCATGTTCTGCTGTGGAGGGAGGGGAGGGGGAGGGGAGGGGAGGGGAGGGGGAGGGGGAGGGAGGGGAGGGGGAGGGGGGGGGGAGGGGGAGGGAGGGGAGGGGGAGGGGAGGGGAGGAGCAGATAGAGGAGGAGAATCGAGAAGAGAAACGTAGACGAGAACCCGCTAACAGAAAGGCACTATGCTCCAAACCTGTCAGCCCTACCTGCTGGGACAGGGAGACACAGAAACAGAGAAGGAGACACAGAGACACAGGGACACACAGACAGAGAGACACAGAGAGACACAGACAGACACAGAAACAGAGAAGGAGACACAGAGACACAGACACACAGACACACAGACAGAGAGACACAGACAGAGACAGACACAGAAACATAGAAGGAGACACTGAGCCAGACACAGAGACAGAGAAGGAGACACAGAGACAGACACAGAGACAGAGAAGGAGACACAGAGATACAGAGACACAGACACAGAGACCCAGGGACAGAGACACAGTGACAGGGACAGTAACAGAGACAGACACAGAGACAGAGACAGAGACAGAGAAGGAGACACAGAGACATGGACACACAGACAGACACAGACAGAGACAGACACAGAAACATAGAAGGAGACACAGAGACAGACACAGAGACAGAGAAGGAGACACAGAGACAGACACAGAGACAGAGAAGGAGACACAGAGATACAGAGACACAGACACAGAGACCCAGGGACAGAGACACAGTGACAGGGACAGTAACAGAGACAGACACAGAGACAGAGACAGAGAAGGAGACACAGAGACATGGACAGAGAGAGACCGAGACAGAGAAGGAGACACAGAGATACAGAGACACAGACACAGAGACCCAGGGACAGAGACACAGTGACAGGGACAGTAACAGAGACAGACACAGACACAGAGACACGGCAAGGATGTCCCAGGGAGACGCAGCGCTGGGTGGTCGCCGGAGGGAGGGGACGCCGGAGGGAGGGGACACCGAGGCGGCCGCTGGGGGCCGGTCCTGGGGGGGTGGGCGGGGGTTAGCAGGGCGGAGCAGATGGAGAGTCTTTCTGCTGGGCCCCAGAGCCGGCCTGCAGCACCCACACTGTCCAGCCCCTTACATAACACAGCACACACTGCCTCTGGGGGGGGGCCTACGTCTCTGTGCATGTGTGTAACTAGTATGGTGTGTGTAGTATGATGTGCATGTGTGTGTGTGTGTGTGTGTGTGTGTGTGTGTGTGTGTGTGTGTGTGTGTGTGTGTGTGTGTGTGTGTGTGTGTGTGTGTGTGTGTGTGTGTGTGAAGTATGAGGTGTATGTGTGTAGTACGGTTTGTGTAGTGTGTGTGTGTGTGTGTGTGTGTGTGAAGTATGGTGTGTATGTGTGTGTGTAGTATGGTTTGTGTAGTATGGTGTATGTGTGTGTGTGTGTGTGTAGCATGGTTTGTGTAGTATGGTGTGTGTGTGTGTGTGTAGTATGGTGTGGTTGTGTGTGTGTATGCATTTATTGAACGCACACAATAGCAGTTCCATACGTTCACACGTTCAGCTTGACGGAGGAAGTTGAAGGCAGACCTCGAAATAGCCGCCGGAGAAACAGAGGAGGAGGGCGGATGGGAGGGCTTCACCTGCTGTCACTGTGTGAGCGTGTGTGGTGTGATGTTCACCGTGTGTTGTTCGTTGTGTAGTGCTCGCTATGTTTGTGTGTTGTGGGTTGTGCGTTGTTTGTCGTTAGCTGTGTGTTGTTCGCTATGTTTTGTGTGTTGTTTGTTGTTAGCTGTGTGTTGTCTCTTGTGTGTTGTTCGCTATGTTTGTGTGTTGCGTGTTGTTTGTTGTTTGCTGTGTGTTGTCTGTTGTGTGTTGTTCACTGTGTGTATGTGCGTTCTGTGTTGTTCTCTATGCCTGTGCGTTGGGATGCCTCTAGAATAGATCTTGTTTATTCCACAGGGTTGGCAGAGCCGTCGCACTCGGAGCCAAGCGAACAAGCAGCTCCAGCCATCATGGAGCTATGAATACCAACCATCGGCTCCGTGGATCTCCAGCCTCAACACAACTTGTGAATGAAAAGCAAGTCCCGGCTGAAAGGCGCTGGTACTGAGATATGTTTGGGGCACCCGATTGGCTCACCGGGTAGAGTGCGTACCATCTAAACTCAGTCCTGAACGCAGCAACCCGGGTTCGAATCTTGCCTTTGGTCTGCACGTCCTCCCCTCTATATCAATATATAATAAAGCATATATATATATATTTTTTTTAAAGAACTGCGATTTGTTTTAGGTGTGAGACACCCGAGTTGGATTGGCCGTTTTGTATCTAGTTCCAGTTCTATCCGGGCCTCCAGGGAGCGGGGCATGCAGGAGGAACAGCGATGTAGCGCTGTTTTCCTCTAATGGCCTCTCCTCGAATCTCAATCGATACGCCTCAAATATAGACATCTCCATCCCGCCGGCTCCCACTCAACCATAGGCACGAGGCCTACGTGAGATGGCTCGTCTTTAAGAGCCCAATCCATCTCATGACAGTGGGGAGACTTTATCTATATCTGAGGAGGAGGAGAGGAGGGATGAGAGGAGGGGAGAGAGGAGGAGAGGAGAGGAGAGGGAGGAGATGAGGGGAAAGAGGAGGAGAGAAGGAGAAGGAGACGAGGAGAGGGAGGAGAGGAGAGGAGGCGAGAGGAGGATTGGAGACAGAGAGAGAGAGGAGAGGAGAGGGGAGAGGAGAGGAGAGGAGAGGGAGACGAGGAGGCAGGGAGAAGAGGAGACGAGAAAAACGTTTGGGAGAAAATGAGGTAGAGCAGTAGTAGTAGAGTATAGTGGAGTTTCGTCTTTTCTCTCAGAAGAAACTCACACACACACGTGGCGGGGTCACAGGGGAAGGGGGGTGTTTCTAGGTCAGATAACCGTGAGCAGCGGCCTGAATTTCTATCACCTCACACACTTACTTCAGTTACCTCTCACAAACACACACTACACACTCCACTTACTCATGTGTGAAAAACAAATGCGCACGTGTGTGGAGGAACCCATGTTCCCGTGTGCGTGCGCGCGTGTTTTCCTGTGTGTGTGTGTTCCTGTTTGTGTCACTGTGTGTGTGTGTGTGTGCATTCCTGTTTGTGTGTGCATTCCTTTGTGTGTGGGTGTGTGTATTCCTGTGTGTGTGTATTCCTGTGTGTGTGTGTGTGTGTGTGTGTGTGTGTGTGTGTGTGTGTGTGTGTGTGTGTGTGTGTGTGTGTGTGTGTGTGTGTGTGTGTGTGTGTGTGTGTACCTGGATCTCCATGCCCTGCTCCAGCAGCCTCTTGGCCTGGTTCTCCACCTCCAGCCTGGACCTGCTTATGAGCACCAGCTCGTTCTCGATCACCTCGATCCCACTCAGGTCCACGCCCTGGGACAGGTAGTCTGCACACACACACACACACACACACACACACACACACACACACACACACACACACACACACACACACACACACACACACACACACACACACACACACACACACACACACACAAATTATTATTGTCATCATGAACAGCACTGATCAGGGAGAACATTCGGCAGGGACCTTGGGATACAATATCATCACCACCACCTAGCCGATTCCATGTCTGTAAACCACGCAGATCATCAGACCAAATGAATCACAGACTGGTGTCAACAAAGTACAATCTCACTCAATCAAATCGTTTCCTCGATTTTTAATATAATATAATCGAATGCAATCTAACTTTATGGAATAAATGCAATGCAATGTAATCTAACGTAATGGAAACCCATTGAATCGCTCATCTTGTGTTTTTAGGGGACGTAAAGTCTAAGAATACTCTGACCGTCCTTCTGAAAGCAGAAGAGAAACTACTTTTTGATGAATAACCTTTGAAGATAAACGCCCCCCCCCCCCCCACCCCCAACCCCCATAATCCCCGCTTCCCCCAGAACAGGACAAACAGCTCTGTCTCCTGAACACTGGGGGGGGGGGGGGGGGGGGCACGCCCCAGGTTGGGGGGACCAGGACTGTGTTGTGTGAGTGAACCCAGCAGCATGCAGCGGGCCCCTTCTACCGGGGAGCGGGATGAGGGATGAACTGGAGGACAGGAAAGCAGGTTGAAATACGTACGCAGAAGAGGACAGCGAGGAGCAGGAGGACCGAGAGGCACGGTACTCTCTACCTCACAGAGGAGGAGGAGGAGGAGGAGGAGGAGGAGGAGGAGGAGCGGGATGAGGGATGAACTGGAGGACAGGAAAGCAGGTTGAAACACGTACGCAGAAGAGGACAGCGAGGAGCAGGAGGACCGAGAGGCACGGTACTCTCTACCTCACAGAGGAGGAGGAGGAGGAGGAGGAGGAGGAGGAGCGGGATGAGGGATGAACTGGAGGACAGGAAAGCAGGTTGAAACACGTACGCAGAAGAGCAGAGCGAGGAGAGCGAGGACCGAGAGAGACGGTACTCTCTACCTCACGGAAGAGGAGGAGGAGGAGGAGGAAGAAGAGGGGGGGAGGAAGAGGAAGAGCAGGGGGAGGATGAGGAGGATGAAGAGGAAGAGCAGGGGTAGTAGTAGGGGGAGGAGGAGGAGGTGGAAGTGGAGAAGGAGGAGGGGTAGGAGGAGGAGGAGGTGGAGGAACAGCAGGAGGAGGAGGAGGAAGAAGAGGAGGAGGAGGAACAGCAGGGGGAGGAGGAGGAGGAAGGTTAGGAGGAGATTGGGGAGGAGGTGGAGGAGTGGCCTCAGCAGGAGGTTTCCTCGTTCCTCTGGAGGCAGCAGGAGGCCCAGCCCAAGAGTTTGTAAAGGGGAAACAGAGCAGAGCTCAATTAAAAACCTCTGGTGCAACAGCTCCATAGGGGCTGAGCCCAACTGCTAAGTGGTAGGGCGAGGTTCACCCTAACGCAGAGGAGGGGGGGGGGGGGGGGGGGGGGGGGGGGGGGGGGGGGGGGGGGGGGGGGGGCAATCAAACTCATTCCCTTAAAGCTTTACCGAACGCCAGCGGAAACGGGGGACGCATCAAGTGTGACCTGTGGCAGCTCGTGTGTGTGTGTGTGTGTGTGTGTGTGTGTGTGTGTGTGTGTGAGGAAGCCCCCGTGCAAGTGTTTCGCACACTATCCAGATGCTGAGGAGCTCCGAAAACAAGTCTGTTGCACTCAGCCGCGCATCTTGAGTCTGTCCCCATCGGGACAGCTGCTGTACACACACTGTCCTGATGTGGTGATTGTAGGGGTGATAGAAAGGGTGGTGGTGGTGGTGGTGGTGGTGTTGGTGGGTGGGGTTGGAGGCTGTGGAAGTGGTGGAGGTTGGGGAGAGAGGATGGTGGTGGTGGAGGTTGTGGAGATGGTGATGGAGGTGGGGGTGGGGGTAGAGGTGGTGGTGGAGGTTATGGTAGAGATGGTGGTTGTGCTGGGGGGGGTGGTAAGGTATTATTCTTAAGTCAAGGAGAGCAGGCGAGCAGAGCTCTGTGGAGGTCATCTCAGACTCAGGCAGTGGGGGGGATTTATCTGTGTTTCTGGGTGTTTATTTGTGTGGGTGTGTGTGTGTGTGTGTGTGTTTATTTTGGTGCCCGTGTGTGTGTGACGCTTATCCCAGTGTATCCAGACTGAATTAACACTCTGCCAACCTGACATTGAACCTCAGAACGCAGGGCGGACCCCCTGAACACCGAGCATGACATCAGGACCCGACGTGAGTGCTCTGCTGTGATCGATCACCCCGCCTCCATCAAGGACGCGAGTGATTCCTCAGGACCGGCGCCGCAAGGTCAGCCCCGTGCAGCCCTCGGATGCATCACACACACACACACACACCCTCCAGGATCCAGAGATCTGGGGGGTGACGCACTCGCAATACAGCTGAGGTATGATGGATTTATAATTAGGAGGAAACTCTCTGTGAAGGTTTCGCTGAGTGAGTCACAACGTGATCACGTGACGTCAGCGCATGACATCATCCAACACCGACACTCCCTTCTCCTCCCTCCTCCTCCCTCCCCCCTCTCTCCTCCCATCTCTTCCCCCTCTCTCCTTCTCCTCCTCTTCCCCCCTTTCTCCTCCTCCCTCCCTCCCTCCCTCTCTCTCTCCTCCTCCTCCTCCTCTCTCTCCTCCTCCTCCCTCCCAGAACCCACGACTCCTCCTCGCTGTACCCAGAAGCCTCCCTTCCTCCCTCCCTCCCTCCCTCCCTCCTCACAGCCCGTGTGAGTGTTTAGGGTCGCTCCACTGGGGGGGGTCCCAGCCGCGAGCGGCGGTCCCACAGGCTACGTCTCGGGGGGCACAGTGGGGAGTTTAAATGCGTGCGTTAAACATTTACCTGGCCGCCGTCGACCTCGATCTCTGTGATGCTGACATCAATCTGAGGTGTGAAACCAATCCCTCTCCTCGCTCCCTTTCCTTCAGAGCAACACAGAACAGCGTCCGACCGTCTCCCCCCTTTCCTCCCCCCTTTGCTCCTTTCCTCTCCCTCTCCACCTGTGTTTCCTGCTCTCCCCCCCTTCCTCCCCCTGTCCCCCTCTCCTCCCCTCCCTCCCCCTCTCCCCTGCTCTCCCCCCCTTCCTCCCCCTCTGTCCCCCTCTCCTCCCCTCCCTCCCCCTCTCCCCTGCTCTCCCCCCCTTCCTCCCCCTCTGGCCCCCTCTCCTCCCCCTCTCCCCCGTTATCGCCCGTATCAGAGGGGGAGCCACGGGGAGATAAATAAAACACAACGCGCAGGGGCTGGATCGTGTGTCAGCATCACAACACACAAGCAGGCTGGAGAGCGTCCATCTGCTTCCCCTCAGCTTGGATAAACACACAGGGGTCTGAGCGATGAGGCAGGGAGGGACCAGAGCTCTGCATCCAGGCCCAAACCCCCTCCCTCCCCCCCCCCCCAACCCTAACCCACACACACACACACACACACAGCTTCCAGCCCCCCCCCCCCCCCCCCCCCCCCCCCCCCCCCCCCTCCCGTCACAGACGGCCCCCAGTCCTCCACCCGCTTCACACCGTTTATTTATTTACACATGGGTAATATTCCCCGAGAGCGATATCCGATCGATACTAATGTCGTCCGCCGTGCCGGAGTTCGGCCGCGCCGTGCCGAAGTCTTCGGCCGGAGACGTCAGCAGACTGAGACATGACGGACAGCGGAGGAGGAGGAGACTCCCACACCGGGGGAGCACTGTCTGAACCACACCGACGCAACGCTCGATCCTCTCTGCCAGCACTCCGGGGTCCGACCCCGCCGAACCCTGTCCCGCCGTCTCTTCGGTTGCCATGCCGATGCGGACACAGAGGAGACACACCCGGCGACTGCTCGCGGCACCATGAACAGGCGCAGGATGGATTCAGGCTGCCATTGGTTTCACGAGACGTTCCCATAGCGATACGGCAACATCAACGCGACAACACTATTATTAAGTTGACTCTGGACCGATCCTTCTTAAGACACTTCCCCCGCCTTGTCGTGCAGAGCTCCCTCCACCTAGAGGCCATAGTGGTGACACTGGTGGAGGAACCTTCTAGAATCTTCGGGGGAAACCATGACAACTCAATGGAAACGCACTATAAATGGAATACATTTCTCTTTAGCTCTGCGATTCCATTCCCCGGTCCAGGCAGCAGTTAGAAAGCATCTCCGTTGCGTCGTCATGGTTTCCCCAGCCTCTGAGGTTTCCCAGACTTCCCCTAATGGCCACTAGGGGAACAAGGTGTAATATGTCTTAAAGTGAATGTGGCTTCGCAATCGACCCGAGCGCGTACACACTACCAGCCGCATATCCCCGGTGGCTGACCTTTGACCTCCCTCTGCAAACAGACAGCTGTGGAGGAGGAAGAGGATGCGTCCATTAGCATCCTCATCGCCACGGTTACCCTGCCGGCCTCCCTGAAGAGGGCAAACACACTTAGGGAAGCTGGCGGTACGGAGACACAAGAGAGAGAGAGAGAAAGAGAGAGAGAGAGAGAGAGAGAGAGAAATAGAGAGAGAGAGGGGGGGGAATGAAAGAGATACATAGCGAGAAAGAGAGTTACAGAACAAGAGTGAGAGAGAGATACAAAGAGAGCGAGAGATCGATACAGAGGGGGGAGAGAGCGAAAGTGATACAGAGAGAGAGAGAGAGAGAGAGAGAGAGAGAGAGAGAGAGAGAGAGAGAGAGAAAGAGAAAGTGTTACATTTGGAATAGATCAAATCAGGTTAATGAGTTACAGAACAAAAGTGAGAGAGAGAGAGATACAAAGAGAGTGAGAGATCGATACAGAGGGGGGAGAGAGCGAAAGTGATACAGAGAGCGAGAGCGAGAGAGAGAGAGAGAGAGAGAGAGAGAGAGAGAGACGACAGCCCAGGAACAAGCTGGCAGTGCAGGAGTGTTAAAGCCGTGATCTGAAACCAATTAGTGAGCATCGGAGGTGTAAAGGGGATAGAGTGAGATAGAGTCACCGTGAGAGAGAGAGAGAGAGAGAGAGAGAGAGAGAGAGAGAGTCACCGTGAGAGAGAGAGAGAGAGAGAGAGAGAGAGAGAGAGAGAGAGAGAGAGAGAGAGAGAGAGAGAGAGAGAGAGTCACCGTGAGAGAGAGAGAGAGAGAGAGAGAGAGAGAGAGAGAGAGAGAGAGAGAGAGAGAGAGAGTGAGTCACCGTGAGAGAGAGAGAGAGAGAGAGAGAGAGAGAGAGAGAGAGATCGACGGACCATCGCAGAGAGATAAAGCAGAGGGAACCGAGCACATCGGCGTGAGCAGGGGAGCACGCGTCCCCTCCCTCCCTCCCTCCCTCCCTCTCTCACACTCTGATTCTCTCTCTCCCTCACACTCTCTCTCCCTCACACATTCTCTCTCTCTGGCTCCTGGGAGAGTGACCTGCCACTCGGAGCTGTGATTCCTCAGTCCGAGAGACGGGCGTCCCTGGAGGGTAGACCGCCATCCCACCGTCGGAGGAGGAGCAGCAGGAGGAGGAGGAAGAGGAGGAGGAGGAGGAGGAGGAGCAGCAGCTTAATCACAACAAGAGGAGCAACGCGCCGCGAGGAGCGGCTCTCAGGCACCTGGGACGAGGAGAGATCCGAGGACGTGCAGGGGGACAGGAGGAGGAGCCGGGGCTACGAGGAGAGCAGCGCTACGAGGAGGAGCGGGATTTACACCGTCTGAGAGCGCCACACCGGCAGCCCAGCCCCCCCCCCCCCCCCCCCCCCCCCCCCCCCCCCCCCCCCGAGGTAAATACCTGCCTGCTGCCACGCGCCGGGGGGAGTGTGGGGACCGCAGGGTGCCTCCGAGGGCTGGGTGCTGGGTGGGGTGTCTGGGGTGGGTTCTGTGTGGGGTGGGGGCTATGGGGTGGGCGCTGGGGGACAGGGTGCTACCAAGGGGTTTCGTCTGCTTTCACTCGGACGGACAGCAACAGCGTGTGTGTGTATGTATAACACGTGTGCGTCTGTACTCACTCATTTACATGAACTCAGCGTACACGTGTGTGTGTGTGTGTGTGTGTGTGTGCGTGTGCGTGCGTGCGTGTAATCACTCGTTATGAACACAACGTGCACGTGTGTGTGTGTGTGTGTGTGTGTGTGTGTGTGTGTGTGAGTGTGTAATCAATCGTGCACGTGTGTGGTCACTAATTCATATCCATGCAGCCCGTTCAGTGCGAGAGCGAGGGAGAGCGATGTGGTTCTCAGGTGATGAGGAGCAGAGTGAAGAGCAGAGAGTACATGCACACGCACACACACCAGCACACATTCACATGCGTGCGCACACATTCACATGCGTGCGCACACACACATGAGTAGCATGCGCACGCACAAACGCAGACACGCTGGCTCACATGCACACACTCACACGTGCAGCACACTCACTCACACACACAAACATGCACTCACACACACCTACACAAAGCCCTATGATAATTCAGAACCCGTGATTGTTATCACTATACAATGAACCTTCTGAATGAACATAACTCTATTCACTTGAACCTCTTGGGAGATTATACCATCAGATTAGTCTGTCTCTATTCACTAGTCTAGTTAGTGAATTCATCTCATGAAACAAGCTCTATTCAAAATAGTCTAGTGAGTGTACCTATCTGATGAATCAAGCTCTATTCAATAGAGTCTGGTGAGTGAATCTATCTATCCAATTAATCTAGGGTACATTTAAGCAGCAAAAGCAAAAGCCTTTCAATTGCTGAAATAACAAGATAAACCGATATGAAACTGTACTCTTCATATCCTGACGTTTGACTGTCAATAACAAGTGCTTAATTATTCATAGTGAAGACAACAAGATGGATAAGCTACACAGACCATGCTAACGGCTGTAGCAGCCTATCGTAGCTACACAGACGGGGCTAACGGCTGTAGCGGCCTAGCGTAGCTATACGGACCACGCCAACTACTGTAGCGGGCTAGCGTAGCTATACAGACCATGCTAACTACTGTAGCGGCCTAGCGTTAGCTACACAGACCGGGCTAACGACTGTAGCAGCCTAGCATTAGCTACATAGACCGAGCTAACGACTGTAGCGGCCTAGCGTAGCATTTTCACAACGATTTCCTGAGATGCACGACAATCTACTGACAACTAACCTTTTAACACACACAAACACACACACACACACACACACACACACACACACACACACACACACACACACACACACACACACACACACACACACACACACAGAAGAAGAAGATGATGAGATAACAGCAGAGGCGGCTGTGATGTTCCCCGTCGCCTCCTGTTGGTTAACCAGTTGTAACCCATAGTTACCGCCCTCCTTCCCCCCTCAGGTCCGTAACACACGAGGCGATGGGTGGGGGCCAGGCGTAACCGTTGGCGACAGCCGCCTGGCCGAGATGATGTCACCGTCTGCATGGACCCATTGTCTCTCCATCGGAGGCGCGGGGAAGCGGTGAAGGTCAGACGGGGTCACGCCCACTGCCCCAGCGAGGGCCCCCCCCCCCCCCCCCCGCCGGTGACCCCTACCGGGCGCTCTGACCTTGGGTTCAGGTGCTTACCTCAGAGGACATCCAGGGAGGCAGAACACAGAACACACTGCTCCACAGATCCGGGTTCTCTCTCGGTGTCTCCGTGGACCGACGCCCGGGAGACCACGAGATACGGTGGATTATAACGTGGAGCTCAGGCTTTGGGACGAGGAGGAGGAGGAGGACGGCCGAGGAATAGGTGGATAAATAAAGGATGACTGAGCCGGTCTTCATATCTCGGTGCTGAGGGAAAGCTGACAGAGAGAGGGGGGAGAGACGACAGAGAGCTGACAGAGAGAGGGGGGAGAGACGACAGAGAGAGGGGGGAGAGACGAGGGAGAGGCGACAGAGAGAGGGGGGAGAGCTGACGGAGCGAGGGGGGAGAGCTGACAGAGAGAGGGGGGAGAGAGGACAGAGAGAGAAGGGAGAGAGAAGGGGGAGAGGACAGAGAGACGACAGAGAGAGAAGGGAGAGAGGGGGGAGAGAGGACAGAGAGCTGACGGAGAGACAAGAGAGAGGGGAGGGAGAGACGACAGAGGGACGACAGAGAGAGGAGGGAGAGACGACAGAGGGACGACAGAGAGAGGAGGGAGAGACGACAGAGGGACGACAGAGAGAGGAGGGAGAGACGACAGAGGGACGGCAGAGAGAGGGGGGAGAGACGAGGGAGAGACGACCGAGAGAGGAGGGAGAGAGGACAGAGAGCTGACGGAGGGGGACACACTGGAGGCCTCAGGCCTGGGCGTAAGGGGACAACAGCGGGACACAGCAGCTAATGAAGGAGAGCATTGATCCGGTTGTACAACAGCCCTGGAGAGGAGGGAGGGAGGGAGGGAGGGAGGGAGGGAGGGAGGGAGAGAGGGAGGGAGGGAGGGAGGGACCGGTCTCAGTGTTCTCACTAATTCACAATCAGCTCTCACCCCCACCCTCTTGTCCTTGTCTGGCGGAGACCAGAGGTGGAGGAAAACACATCAGCCCAGTCCTTGCTGTGGACTTAGTCGACTGGATTAGGAGTAGGAGGGGACCCCTGAGGAACGCCCCCAGCCCTGGGTCTAACCCCGACCACCCCGGGTACAAAAGGTCCTCACCAGGATGGCGGGGTCGGGTCCGGCTGGCTGAGCTGGGACTCGGGAGAGCAGTCCACTGGGATGGGGGGTGAGTTCAACACAGTAAACACACCTTTAAGCCCCTCCGGGAACATCGCATCCCCCAGAACATCCATCAGGACGATCCACCGTATACACACACCGCACACAACGCATATGTTTACATGGAACGAACAGGAACTGAGGAGTTCCGACTTTAAAAAAAAAAAAAGCTGCGAGTTTATCAGCCACGCTTCAAAATAGACGCTCCATATTTAGCTGTTTGCTCAAATATTGAATTTGTTTTACTCCAACGTGTCGAGATGTAGAGATTCTACATCTCCACCGCTGGAACCTGTCCAGTGCCTACAGCTCTCTAGAAGGCCATGTATTCCCCAGGTCTGGACTGAAGGCCTAACAAAGGTTTAGCCGTTGTGTACATTCCCCTCAGTGGCCCGCGGGTCTCCGTAGTTAGGGGAAAGCCGAGCTCCCCAGAGTTAGTGTACAGGCCAGGGCTTGAGAGTGTGGGTCTGTGCTATTCGGAACCCCACGGATGGAAAGTCCCCCCTGTTTGGCCCCCATCATCTTTACAACGAGTAACAACGATAACCCTGAAGCAATCCTACAAATCGAATCTCATAACCAAGCCCGACACATACATTCAAAGTCTGCTCTTGACTAAAACAATTAAGACAAGCAGTGTTACCAGGGATACAAAGAGACACTGATGTGAATGTGTGTCTTAGTAGTCACCAACAGGCGACACCAACGATCACCGATGTTGTATCCGACTTGTCAAACATTATTCAACCTGCTAAGTGACTGAAGAGGTGCATGCTGCAGCCAAGGCTCGCTCTGCCTTGGCTCCTTGCTAATGTGTCCTGTCCCCACACCGACCTGCTCTCCCTAGCGCTCCAGCGCCACTGAGGATGATGCACATCTCCCCGGTGCTGAGCTTAGCAGCCACCATGAGCAACCTGACCGTCTTGGACGCTGGGGAAGACGACACCAGCGCAGACATGGACGTCTACCCACTCAGCTTCCAAGTACGTCCGCATCACAGTGACTAATATGTCAGGATAGGCCAGGTTGAGATCAGGCCGGGTAAGGTTTATATAAGGATTCGAATTGGTTGTCGTCTGAACTCAATGTCCTACTTACAATGTATGACCACTGCTACGAAATGCACTTCCATCAAAGAAGAAAACGTACGCTGTGAAACTCAGGCAGTGCTTGGAGGAGGTAATGGAACAGCTTCTGCTTATTATTTGTACGTCTTGGTTCGTGATGATCAGAATCAGATGGTTGACTCACGACACTTTCTGAACCGGTTACCCGTCACCAACCCTGACTGAACACCGTGCGCCCCCCCCACAGGTCGCCCTGACCAGCCTCCTGATCCTGGAGTTGGTGCTGGGCCTGAGCTCCAACCTCACCGTGCTGGTGCTGTACTGCATGAAGCAGAACCTGGTCAGCTCCGTCTCCAACATCGTCACCATGAACCTGCACGTGCTCGACGTGCTGGTGAGTCCCAGCGCCGCCCCCCTAACCCCTCAATATGTGCGGGGTTTCTTTCACATAAAAGGTCCCATATTATACCAACCGGTGTAGCCGTTACAAGACCGTTTTGAAAATCGGCATCTAGTGACATCACAAGCGGGCGTGTCCACCTAGATGTGTGCTGGATAGATCAGTCTACCAGCCTGCCCAGTGGCATGTAGCGAACGTTGCTCATCTGTCCATCACACATCTAGGTGGACACGCCCACTTGCGATGTCACTCGAGGCTGATCTTCAAAAACGGCTTTGTATGGCTAATGACGCTCACCCCTGGTTGTATAATATGGGACCTTTATCGACGTTCCCGGCCTCCCCCCCGCCTCCAGGTGTGCGTGGGCTGCATCCCGCTGACGGCCGTGGTGATCCTGCTGCCCCTGGAGTCGGACACCGCCCTGCTCAGCTGCTTCCACGAGGCCTGCGTCTCCTTCGCCAGCGTGGCCACGGCCGCCAACGTGCTGGCCATCACGGTGGACCGCTACGACATCTCCGTGCGGCCCGCCAACCGCATGCTGACCATGGGCCGCGTGGTGGCCCTGCTGGCCTTCATCTGGGCCCTGTCCGGCCTCAGCTTCCTGGTGCCCTTCGTGGAGGTGGGCTTCTTCAGCCAGGCCGGGTCGGACCCGTTGAACCGGACCGTGCCGACGGCGGCGGCGGCGGCGGGGGGGGCGGCCCACGCCAACGAGTACTCGACCGAGCCCGGCCTGTACTACCACCTGCTGGCCCAGATCCCCATCTTCTTCTTCACGGCGCTCGTCATGCTGGTCACCTACTACAAGATCCTGCAGGCGCTCAACATCCGCATCGGCACGCGCTTCCAGCACAACCCGCCCAAGAAGAAGCCGCCGCCGAGGAAGAAGGCCATCTCCATGACGACCCCGCCGGCGGTGGCGGCGGCGGCGGCGGGTGCGGGTGCGGGGGCGGCGGCCGAGTCCACGGACGGCGCGTCGCAGAGCAGCACGGGGGTCCGAGGGGGCTCCGGCGCCACCATGGGCATGAGGGCCTCGGTGTCGGTCATCATCGCCCTGCGGAGGGCCGTGAAGCGGCACCGCGAGCGGCGGGAGCGCCAGCGGCGGGTCTTCAAGATGTCCCTGCTGATCATCTCCACCTTCCTGCTGTGTTGGACGCCCATCACGGTGCTCAACACCGTCATCCTCAGCGCGGGCCCCAGTGGCTTCACGGCGCGCCTGCGGCTGGCCTTCCTGGTCATGGCCTACGGCACCACCATCTTCCACCCGCTGCTCTACGCCTTCACGCGCCAGAAGTTCCAGAAGGTGCTCAAGAGCAAGATGAAGAAGAGGGTGGTGTCCGTGGTGGAGGCCGACCCCACCCCCAACGTGGTCATCCACAACTCCTGGATCGACCCCAAGAGGAACAAGAAGGTCACCTTCGAGGACGCAGAGGCCCGACAGAAGTGTCTCTCCTCGGAGAACGTTGAGTAACTCTGGGAATATGTTTCCGGGGGAACGAGGAACGTTACGGAACACGGTGACTGATCCGTAGAGACTCCCGGGCTTCCGAGGAGGAGGGGCAAAATTCCTTTAAAAAAAACGTGGTTGCAAAAAAAAAAAGGCTTCCAGGTGTAAACAAAACGTTATCTTGAGTTCTCGTTTGTCGTAGGGTAAGCTTGCGAGATGCTCCGGGGAAGCGTTCGATGAGGGAGATCTCGCCCAGAAGATCCACTCTGAACCAGGGCTGGCATCAGTTGCTTGTGTAGATGTTTGAGACATACTTTTGCAGCAATAAACTGAGCTGAATTCTGTATTAAATAGTACCGCGATTAAAAGAACAATAGGCTATATCCGGGCTTCACAGCTCATTTAGGGAGATAATGAGTATTTATCAGTGGTGTTGTGGGTTGGCCTCAGCACCACCACAGTAAGGAACCTTTACTCTAAACTGCAGTGATGTCTGTTCTTTGGTTTTTTCCTAAATGAGTCCAATGTGTGTAACAGATGTACAGTTCTTGAACTCATTAATAGTATTTAATAGTATGTGTCCACTTTTTGTATTGAATGAGGATTAAAAAGGTGCACTCAGTGGCAGCGTCCCTGCAGACATGTTTGGCCAGTGATAGAGACATGTGAAGTCTATTTCCAAACAGCTCTCAGTAGGGACTCCCTCTCCATCTGTTAGGTGATCACATCGACACATAACATTTTGCTTTTCCTAGGCGTCGTTTCAGTCGCCATGATTCTTTCTTTCATGAGGGGAAGGCTATGTACCTATTTGTGTTCCATAGAGGCCTGACATGCCAGAGACACGCCAGAAACCTCGGGCTTTGTTCTTTGCTATCAGAGGTAACCGTTAGTTAAGGGTATATTAGATGAGCTCAGATACACGAGCACGGAGGCTCAGATCTAACTATATGCTGGAGGGTTGAGAGTGGCTCTCTCGCAGGCTTTCACCCAGACCAAGAAGGTCCTGCCCGTGAGTTGCATAATGATGAGAGAGTGCAGAACATTTCAGAAAGGTCAAAGGGTCAAAGGCACGACCCCGTCCGCTATAATTAACGTCACTCGGACATGTGAACCTAAACTAGGGTCATGGTCAAAATCAAAAAACGGAATATCTGAAAGGCGCTGAAATGAGTCAGCAACACTGAGGCAGAAATTTCTTTCAACGGGGACGTGAACTTTGTGATAACATGCCGATTAACTCGTATGAATATTGTGAAAATGTTCCATAGAAATGTACGGTTTATTTGAACACATTATCCACGTTGTCATGGGAGTAAAGAAACACAACAAAACCCTGCATCCTGATTCCTTCTGTGAAACTAAAGTAGAAGGTCTCACCGCAGTGCAGTACGCACACACAACACAGAGAGAGACCAGCAGGGCTCAGAGAGAGAGAGAGAGAGAGAGAGAGTCCTGGGCTGGAGGGGGGGTATGCCTCCTGGTCACCCAGATCAATCCCCTCTCAGGGCACACCATGTCCTCATAGTAAATTGTAAATGGACTGCATTTATACAGCACTTTTTCCTAACCAGGGCTACCCAAAGCTGTGTACAATATTGCCTACCATTCACCCGCTCATGCACCCGTTCACACAGCGACGGCGACATCAACCATGCAAGGCGACAGCCAGCTCGACGGGAAACAGGTAGGGTGAGGCGTCTCGCTCAGGGACAACCTCTACGCTCCAGGAGGAGGAGCCGGGGAATCGAACTAGCGACCCTCCGGTGAACGGCCGACACGCTCTTCCTCCGGAGCCGCGTTGCCGCCCGGTCGTGAAGGGATCATAACGCGGGGCACGTCCTCCTGAGAGCGGTTCTCTAACGAGTGGGCCGCTCTAGATCAGCCCGATGAGAGGCACTCGAGTCTTATCTGCCCCGGGCTGACCTTCGGCTGGTGTCTTTATTAGGATCGGGCTGCGGTCACTGCAGTCACACACTGCCAAACGCCAGGCGGCCGGGCCCTGGCATTTGTTCATAGAACCAAGAGCCAAGTCGTTAACAATCGCCACGATAACCCATAGCCAACACAGATAGCTAGGATAAGACGCTACACAATGCTAAGTACTACTTTTAAGTGCCAGGACGTACGACAAAGAATAAGCGTGTACATTTTGTTCCAGGACATACAACTTACAAGTAGTGCGTACATTAAGTGCCAGGACGTACAACATACAATAAGTGCGTACATTAAGTGCCAGGACGTACAACATACATTAAGTGCGTAAGAGGGGTGGTAGCGGTAACGGGGGGGGGGGGGGGGGGGGAGCTCCCCCGGGGCAGCGGGGGTCCTGGCGGCGGCGTCCCGAGAGACGGGTTAACTTCTGGGATACTTATAGTGCAACGCAGCGGTGTGTGTGTGCCCTACTTCATACACAGCATCGTGAACGGTCGTCCGCTCACGTGACGACGCGGACCGGCCAGCACAAAGTGGGTGTGGGCCGTTACCATGGGAATGACAGCCCCCCCCCCCCCCTTCCTCCTTAGAACTCACCGCTTAGAGTTCAGGATCGAGCTGAAACAGGTTTCACGTTCCCTCCCTCCAAGATGAAGAAAGGCAACACAGTGTGTGTGTGTGTGTGTGTGTGCGCGTATGTGTGTGTGTACTACAAAAAAGGCAGAATGATTGCTTTGTGCACCACACGCTTAATGGACACACACACACACACACACACACACACACACACACACACACACACACACACACACACACACACACACACACACACACACACACACACACACACACACACACACACACACACACACACAGCGGGAGCTGGGTTAAAACACTGGTCTCGTCGAGCCCAGCTGTCACGCTCCACTGGCGGGCAATAAACCAAAAGCTAACGTAGCGATAGCACGGAGATAGCCGCTAGCTGTGACACAGCACTCATCAATAGCACTTTTTTTCCGACGGAAGGTCAGGGCGCCCTCGGCGGGGCCGTCCACCAGCCCCGCCAAGGAAGTTGGGGCGCCCGGGAACACTTCATAACAAGCCCTGTCCTTGGAAGAGGAGGGGGGATCGAGCTATTTACAGAATGCAGCTTTATGCTGCACACGCTTGGTGGAGGGGGGGGGGGGGTGATTTATAAAACACCTGCAGTGCACTGCACTGCGTTTCTGAGGAGGTGTGGTGTGGGGTGGATGTATAGGGTGGAGTTAGGGTGGAGTTAGGGGGGAGGTGTGGAGGTATAGGGTGGAGTTAAGGTGGAGGTGGGATGGAAGTAGGGTGGAGGTATAGGGTGGAGTTAAGGTGGAGGTATAGGGTGGAGTTAGGGTGGAGGTGGGATGGAAGTAGGGTGGAGGTATAGGGTGGAGTTAAGGTGGAGGTACAGGGTGGAGTTAAGGTGGAGGTATAGGGTAGAGTTAAGGTGGAGGTACAGGGTGGAGGTATAGGGTGGAGTTAAGGTGGAGGTATAGGGTGGAGGTATAGGGTGGAGGTACAGGGTGGAGGTATAGGCTGGAGTTAAGGTAATAGGGTGGAGTTAAGGTGGAGGTATAGGGTAGAGTTAAGGTGGAGGTACAGGGTGGAGGTATAGGGTGGAGGTACAGGGTGGAGGTATAGGCTGGAGTTAGGTTGGAGGTATGCGGAGTTAGGTGGAGTTTAGGTGGGGGTGGACGGTGGTCAGGTGGGTGGTCTCGGGGGGGCCCCCCCCTCACCCCCACTTTACCACAATAGCAAACAAACGGTCAAACACAGTCTGAACCCGGGTGAACTCCCGGCGGACGCGTTGTTGCCACGGCTACAAGCGGTGTGTAATGCACCCTGTTAACAGCGAGTTATCCGACCCGCTGTGGTACAGTGGGACAGCCGAGAGCGGCGCCGTACGGCTTCACCCGTTCATGTGTGTGTGTGTGTGTGTGTGTGTGTCTGTGTCTGTGCATCAGTGTGTGTGTGTGTGTGTGTGTGTGTGTGTGTGTGTGTGTGTGTGTGTGTGTGTCTCTGGTTCCTACCCAGTTCGTTGAGGCTCTGGGCCGCCTTGGTGATCTCCCGGCTGCCCGCCTGCAGCTGGGCCTGGAGCCGCTTGCTGAGGAACAGGATGCGGATGATCCTCCGCAGCAGGTCACAGGCCACCTGGGGGGGACAGGGGGACACTCAGACCTGGACCAGGGACACTCAGACCTGGACCAGCACTTAGACCTGGACCAGGGACACTCAGACCTGGACTAGCACTCAGACCTGGACCAGCACTTAGACCTGGACCAGGACTCACTCTCAGACCTGGACCAGGGACACTCAGACCTGGACCAGGGACACTCAGACCTGGACCAGGACCCACTCTCAGACCTGGACCAGGGACACTCAGACCTGGACCAGCACTTAGACCTGGACCAGGGACACTCAGACCTGGACCAGCACTCAGACCTGGACCAGCACTTAGACCTGGACCAGGAACACTCAGACCTGGACCAGGACCCACTCTCAGACCTGGACCAGGGACACTCAGACCTGGACCAGCACTCAGACCTGGACCAGCACTCAGACCTGGACCAGCACTCAGACCTGGACCAGGGACACTCAGACCTGGACCAGGGACACTCAGACCTGGACCAGGGACACTCAGACCTGGACCAGGGACAGATAGACCAGGACCAACACTCAGACTGGACCAGCACTTAGACCAGGACCAGGGTCATTCAGAACAGGACCCACACTCAGACCAGGACCAACACTCAGACCTGGAGCAGCACTCAGACCAGGACCTGGGACACTCAGTGCCGGACCAGATACACTTGACCGCTGCTACAGTCAAACACTTATTCACTTTTCCCTCATCGATTCCAGTCGGACGAAGCCACAGACAATAATCCATAAATCCCATTAGTCTGATTATTCAACTAAAAAGAAATAAACGTGTTCCCATCACATTGTCGTTTCTCATCCATCAGGGCTCCGGCTGAGAGCCCTCCGCAGTGGAGCTGATTCTCTCACAGCACGTTGAACTCTCTAATGGCTGACGGACGAACCTACGACACTCAAGTAACGGCTCCTGAATGTCGCCGACAGCCTCTCTGATGTCCGTTACGCAGGAAGGAAACAAACGGTAAATAGACTGCATTTACACCACGCTTTTCTAACCAGTGGCCACTCAAAGAGCTTAACAATACTGCCTCACATTCACCCATTCACGCACACATTCACACACCGACGGCGGCGTCGACCACGCAAGGCGACAGCCAGCTCGTCGGGAGCAGTCAGGGTCGAGGTGCCTTGCTCAGGGGACACACCGAGGAGCAGGGGATTGAACTAGCAACCTTCCGGTTACCGGACAACCCCTCTACCTCCTGAGCTACAGGCCGCCCCTGGGATGGAGACAACCACGAAAGGTTCACTACATCACTGTGGGTCTACTCCATAACGGACTCCATCGGCTGTTCATTTGCCGCACTGCTTCACTGCAGTGATGAACACTCAGTACAAACTATAGAACCGTTTAAAATAGACTCAACATGACAAACGCAGTGAGTGGTGTTCACTTTGTAGAGCGTGATGGCGTCGGCCTCTTCTAGCGGTCGCGGTGAAGGTCTGACTCCCAGAGAGGTGTAAAATAACGGAGGGTGGAATGGGACCCATGGCAACCGCGTATCGCTTACATACTGACCGTCTCCGCTCAGCCTCACCCCAGCGGGGGGGGGGGGGGGAGGGGAACAGACGGCTCCTCGCTCAAATCCAGAAAGGTCAGGTCACCTTAACACATGGTTCTGGTAAGTGACTCTTATTTTGAAAAGCCCGGTCAGCGCGGCACTCAGACAGACACCCCCTGCTGGGTCACGTCCTCACGGTTCAGATCGGACATATGGACCTCTTCCTGACGCCAGCCACACACACACGCACAGACGCTCACAGACATACACACACATAATAAAGAATAGTGCACAAACAGGAAATACTAATGACGATCCTGTTGAACCAGTACAAGCCCATATCTTAGGCCCTACTGCAGCGCTGGTTTACGTCACAGGCTCCCTCCCCAAACACACAGGGATGCTTGCACGAGCACGCACACGCGCACTCACACGCACGCACACGCACAAGCACAAACATGCGCGAGAACCAGTACACACACACACGCACGCACACACGCACACGGACGAGAACAAGCATGAGCGCGCACACACACACACACACACACACACACACGCACAAGCACGAACAAGCACGCACAGGCCGAATCACCCCCACACACGCGGTGCACCTGCACGCCTTCACCAGCCGACTGTAAACGGAGCGATCGCTCAGCACCAGGGACCGAGTGTGTTATGAAACGATCACAAACAGACCGGAGGACCGTCGGGGGTCTGTTTCGCCCGTCGGCACGCGAGCCAAACTGGTTCTCAGTGGTGGCTGGGGAATCACATCCAGTACCAACCAAGCTAGTGTTTTACAACCAAGATGGCCGCCAGCTCAACAAGGCCTGTCGCAATCATTCCAGGTCACCACACTACCGCCTCGTTCGCGTCCCTATTCGAGAGGACCGCAATCTCAATCACAGTGAAGGAGTGAGGAGAACCTCCCTTAAGAATCAGGGAACCTTGAGAAAGAACCTCCTTGACGGGACTGTGAGGAGTGGGACGGAGGCCCGACGGACCCCCAGTCCTCCCAGTCCTCCCCCCCCCCCACCAACACCCAGCTGGTACGGGCTGGAGCTCAAGGAGCTGGACCTCACCTGCAGTCTGGCGAGTTGGGTGGTCCGGGCCACGATCTTGTTGTAGGGGTCCACGATCTTAGAGCGCATCCTGGGGCGGGAACAAACACACGCTGTGATTGGAGGGGCTGGCGCTTTATCAAGGTGTATTTATAGAGGCCCTGGGTGCGTGGAGGAGGGACATACCTGTCAACAGCCCCTTGAAGAGCGTAGATCCTGGACTGCATCATCTGGAGGACCCCTGATGAACAAACGGTAAACGGACTGCATTTATACGGCGCTACTCAATCCACCACTCAAAGTGCTTTACAATATCGCCTCGCATTCACCCATTCACACACCCAGGGCGGTGTCAGTCTTGCAAGGCGACAGTTAGTGGGGAGGGGCCTTGCTCAGGGACACCTCGACACTCAGTTAGGAGGAGCCGGGGATCGAACCAGCGACCTTCCGGTTACCAGCCGACCCGCTCTACCACCTGAGCCACATGGCGCCCAAACAACAACAACACAAACGCTACTTCTTCTTCTCTGCTTCGCTCCAGGGTGAATGTAAGACGTACACATGCTTCCCTCTCTATACATCGTTTTCTAGCAAAGCCAAACTCAATAGATAATTCCCTGAACAAAAAACTCTGAACAAATTTTTGTCTGTCTTGTTTATATGTAACATTGTATCTTCGGATTTAAATTCGAAATCCTCTTCATAGTGTTTTAAAAATAAAAGCCTACAGGAAGTAAAGCTAATTTCAACATGAAGTGACGCATTGCATTGAGGGCTTTAATTAGGTGACCACCAGTGCCATCTGGTGGTCAGTCGGGAGACATGCAGGTATCATGATGCATAGCAGGAGACTCACCCTCCAGTGACTCTATCCCAGGGGCCTGGGCCAGCAGATCTTCATGCCTAGCAACCACCTGGCAACCGGGACAGGAGACAAGATGGAGTCGGTAACAGTGGGACGGTAGGACAAGATGGAGATGTGTGTGTGTGTGTGTCTGTGTCTGTGTGTGTGTGTGTGTGTGTGTGTGTGTGTGTGTGTGTGTGTGTGTGTGTGTGTGTGTGTGTGTGTGTGTGTGTGTGTGTGTGTGTGTGCGCGCGTACGTGCGCGTGTGTGTGCGTGCTTGGGTATCAGGTTGTGTGTGTGTCTGTGTGTGAATGCGTACCAGGCTGTGTCTGTGTCTGTATTTGTGCGTGTGTGTGTCTGTGCGTGCGTGTGTGTCTACCTGGCTGTGCAGCTCCCGGTCCAGTTGGCTGATGCCCTGAGCCAGCTTGGCCAGCTGCTCAGTGATGATGGCATGGTGGATGACCTGGGCGGTGTACGTCTTCACGTCAAAGCTCTCCGTCAGGAAGTCCACGTAGCACTCTGCAAACAGGGCGGTTACGGGAATAAACCAATGTTCAACGCTTCAACAACGAGGAAGAATTCAGGAAACTGACTCTAGTTTTTCCTTAGAAGCACAACAATATGGTGGATCGCCCTCATCACAAAAAAGTACTGACTTCTACTGAGAGAATGGTGCACTACTGAGAGGACGGTGCACTGACGTTACAGGTGCACTTTGTTTTGACATTACATTTACACACTTTAACCTATTGTGAAGTACTGGCACTGGGCCACTTATAGTTTATACTTTTTGTTCTGTATATCCTGTTCGCCTTGTATGTTCTGTATGTTTACTTTAGTATATTTTTGTTTCCCTAAGCACTACTACTATTTTTATTGTATTATGTCCTGTGTCTTCCAGTGCTGGTGTTCTGCAGTAACACAGGAATTTACCCTCCGTGGGATTAATAAAGTTGTATCTATCTATCTATCTATCTATCTATCTATCTACCTATCTACCTGTAAGTCCATTGTAGTGAAGAACGACGTTTTTAACCACACACTTCTCATAGTAGAGCCAGTGTGTCCTCAACACTAGATGTATTTAGTACCATTAGATGTATTCAGTACAAGATGTATTCAGTAACATTAGATTTATTCAGTACTACATGTATTCAGTAGTAGTAGTAGTGTCCAGTCTCTCTTTACGGGTTAAAGAGAGACTGGACGGTGAGCCGCTGTCATCGACCACATCAATCTTATTACTATCATAAGTAGTACTACTAGTATGAATTAAACGTTCCAAACACGTTCCGTTTGGACCGACAACACAGAACAGTATCAAGCACGAAAGGAGAAGAAAAAAGGAGCAGAATTACCATCTTTTAAAAGTGAATTCGTGGAAGATTCTCCTGTCGCCTCCATGTTGACGCTTTATCCCCGTGACGTCAGACTCCAGCGATGACATCAGCAGTGCGACTCCAAAGCCTGCATTGACCGCTACTGACCGCTAGGGGACAGTACCTTGACGACAGAGCCTGAAATGACCGCTACTGACCGCTAGGGGTCAGTACTGGGACTACAGAGCACACAGTGACCGCAACTGACCGCTAGGGCTCAGTACTGTGTCTACAGAGCCTGCAGTGACTGCTACTTACCGCTAGAGATCGCCTCTACTCTGGTATATGAAATTGTGTCCTATGCATTTACAGGTATAAATGAATCACTGCCGAAAGAAATTATATTAATTAGGTTGTCATTCTTATTTTATTCCTCATTTTGAATATATCTTTGTTCATGTTATTGACTCCTGTCATTTTATTTACTAACACAGACACAGACACACACACACACACACACACACACACACACACACACACACACACACACACACACACACACAAAGAAAAGCCTAGTAGTATGCAGTCCTCATAAACTATGTCTTCATCTGACCATCAGCGACTGCTTGACTTATCCATTCATTGATTGATTAATCTTTCACTGTACTGTGCCTTGAGAGAGCTGTGTTGCGGCTAATGAGTGCTCCCCCTCCTCCCTCTCATAGACACAGAGCTGTAGAGGCTTTCACTGAGGACCTGACCGGCCCGTTTTGGTTTTGTTTGTCACATTTCACATCTTATCGGAAGGCAGAAAGCCAAGTGTAACTATTGAGCCTGACTTAACGGGCCCCGATATACTCCCAGGTGACAGTGTTGTTAGCCACTACAAGTAGTTTCAATATCTGCCCATCCCTGTGCCTTAGTGAGGTCTCAAGTGGGCGTGTCCACTTGAGATCCAGCAAGGTATGCTTGAATAATAACACTCCCACTGCCACTTGTGATGTCACTAAAACACCGATTTGTCCAAGAGCCCTCGACAACAAACAGGGACGTCACTAGGATTTAGAGGCTGGGAGGGCTTAACCCCTAGCAGTTCCCGAAGTGCTAAATGTTTATGTCACATCTTTAATGTGGTTCTTTAATTCATCATTTATTACAGTAGAGTACAGCAGAGCATCTATCAGGGCCTGTTTTCTGGCTCACTCTTTTCTTTACTTGCCTTAAGACCTACTGCTTCCCGCTCCTGAGTCTTCAGGATGTCCTCCTTTTTAAAAAATATAAATAAGCTAAACAAAAGTAAGAGTTGGTATGATTATGTTATGACAATTTTTGTAGGGGGGGATTTTGAACATCTTGGGGGGGCTTAGCCCACCCACAATAGGCTTAACGACGTCCCTGACAGCAAAGTTAATTTAGTGTCTGACGTCAACAATTCAAACCATTTCTGACTTTCTCACCCCTGGTATAAAACGTTCAATCTAACATCAGCTGGCTAGCATGTTCTGCATGTTAATGCGGTCCGATCTAGTCTAAAATTCCCCGTTGTGCTCTGAAAAACAGAAGTAGCGCTGTAAGGGAAACATATATTTTTATTTTCATTGTGCAATTCAGTCATTGCACTCGTCACGTTCTGTTGCATTCCAGAACATTTCATTCACAACGCACAACGCCATCGACAGAACACAAACACTAATCTCATCTCACAAATCGTCATTGTCATGTTATTCATTGGGGCCATCAATTCAACCCTTGTATCCATGGCGACACTAGCTTATATCGGTAAACGGTTTGAAGATACAAGGAGCCGTGAATATACCTCAGCGGAGGGACAGAGCGATGGAAACGTTTTTGGTCCTTTAAAAATGTATCGTACCGAAGAGCAAACCTTCCCAAACCACAAACACTTCCTCAACACCCAGTGAGTCTTTTTTCGTGTGCCATCGTTCGGTCAACCTCAACCGTTTACTTCATTAAGCTTCACAGATGATTGACAGGTAGGCCTACAGACCCATTATGTAGGCCTACAGTCAATCTGGCCTGCAGGACTGGTACTGGTTCCTGGTCCTCACCTAGACCAAGCAGGACTGGGAGCCAGTGGCTGCGTGTTGTGAGCAGGCAGGACTAGCCTCACCCGACATCACCATGTGCCCTGAACCTCTGATACAGAGAGGAAGGAGGCAGAACAGGGCCAGCCTCAGAAACCTGAAGACAAGACTTTCATTGGCTGTCAGCGTTGTCAATCCGGAGATGCGGATGTGGATGGTGGAATCCGGGTCTCAGTCTCTTATTTCGTAAACCAGTGAGCATGAAGTCTCTCTATAAGTTGTGCGTCACCCCCCAGGTCTGGGGCTCCGGGGGTCTGGGGCTCCGGGGGTCTGGGTCTCCGGGGGTCCAGGTCCACAGGAGGCTGGCTTGAAGGTCATCCTCCCTCCCCCTGACCAGGAGGGGTTCAGACCCGGCTCCCCAGCGCTGGGTCCCAGACCTCCTGTGAGGGACGACTCTGAGACCAGTCGGCATTGAGTCCAGGTGAGCCAGGCCAGTCCAGGTCCAGGTCAGACCCCCTCCGTCAGCCTCCTCTCCAGGCGGTCCAGGTACAGGTCCAGGTCAGAACCAGGTCAGACCCCCTCCGTCAGCCTCCTCTCCAGGCGGTCCAGGTCCTGGTCCAGGTCCAGGTCCAGGTCAGACCCCCTCCATCAGCCTCCTCTCCAGGCGGTCCAGGTCCTGGTCCGGGTCAGACCCCCTCCGTCAGCCTCCTCTCCAGGCAGTCCAGGTCCTGGTCCAGGTCAGACCCCCTCCGTCAGCCTCCTCTCCAGGCGGTCCAGGTCCAGGTCAGACCCCCTCCGTCAGCCTCCTCTCCAGGCGGTCCAGCTTGGCCAGGTTCTCCTTGAGCAGCTTGGAGCCGGGGTTGAGGAGGAGAGCTCGCTGGTAGAAGGTCCTGGCGGCCGCGTAGTCACCCTGGACACACACACACACACACACACACACACACACACACACACACACACACACACACACACACACACACACACACACACACACACACACACACACACACACACACACACACACACACATTCTTTAAATGTTTGGTGTGTTGAAAAAAAATTCAATCTGGCCAGTTCCCGTTAGTCGTTGACAGCCTGTTTGTTCTCTCCCCCACCTTGATGTGCTGGATCCCGCCCATGTTCATCCAGGCCTGTGATTGGTCAGGCTTGAGCTCCACCGCCAGCTTGTAACTCTGAAAACAGAACCAACCGATAGGGTTCAGCCGGGGTCCAGGGTCACACTCCCCCCCAGCCATTGGCGGGTCGGTTGGCCCATTTCGGAAGTAAGAGGTTCTTGGTTACGTTTTAAACCATTGCTTGGGGGAGACCCCTGGACAGAAAGGTCTGCTGGTCCAGACCGGTCCAGACTGGTATAGACTGGTCCAGACTGGTATAGACTGGTCCAGAGAGGTCTGGATTAGCAGACCAGTCCAGACTGGTATAGACCGGTCCAGATCGGTCCAGACTGGTATAGACTGGTATAGACTGGTCCAGAACGGTCCAGACTGGTATAGACTGGTCCAGAGAGGTCTGGATTAGCAGACCAGTCCAGACTGGTATAGACCGGTCCAGACTGGTATAGACTGGTCCAGATCGGTTCAGACCAATCCAGACTGGTATAGACTGTTCCAGACCAATCCAGACTGGTATAGACTGTTCCAGACCGGTCCAGACTGGTATAGACTGGTCCAGACCGGTATAGACTTGTCTAGATCGGTCCAGACCGGTCCAGAATGGTACAAACAGGTCCAGAGGGGTCTGGACTATAGCAGACAGAGGGGGCCAGACCGGTCCAGACGGGTCCTGGGGGGTCCTGGGGGGGTCTGGTACCTGGAAGGCCTGGTCCAGCTGGTTCATCTCGCGGAGCTGGTTCCCTTTGGAGAAGTGGAGCTCAGCCCGGACCGCCGGGTCACTGGGGCTCTGGAGGAGGGCCTGGTCCAGGGCATCCACCGCCTGGGGGGGGGGGAGACACACATTAACACACACACACACACACACACACACCTACACACACACATTAACAAATATTTTACAGAGGCGGACCCTAACATAGACCGACGCCCCCACCCGCCCACCTGTGTGTGGTTGCCCTGCTTGCTGTAGATGGCGGACAGCAGGCGGTAACACTCGATGCAGCCGCCCTGCCTGGAGATGATCCCCAGAGTGATGTCCTCTGTCTCCCGGGGCTGACCCGCCATGGCTAGGACCTGGGCCTGGGGGGGTGGGAGGGAGTGGGGGGGGAGAGAGAGAGAGAGGGGGGGGGGGGGGGGAGGGAGAGAGATGTATTCCTTCTTTAGAAGCTACAGTAGCACGGGCTGTTCATCTTGGTGTAGGAGTGTCAGCATCCATGTGTTTAGGTGTATTTCTTAGTTTGTACAGGTATAGGTGTGTGTGTGCATATGTGTGCTGTCTGTCTGTGGCTATGTGTTTATCTGTGCGTGTGCTCGCGTGGATGTGTGTGTTATTGTATGCGTGTGTGTCTGCCTCTGTCTGTGTGTGTGCGTGTGTGTTAATTTATGTGTGTGTGTGTGTGTGTGTGTGTGTGTGTGTGTGTGTGTGTGTGTGTGTGTGTGTGTGTGTGTGTGTGTGTGTGTGTGTGTGTGTGTGTGTGTGTCCCACCAGGGCCAGCCAGATGTCGGTGTTGTCGGGCTGCTGGGCGGCGGCCTCCCGGTACACGGCCAGCGCCTCCTCGTAGCGCCCCGTGTTGTAGTACAGCGCCCCCAGGGGCACCAGGATGTCCACCTTCCTGCTCACGGCCAGAGCCCTGCCGGGGTCAAAGGTCACAAGGTCAGGCCCAAGGATGTCCACCTTCCTGCTCACGCCAAGGGTCAAAGGTCATAGGGCACAAGGCCAGGCACCAGGATGCCCACCTTCCTGCCCTGCCAGGGTCAAAGGTCAAAGGTCACAAGGTTAGGCTTCAGAAGAAACCACTGGGACTGGAGCCAAAGGGACAGAACCAGAAACACAACCAGGGCTGCTTTCCAATAGTCTGGTCTCTGGGATCTGATTCTCCTCTGGCTTCCTGCTACGTCTCCAGATTACTTCCTCCCGTCGGGTCAGACTGAAGCCAGACGCTCCTCCTAAATCCTCTATGGCTGGGTTCCAAACACTTGATGCCTCGATCCTCCTCGGGCTCCGAGGAGGATCGAGGCATCAAGTGTTGGAACCCAGCCATAGACTTTTCACCACGCACTATTATCACGGTAGCTAGCACCCTATAGGTCCTGGTCCCCCGTATGGGACCTGGTCTTCACCTCCCCCCCCCCCCCCCGCCCCCCCAACCCACACACTCACCTCTTGTACCAAAGCTCCGCCTCCTTGTTGTCATTGGCCGAGCGGAGGAGACGGCCCAGGTTCACCATGGCAACGTAGTGCTGTGGCTTCAGACGCACCGCGTTCTGGTAGTGGACGGCGGCACGGTCTCCCTCTCCTGGGAGAGAGGAGAGGGAGAGAGGGGAGAGGGGAGGGGGGAGGAGAGGGGGAGAGGGGAGGGGGAGAGAGTAGAGGGGAGGGAGGAGGAGAGAGGAGAGGGAGTGAGGGGAGGAGAGAGAGAGAGGAGAGGGGGGAGGAGAGAGAGAAAAGAGAGGAGTAGAGAGGAGCGGAGGGGGGAGGAGAGGGAGAGAGGAGAGGAGAGGGGGAGAGAGGAGGGGGAGGAAAGAGGAGAGGGCAGGGAGAGAGGGGAGAGGGGAGGGAGAGAGAGGAGGGGGGAGGAGAGGGAGAGAGGGGAGGGAGGAGGAGAGGGAGAGGAGGAGAGGAGTGAAGAGAGGGGGTATGAATGAAGAGAGAGGAGTAGAGACGGGGGAGAGGGGAGGAGAGGAAAGGGGAGGAGAGGGAGAGAGGAGAGGTGGAGGGGGGAGGAGAGGGGATGAATGAAGAGAGAGAAGAGACGGGGGAGAAGAGAGGAGAGGGGAGGAGTGGAGAGGGGAGGAGAGGGAGAGAGGAGAGGAGGAGAGGAGAAGAGGAGGGTGTGATCGTCAGTATAACAGCGCTCTGTCCACCGGTAGCTCTGAGTATCCGGTGGCAGCACCAGGTGTGATCCATCATACAGGTGAGGCGGTGAGGGTCTCCCAGCCCACCTGTGTCCACCAGGAACACTCCGTAGTTGTTGTGGAGGTCAGAGCTGTCGGGACACTTCTCCATCCCCCGCTGGTACACCGCGTTGGCCTCGGCAAAGCGCTTCTGTGGGAGAACGGAGAAGACAAGCACCCTTTATCAACCTTTTGTCATGATAATACAGTGCAGGGGGACTGTGTGTGTGTGTCTGTCTGTGTGTGTGTGTGTGCGTGCATGCATGCGTAGTTTGCGTACGCGTACATGAGTGCGTGTGTCTGTGTCTGTGTGCCTGTCTGCATGTATCCGTTTGTGTGTATGTAAATGCGCGCGCGTGTGTGTGTGTGTGTGTATGTGTATGTGTATGTGTGTGTGTGTGTGTGTGTGTGTGTGTGTGTGTGTGTGTGTGTGTCTGCACCTGTTCAGCGTACAGCGAGGCGAGGCTGGAGTAGGCGTCGGCAAAGTGCGGGCCGTAGCGGATGGAGTCCTGCAGCAGGAGCTCCGCCTCCTCCTCCTCCCCCCTGGACCTGCACACCATCCTCATCATCACCACTAAGACCAGCACCATCATCATCATCATCATCACCACTAAGACCAGCACCACCATCTTCATCATCATCATCATCATCATCATCATCATCATCATCACCACTAAGACCAGCACCACCATCTTCATCATCATCATCATCATCATCATCATCATCATCATCATCACCACTAAGACCAGCACCACCATCTTCATCATCATCATCATCATCATCACCACTAAGACCAGCACCACCATCTTCATCATCATCATCATCATCATCACCACTAAGACCAGCACCACCATCCTCATCATCATCATCACCACTAAGACCAGCACCACCATCCTCATCATCATCACCACCACTAAGACCAGCACCACCATCACCATCGTCATTGACACAACTAAGACCATCATCTTTATCATCATCATCCCCACTTGTTAGTGAGTGTGTGTGTTAGTGAGTGAGTATATATGTGTGCGTAGGTGTTTGTGTCTACATGCGTGTGTGTGCAAGTGTGTGTTTTTGCGTCTGTGTAAGTATATATATATACATATACTGCATATATACTAATGTCTGTGTGTGTCTGTATGGGTGTATGTCTATGTTTATGTGTCTGTGTCTGTTTGTCTATGTCTCCGTGTGTGTTTCTGTCTGTGTGCGTGTGTGTGCAATGCGTGCGTGTGTGTGTGTGTATGTGTCCACGTGTGTGCGTGCGGTTACTTGAGCAGGTTGGCCAGGTTGAAGAGCGCCCGGTTATGCTGCTGGTTGGTCTTCAGAGCTCTCCTGTAGTAGCGCTCCGCCTCCTCCGGGTGGCGCGTCAGGGTGCCCAGGTTGTTCATTGCACTGGCGTGACGCGGGTACAGCCTAGGGGGAGGGGAGGGGGGAGAGAGGAGAGGGAGGGGAGGAAGGGGAGAGGGAGGGGAGGGAAGGGAAGAGAGAGAGGAGAGGGGAGGGAGAGGGAGGAGGGAGGGGAGAGGGAGGGGAGGGAAGGGCGGAGATGGAGGGGAGAAGAGCGAGAGGGGGGGAGGAGAGGGAGGAGAGGGGGGGAGGGAGGAGAGGGAGGGGAGGAAGGGGAGAGGGAGGGGAGGGAAGGGCGGAGATGGAGGAGAGGGAGGGGAGAAGAGCGAGAGGGGGGGAGGAGAGGGAGGAGAGGGAGGAGAGGGGGGGAGGGAGGAGAGGGGAGAGAAATATGGGAAAGAGAGGTGTAGAGAGGGTGAGAGAAAGATGGGGAAGAGAGGGGGAGAGAAAGATGGGGAAGAGAGGGAGAGAAGATGGGGAAGCGAGAGAGAGAGAGAGAGAGAGAGAGGGGGAGGAGAGGGGGAGAGAAAGAATGAATTGACTTTAATCGTGTGTTTGTGATTCCCACAGCTTCTCTCCCCCTCTCCACTAGATGGGGCAGCACCATCACTTTTAGTTCTGTATCTTTTCCCGTCTTGAGGATCTCCACTAAGGGCCGCGGTGCGTGAGGCCCGGGAGAGACCTCTCTGAGGCTGAGGGGGTCCGGCGTCCTCCTGCCCCGTCTCCTCCCCCCTCCTCATCCACCTCCCCGCTCCTCATCCACCCCCCCTCTCCCCCCGCCCTCCTCCTCCCCTCTCCTCCCCCTCTCTCCTCCTCTGGAGACCAGCTCAGCAGTTCAGACTCACGACCAGACAGCTCCGCTCAGACACGAACTCTCCCCCACCAGGGCAGAGGGAATGTAAGTGGCTGCCGTGGCAACCGTCTCTGCATCTCTATGGTAACGCCTTGGCCGGGTGCTCCATCGGTCCGCTCTTTGAGAAGAGACGTCTTTGAAATGAGAGAAGCCAAAATAAGCCCAGGTGGAGGGAGACGGCGGTGGTCTGAGGTGAGTCACCGGCCCCTCAGGTTCTTAAATGTTTCATGTGACCTTTTACTGTGATAGAAGGTGTTATTATCATGATTAGTATTATCTATAGGCCACCCCATCCGCCACTGACACGGCCTATTACAGAAGCCTGCTGCTTTAGTTAAAGAAGCAGGCTTTGTGTATTCTACAGAGAACTTCCCTTTTGTTTAACAACTTTATACAGGAAAAGGAAACACAGACATGTTCATTCCGATGGAACCAGGCGCTTTCAACTGAACAAGTGTTTTTGGTTTTTACCCTTTAAAAGGACACGCTGTCACTTTAAGTGATTGAATCGATAGCCGCGCACTTTGTGGTTCAGGTGAACAGAACACGGGCACTGGACTGAACCAACGCCATTACACGCATGATGAGGCCCCACTGACTGTGTGTGTGTGTGTGTGTGTGTGTGTGTGTGTGTGTGTGTGTGTGTGTGTGTGTGTGTGTGTGTGTGTGTGTGTGTGTGTGTGTGTGTGTGTGTGTGACTGGTGTTTCTACCAGCTGCGACCCCAGGGGTTCAATCTCTCTGGGTTTGCCTGTTGCAGACCACATACAAACACACCGATGGGGACACACACACACACACACACACACATTGTGACACACACACACACACACACACACACACACACACAGATGGACACACACACACACATGGTGACACACACACACACACAGATGGGGAAAACACACACACACACACACACAACACAGACATGGGGACACATACAACACACACACACACACACATGGTGACACACACAGACAGATGGGTACCCACACACGCACACATTGACACACACACACACACACACACACACACACACACACACACACACACACACACGTATACAGAAGGTTTTCAGGGCGCCCTGGGATGGGTCAGAACGTCTCATCAGCGTCAGGCATGTGGAAACGTCCTTACGATGAAAGGCATTGTGGGTAAACGGTTGGACTTCAGTGGGGCAGCAGCGCTCTGGAGTTCCACCAACAAACTCCCACGTCTCTCCATCTCTCCCTCCCTCCCTCCCTCCCAATAAACCGTCTGCCAAACATCCTGCATTCATTATTGAGTCATTGGCAGCTCTTTAAAGGGTCCTTTAGACCCCCCCCCCCCCCACGCGCCACCAGTGAGTGTGGGAGTATTACAGAACGCTACAAACCGCCCCTCTGTACCCCAGCCATGAGGACGCACTGGGAGCGTTTGTAAACGCTAAATGGACTGCACTTCTAACGCGCTTCCCCAACCAGTGGCCACTCAAAGCGCTTTCCAACATCGCCTAACATTCACCCGTTCATGTACGCATTCACACGCCGACGGCGGGGTCAGCCGCACAAGGCGACAGCCAGCTCGTCAGGAGCAGTCAGGGTGAGATGCCTTGCTCAGGGACACTTCGACACCACATGCCGCCACCCGAAAAGCTGTCCCATTGGATTGGATGGGCACCAGTAGATACTAGAGACGTAGCTAACGCTGGTCTCAGACTAGCTCCTGGTCTATAGAATGATCCGTACCGTGCAGCGGTACTCTGTGGAGGGTCAAAGTCAGTCCAGGAGGACGAAGCAGAGGAAGGTCTGCTGTGGGGTGGAGACCGGCTGGTCCCAAGGGTGGAGGAGTCCGGGCAGGAATCAAACTACAGACCTCCACCCACCTCGGAGCAGGAGTCAAACTACAGACCTCCACCCACCTCGGAGCAGGACTCAAACTACAGACCTCCACCCACCTCGGAGCAGGAATCAAACTACAGACCTCCACCCACCTCAGAGCAGGACTCAAACTACAGACCTCCACCCACCTCTGAGCAGGAGTCAAACTACAGACCTCCACCCACCTCGGAGCAGGACTCAAACTACAGACCTCCACCCACCTCAGAGCAGGACTCAAACTACAGACCTCCACCCACCTCGGAGCAGGACTCAGACTACAGACCTCCACCCACCTCAGAGCAGGACTCAAACTACAGACCTCCACCCACCTCAGAGCAGGACTCAAACTACAGACCTCCACCCACCTCAGAGCAGGAATCAAACTACAGACCTCCACCCACCTCGGAGCAGGACTCAAACTACAGACCTCCACCCACCTCGGAGCAGGAGTCAAACTACAGACCTCCACCCACCTCGGAGCAGGAGTCAAACTACAGACCTCCACCCACCTCGGAGCAGGACTCAAACTACAGACCTCCACCCACCTCAGAGCAGGACTCAAACTACAGACCTCCACCCACCTCGGAGCAGGACTCAAACTACAGACCTCCACCCACCTCGGAGCAGGAGTCAAACTACAGACCTCCACCCACCTCTGAGCAGGAGTCAAACTACAGACCTCCACCCACCTCGGAGCAGGACTCAAACTACAGACCTCCACCCACCTCAGAGCAGGACTCAAACTACAGACCTCCACCCACCTCGGAGCAGGACTCAGACTACAGACCTCCACCCACCTCAGAGCAGGACTCAAACTACAGACCTCCACCCACCTCAGAGCAGGACTCAAACTACAGACCTCCACCCACCTCAGAGCAGGAATCAAACTACAGACCTCCACCCACCTCGGAGCAGGACTCAAACTACAGACCTCCACCCACCTCAGAGCCCTGGTGCAGGGGAGGAGTCAGGGCAGGAATCAAACTACAGACCGTGAGGCTGTAGACTCAACCCACCTCAGAGCGGTGGTGTAGTGGTGGATCGCCTCCTGTTGCCGGCCGCCATCTTTCAGGAAGTTGGCGTAGTTGTAGTGAACCTTTGCGTTGTGAGGAAGAGTCTGGATACCAGACCTGGACACGAGGAGAGTGATGGTGAATATAGTGATAAGGAACATTGGCTAGCAAATATAGCCACAGTGAATATAGGCTAGTGAATAAAGTGATGGTGAATATAGTGATAGAGAATATAGTAAAAGTGAATATAGTGATAGTGAATATAGGATAGCGAATAGTGAATATAGTGATAGTGAATATAATAATAGTGAATATAGTGATAGTGAATAGTGAAAAAAGTGATAGTGAATATAGGATAGTGAATAGTGAAGATAGTTATAGTGAATATAGGATAGGGAATAGTGAATATAGTGAATATAGGATAGTTAATAGTGAATATAGTGATAGTGAATATATGATAGTGAATAGTGAATATAGTGATAGTGAATAGAGTGATAAAGAATATAGTAATATTGAATATAGTGATAGTGAATACAGTGATAGTGAATACAGTGATAGTGAATATAGTGATAGTGAATATAGTGATAGTGAATACAGTGATAATGAATACAGTGATAGTGAATACAGTGATAGTGAATATAGTGATAGTGAATACAGTGATAGTGTATACAGTGATAGTGAATACAGTGATAGTGAATATAGTGATAGTGAATATAGTGATAGTGAATACAGTGATAATGAATACAGTGATAGTGAATACAGTGATAGTGAATACAGTGATAGTGAATACAGTGATAGTGTATACAGTGATAGTGAATATAGTGATAGTGAATATAGTGATAGTGAATACAGTGATAATGAATACAGTGATAGTGAATACAGTGATAGTGAATACAGTGATAGTGAATACAGTGATAGTGAATACAGTGATAGTGAATACAGTGATAATGAATATAGTGATAGTGAATACAGTGATAGTGAATACAGTGATAGTGAATAATGAATATAGCAATAGTGAATACAGTGATAGTGAAGTCCTACAGGTGACCACCATCTCGTCCCCACCTGAAGAGCGCCTCCCGGGACAGCCAGGTGTGGTTCTGGTGGACGGTCTTCAGGGAGAAGACGAGCAGGAGGAGGAGCAGGGAGAGGCTGAGGGCCGCCGCACCCCCCCGCCCCACCAGGGACCACAGGCGACCCAGACCGTGGACCACCAGGATACAGTAGCCCATACTGGGAGGGGGCGGAGAGGGGAGGGGGAGGAGAGGGGGAGAGGAAGAGAGAGAGGAAGAGGAAGAGGAAGAGAGAGAGAGAGAGAGAGAGAGAGAGAGAGAGAGAGAGAGAGAGAGACGGTGGTGGGGAAGGAGAGAGAGAGAGAGAGAGAGAGACGGTGGTGGGGAAGGAGAGAGAGAGAGAGAGAGAGAGAGAGAGAGAGAGAGAGAGAGAGAGAGAGAGAGAGAGAGAGAGAGAGAGAGAGAGAGAGAGAGAGAGAGAGAGAGAGAGAGAGAGAAGATACAGAGAGTGAGAGAAACAGTGGTGGGGAAGGAGAGAGAGAGTGAGGATGGAAGGGACATGTTAATATCTTGTTGATTCACGACATCTAAGGAAAAAGGTTTTATTGTGGTTGTTTGTCATGTGGGATACTGTGATGTCACGCAGACACAGGCACGCACACACACTCGCACACACACACAAACACACACATACACACAAACTAAATGCCCACAGTGAACAATTCATTCTCCCTGAAGGCAACTTTCCCCAGTGTGTGTGTGTATGAGTGTGTCTGTTTTACCGCGGGTCATGCTAATCCCGTTGGAACAGATGTGTGTGTAGACTAAGAGGGGGGGGCGTATCTGCTGGCTGCAGACGTGTGGCTGGAGACCAAAGGATTAATGTAGTAATGCTGCGTGAAATGACCCGGGGGCGGCCGAGGGGAGAGAGAGAGAGAGAGAGAGAGAGAGAGAGAGAGAGAGAGAGAGAGAGCAGAACAGAAGAGGAATTCTAAAGTGCGGAGGGGATTTCGAGGGAGAATGACATTAAATATTTAACATGTATATTTTATTATAATTGGTTGAATCTTATGATTCAATTTCACTATTTCTGCTTCGTTAATGAAAACTGTATACACACACACACACACACACAGAACTCAGGTGTGTACACACACACACACACACACACACCTGGGCATGTAGAGCACCCTCTCGGCCACGACGAAGCCCACCCTGAAGAAGAGGTTGCTGGCCGGGACGAAGGGGAAGGTGAGGAACAGCATCCCTACCAGGAGCTCCCCACTGGGACGCCTCTGGGGGAGGGAGAGAGAGAGAGAGAGAGAGAGAGAGAGAGAGAGAGAGAGAGAGAGAGAGAGAGAGAGAGAGAGAGAGAGAGAGAGAGAGAGAGAGAGAGAGAGAGAGAGAGAGAGAGAGAGAGAGAGAGAGAGAGAGAGAGAGAATTAAAGCCACCGGGTTTTTTTCTGACACGTGCAGCCGGCATCTCATGCAATGTTTTATTAATCAATAATACAATAATCGAATGACATGTTTTTAATTAACCGTCTTCGAACCGCATATGAGGAGACACAAACACAGTCTGAACCAATCTATTCCCCTCCTGTTATGATGCCGTCAACAACACAGGGCCTTAATTAATTAGAGCCTAATTAATCAATCAAACCCAGAGGCTCTGTTCTGCGCCCTGGGAGTAGTGGGCGGTTCATTAGGCCCCTCTTAGGTCCTCATTCCACTGTCTGTCCCCGAATCACGACAAACATCGAGATGATGAATAAAACGCAGAATAACAGAATGCATTCTATAATGTTATCCTTTATATCATATTACATATATTTTATGTATAGAATTACAGAGTTGGTTCTACACTATAGAATGACAGTATATGTTCTTTACCGTTAGATATTCTATATATTCTATACTATAGAATAACAGTATAACTTATATACCATAGAATAACAGTATAGATCTATACTACACAACAACATTTTACCTTCTATAATGTAGAACAACAGTATTTCTTCTTAATTGTAGAACAACAGTATAAATTGATACAATAGAATTACAGTATAGAATGACAGTATAGACCTATACTATAGAATGACAGTACAGCTTTTATTCTGACCGTCTAGAACGACAGTATAGATCTATACTATAGAAGGGCCCACCTGCAGAGAGGAGGCGCAGTGGCGGCAGAGTGCCAGCAGTACCGCCCCCAGCAGCAGGGTGGCGCCGTTGCGTGCGTCCCCCAGCGTCTCCACCAGGGGGATGCTGCCCACCTGCCAGTCGTAGCACAACACCACGGGGGCCAATAGGAGCCAGGCGTTGAAGGCCAGCAGGTAGGAGTAGGTGAGGAACCTGCAAGGTGGGCGGGATTAGATCCAGTACGTCCAATCACAGCGAAGCTGGGTGTGGCGCTGTTGTGGAAGTAGGCTGAGAGGTGTTCATGAAATGTATTGCAGATCTTGTCCACCGCTACGCAATATCAGGTCTTCTACTTCCTATGAGCTGTAAACCAGTTAAAACCAGGTAACTGAACGTCCCTCCCTTTAAGGCCCGCCCTCTCTCTCTATCTACTCCCATGTAACTGAAGTCCCGCCCTCTCTGTCTCCTCTAAACCATGTAACTGAACGTCCCGCCCTCTCTATCCCCTCTTAACCCATGTAACTGAAGTCCCGCCCTCTCCATCGCCTCTTAACCCATGTAACTGAAGTCCCGCCCTCTCTCCCAACCCATGTAACTGAAGTCCCGCCCTCTCTCTCCCCTCTTAACCCATGTAACTGAAGTCCCGCCCTCTCTCCCATCCTAACCCCAGTAACTGAGGTCCCGCCCTCTCTCTCCCCTCTTATCCCATGTAACTGACGTCCCGACCCCTTTCTCCCAATCTACTCCCATGTAACTGAAAGTCCCGCCCTCTCTCTCCTAACTTAACCAATGGGACTGAAGTTCCGCCCTCGCTCTCCCTAAAGTTTAGAGGAGAGAGTGGCCGGGATTTCAGCTCCATGGTTTAGAGTCTAAACCACGGAACTTAAATCTCTCTCTTCTAAACCATGAAGATCACACTTATTGATCTGAATAATAGAACGGCTGATCTAAGGAGCTGAACACGGGGTAAGCAAGGTTAACCGACTAATTATCAGGAAACAGGATGTTGGTCCTGAGTCCTGTTATTCAACCTCGACAGAGTTTAAATTTAGAAGAACATTTAGAAGAACCATTGATCATCATGAACAATCATCAATACTGATCATTCTGTGGCCTGTGAACAAACATCAGAAGA
>NC_079415.1:5703880-5721380 GCF_026213295.1 Gadus chalcogrammus
CGCGGCAGTACTGCTACATGTTGGAAAAACGAAACGGGAACAGCCGTGTTTCCGTGTGAGTTATTCCTTCAGATGATCAACGAGGCGTCCCCAGACCGCCACAGACCCCCCAGGTCGAGCCTGATGAAACCCTATGGGTGGCGCAGTTCTTCATCATGCCTGAGCAAACTGTTTGCTCTCAGACTAAACCCCTGGTGCTATGGGAGGCTGGTGAAGAGGGAAAACATGCCCATGGGCCCGCACGCAGTCCTGCATGTGCTGAGAACAAACACGCAAAAACCCAGCAGACGCCCTCCCCATGACGGGAGACATGGACTGCCGGAGTATTAAGGCTTTACTCCCAGAAAAACTGTGTGTGTCAATCACACACACAGACACACACAGACACACACACACGCCTCACAGAGCCTGCTGGGTCTTCACCGGGCGCATGGAAACATACGACGTTATCTCCAGATCTGCTTCAGCGTCAACGCTGCAGGCGTCGCACAGAAGCACGCACACGCAGGTTCCAACCCTGCAGTCTTCTGGGATGACCCTGAATGACCCCGAACCCCCTAAATCATCGCCGCCACACCTCTATAACTCAGGTGAACACCGCTCAGAGCGTCGGCAGCGGCTTAGCGCAGGGCGACGGCAGCGGCTTCACACCGAGCTACGGTAACGGCTTCCCCCGGAAGCTCTGGTCTACACACGAGCACTTACAGCGTGCACACGCACACACACACCGCACACACACACACACACACACACACACACACACACACACACAGTACCCCCATTAAACCAGGATAGTACAAGCACACACACAATTACGTCTTAATAAACATCTCAGAGGGGGGTGGGGGAGTAGAGAGAGGGCGTGGGGAGATGAAGACGTTCATGTTCATCACTTATTAGACACGTCAGCGAGAAACACACAGGAACCCCCCGAGAGAGAGAGAGAGAGAGAGAGAGAGAGAGAGAGAGAGAGAGAGAGAGAGAGAGACAGAACCTGTGTGTATGATAAAGATTGAGAGTCATGTGTTTAGGAAGCTGTCTGCTGATGGCTTTGGGCAGTGTTTCTGATGATGGCCTGTGAACCAAAATGGGCCGTGACCCAGTTGGGGGGGGGGTCGACGGCCGACCACGCTACAGAACACTGTGCACCAAGCCAGCCACCAGACAGCATCCTAAACACATGACTCTCTCTTTCTCTCCATCGCACACACAGGTTCTTGTATTCTCTTTCTCTCTCTCGCTCTCACTCTCCCTCTCTCCCGGCCTCTCCTCTGCCCTGAATAGTCAGGACCTCCCTGAGGTTCAAGAGGATTCAGTCAGACGTGAATGTGTTTATCTGCCCCCCCCCCACCCCCTCCCTGCCTCCCCTGCCTCTTCTCCTCCCCTGAGGAGTCGGGAGCTCCCTCAGGTTTGAGAGGCTTCAGTCAGACTCCAACGTGTTCATCTGCCTCGCCTCTCTCCGGTCGTGTTTATAGAAGGAAGGGTAGTACGATACGCAGTACAATAGAGTCAGAGATACAAATACACTCGCTCAGAAACCTATTCATCACGTTGTGAATCGTTTCAGCTCTCGACAAGGTTCAATGGGGGGGGGGGGGGGGAGAGAGAGAGAGAGAGAGACAGACAGACAGACAGACAGACAGACAGACAGACAGGCAGGCAGACAGACAGACAGACAGACAGACAGACAGACAGACAGCGAGAGAGAGAGAGATGGGTAGAATAGTGTGTTGTGTTCCTCTGAGAGACAGTAAAAGGGGCACAGTGAAAGAGTGAAAGAGACACCGTGAAAGAGAGACAGTGATAGAAAGAGGGAGCTCAAACAAAGAGGGGCTATGTTTCCTGGGTGTCCGGTTTACAGGAATGACCGGATTAGACCCAACGTCTCCGACGACACACACACACACACACACCTGAGACAGGTACACCCAGTCACACACACACACACACCGAACGCCGAACCCGGTGCACACACTCGAACACCAACTCAACCCGCTCCGTACCCAGTTCACCATGACAACAGAGCAGTGTAGGAGGAGGCGGTTCAGACCGGGGGCGGGACCAGGACAGAGGGGCGTGGCGGTCTTACAGGAGGAGGAGGGGCTTGTGGCAGAGCTCCAGGGCGTCGTACAGGACGCAGACCCCGAACACGGTGACCCCGGTCTCCTTGATCAGCATGGCACAGGTGCCCAGGAACAGGCTGGCGCCCAGGGCCCAGGGGGACTCGGTGCACGGCACGGAGCCCTCCGACGGGACCGCGCCCACACACCTGGAGGGAGGGAGGGGGGAGGGAGAGGGAGATTAGGAAATAAGGAAATAAGGAGGGAGAGAGGGCGAGAGAGAGAGGGCGAGAGAGAGAGAGAGAGAGAGAGAGAGAGAGAGAGAGAGAGAGGGAGAAATAAGGAGGGAGAGAGGGCGAGAGAGAGGGCGAGAGAGAGGGCGAGAGAGAGAGAGAGAGAGAGAGAGAGAGAGAGAGAGAGAGAGAGAGAGAGAGAGAGAGAGAGAGAGAGAGAGAGAGAGAGAGAGAGAGAGAGAGAGAGAGAGAGAGAGAGAGAGAGAGAGAGAGAGAGAGAGAGAGAGAGAGGGAAAGAGGAGACGGAGAGGGGGAGAGAGAGATTCACTCCATTACCTCAACCGGTCTACTTTAGCCGTCCTTTATATTCCCCTTCCTTTTCCATTGTTGCACTGCATCGGCAATGTAAACGTTTATTTTCCATGCCACACACAATAGTGTGCGTGCGTGCGTCTGTATGTGTGCCTGTGTGCCGGTGCGTGTCTGTGTGTCTGTGTGTGCGTATGCATGTGTGTGTGTGTTTGTGTGTGTGTGTATGTGTGCGTCTCTTGTGCACGTGTGAGCCTCCCCAGAACACCAGCCGCCAGGCTTGAGGTGGTGCATACATTTCCATACAGAGCGCTCCTTCAAAGGAGCTCGACTAAAAGGATTCAGCAGCAGAAAAGGACGAAGACAGAGGGGGAGAGGGAAGACCTCCAGTATGTAAATCATTAGCAGACGATGTAAAACAACACGCACGCACAACCTCCGGACGGGAGGGACGCACATGAAAGAGAAAGAGAGAAAGAGAGAGAAAGACAAAGACACAGAGAGATGAATGGAGACCAGGAGAAAAAGAAGAGAAGGACACAGCATGGGTGATGAAGGACAGGGAGTAAATAGGAGAGGAGGACAATGAAGCAAGAGAGAGCGAGACATCGAGAAAGACAGAGAGAGAGACAGAGACACAGTGAAAGAGAGAGACAGAGACACAGTGCAAGAGGGAGACGGAGAGACAGAGCAAAGAGAGAGACAGAGCGAGAGAGAGAGAGAGAGAGAGACAGAGCGAGAGACACAGTGAAAGAGAGAGACAGAGACACAGTGCAAGAGGGAGACGGAGAGACAGAGCAAAGAGAGAGACAGAGACACAGTGCAAGAGGGAGACGGAGAGACAGAGCAAAGAGAGAGACAGAGCGAGAGAGAGAGAGAGAGACAGAGCGAGAGACACAGTGAAAGAGAGAGACAGAGACACAGTGAAAGAGGGAGACGGAGAGAGACAGAGCGAGAGAGAGAGAGACAGAGCGAGAGAGAGAGAGCGGCGAGACAGAGTGAGAGAGAGAGAGAGAGAGCGAGAGAGAGAGAGAGAGCAATGGGTAGAATATTGTGTCGTGTTCATCTGTGTTTCTGCAGTGTTCATTAACAATAATTAATTAGTTGATTCACTTTAATTGGTGTCTCGGCCATTACGGAAAAGTCACACACACTGGCGTCTCAAATGTCCCTTTAATCCTGCCTCGATTCAAGCAATCAGAGGAGTGTTTGTGCACGTGCGTGTGCATGTGGCATCATCTTACCTAATATAGGAGAGAAACGTCAACAGGAACAGCAGGCACGCCAGGACATCTGCTCTGCCCACGATACCGGATACCTGCACACACACACACACACACACACGTGAGTGACAGTACATCACCTTGCTAGGTAACGGTGGTAGGCACAACAAAACCATGTGTTGAACCTTGTGCTGTGTGTGTGTGAGTGTGTGTGTGTGTGTGCAGGTATAGCACTTGTAGGCATTTTGGTGAGAAAGAGACGGAGACAGAGAGAGACAGAGAGAGACAAAGAGAGAGACCGAGAGCGAGGAAGACACAAGGGGGTTAAAACTCACACTTCGCCCTTCACTTAAAACAAAACTGATCTTTTAATCTACTAGCTATGTTTATACCAGCTAATTAATCATTCTGTAGGGGTTTATGTGTGTGTGTGTGTGTGTGTGTGTGTGTGTGTGTGTGTGTGTGTGTGTGTGTGTGTGTGTGTGTGTGTGTGTGTGTGTGTGTGTGTGTGTGTGTGTGTGCGTGCGTGCATCATTCCTTCTGTCTCCTTTTTTTCATTCATTAAATATTTATGTTTTGTACACACACACACACACACACACACACACACACACACACACACACACACACACACACACACACACACACACACACACACACACACACACACACACACACACACACACACACACACACACACACACACACAGATCAAAGCCTTCTCTTCTGCTCTCCTGGGTGGAGGAGGAGGAGGTGCAGACTCAGGAGTGTATGCACACGGCCCTGCCTGCATGCTAACCGGCTCCTCCCGGGAGGAGTTAACCACGGTCACAGTTAGTTAACCTCAGTCACAGTTGGTTAACAGTAGTCACACAGTTAGTTAACGATTCACACAGTTAGTTCACCTCAGTCACACTCAGATTGGTTGGTTAACCAGTCATACAGTTAGTTAACCTCAGTCGCACAGTTAGTTAACCAGCCACAAAGTTAGTTAACCGCAGTGACACAGTTAGTTAACCAGTGACACAGTTAGTTAACCGCAGTCACACAGTTAGTTAACCAGTCACAGTTAGTTAACCAGTCACACAGTTAGTTAACCAGTCACACTGAGAACGGTTAGTTTACAAAAGGTATAGAGGGAAGAAGTCATTTACATTCTTTCCCTCTGCAGTGTCTCCGTCTCTCTCTATCCATCTGTCCCTCTCTCTCATGAGCGTCTTTCTCTCTCTCTCTCTCCCTCCCTCTCTCTCTCATGAGCGCCTCTCTCTCTCTCTCTGACCAATTACATGATTTAGCAGGAATTTTTGTGCAGCTGCGTCTACTAAATCTAGCCCACAGACACAAAACACACACACACACACACACACACACACACACACACACACACACACACACACACACACACACACACACACACACACACACACACACACACACACACACACACACACACACACACACACACACACACACACACACGTTTCGTTTATGCAGTCATGCCGACACCTCAGGCAGACTCAGAAGTTTGGATTTTGTATCTCTGGTGTCTGGTTTGTGTGTGTGTGTGTGTGTCTGTCTTTCTGTGTGTGTGTGTTCCTGGCAGTGTGTGTGAGTGTGTCTATCTGGCTGTTTTTGTGTGTGTGTACGCATATGTTTGAGTTTAGTAGGATCAACAAAGCCCTGTATATCGACCGTCCGAGGAGAGGAGAGGAGAGGAGAGAAGAAGAGGAGAGGAGGAGAGAAGAGGAGGGGAGATGAGGAGAGAGAAGAGACAAGAGAAGAGGAGTTGAAGAATAGACAATTTTTAGGTCTGAGGGATGATAATCATCGACTGGTTTACAAACAGTGTTATGCGATTTCAGATCCGATTGCACGGGCAAATCCCACTCGAACGAGATTAAGCGTGAAACCGGAGGCAGACAGCGGCGTTGAAAACAAACTAAAAACATTTTAATCAGGAGCTCCGGAGACGCGATCCGGGGCCGACGCCAGCACACACAGCATCCATCTTATGGCGTCCGGGGCGAACTGCTAATGAACACTCCAGTAGATGTTCTCTGGACTGTGTTTCCCCCTGAACCCCGCCGCTTTAATCTGTGAACACACACACACACACGGCTCTGAGCTCTGGACGCTGGGGCCGGCCGTTTGGCCTTCAGCCAGCTCACGGAGTTCAGCGCCAACGGAGCCAAGAGTTCTGGGGCGTTACGTCATGGTGGGGGGGTGCTGGGACGTTTACACCGTCGTCACGGCGACGGAGAGAGAGAGACTCGACATGGAACACGGGCTACACCCGACATAAACGCCCCCTGGGTCGTCCGTGTTTAAACTCAGACAACGTTTTGGAATTGAGAAACGGAGAAGGCCGCCGGTGTTCAGACCGTAATGGTTGAAATCGTTTGAACCCCCGGGCGCAGGGTCATGGTGCCGAGCCCTAGCGGTTTCGCTATGCGCGGGCTAGCCACAACTCTAGGCCGCGCCACAACGCCCGCCTACAGAGGAACACCTCCTCATGTGTTCACCTCCTCATGTGTTCAGCACTCATCATGTGTTCACCGCTCCTCATGTGTTCACCGCTACAGTTCACCTCCTCATGTGTTCAGCACTCATCATGTGTTCACCGCTCCTCATGTGTTCACCGCTACAGTTCACCTCCTCATGTGTTCACCACTCATCATGTATTCACCATGCATCATGTGTTCACCACTCATCATGTGTTCAGCTCATCATGTATTCACCACTCATCATGTCTTCACCACTCATCATGTCTTCACCACTAGCGTTCACCTCAACATGTATTCACCCCTGGTCATGTATTCACCACTCCTCATGTGATGACCCCTCTTCGTGCGTTCAGCGCTACACTCGGCCAGGGAGCGGTGAGGAGAGCTTCCCCTCGCTCCTCCGCTCCAGATCCCGCGGGGAGCAGGACCTGCTGACTGATGCATTCTCTCCTGTCCCTCCCCTCTCCTCCCCTCTCCTCTCCTCCCCGGCAGCCTGTCTACGGGCCGAGCTCACAGCCAGCTCACGTTCCTACGGGTTCTTATCAAGATGGTGGGAGTGAGCGCCATCTGGTCTCAATACAGACAGAGCCTGCTTATACTGAGAGAGAGAGAGAGAGAGAGAGAGAGAGAGAGAGAGAGAGAGAGAGAGAGAGAGAGAAAGAGAAAGAGAAAGAGAAAGAGAAAGAGAAAGAGAAAGAGAAAGAGAAAGAGAGAGAGAGAGAGAGAGAGAACTTATGTGCGACGTTGCAAGGCCTCGCGATTGCAAAGCCCAACACACGCACTTATTCATAACGGACGGCGACTAAGTGAATGTTCTAATCCGTAGCATCTCTTATCGATGTGCATATTTATGTGTGTGCGCCATGAACGAGTGATGGCGTGAGTGAATGAGTGCCTGTGAGAGAAGCGGGATCATCAGCCTGACTTCCTCCTCTGTAGACTCTCTGCACCAGCCCGCTGTCACATTATACTGAGCAGGTCTGTCCACCGGCCAGCTTCCCAGCTCTCCTCCGTCCACCCATCAGTCATCCATCAATCATCCCTCCATCCTGTCACTTACCCGCCCCCGCCCCCGCCCCCGCCCCCGCTCGCCCGCCCTCTTTCAGCTCGTTTCATCATCTTGCAGAGTCATACATCCCAAGTCCCCCCCTGTTCTCCATGGGAGAGATTTACCCCACAACCACACGAGTACACACCACCTCCTTCTCTAGCACCTCCTCCACTAGCACCTTCTCTCTCACCTCGTCCTCTAGCACCTCCTCTCTCACCTCCTCCACCAGCACCACCTCCTCTAGCACCTCCTCCTCTAGCACCACCTCCTCTAGCACCTCCTCTCTCACCTCCTCCTCTAGCACCTCCTCCACCAGCACCACCTCCTCTAGCACCTCCTCCTCTAGCACCTCCTCTCTCACCTCCTCAACAGCACCTCCTCTCTCACCTCCTCCACCAGCACCACCTCCTCTAGCACCTCCTCCTCTAGCACCACCTCCTCTAGCACCTCCTCCTCTAGCACCTCCTCCTCTAGCACCTCCTCCACTAGCACCTCCTCCTCTAGCACCTCCTCCCCCAGCACCTCCTCCTCTAGCACCTCCTCCATTAGCACTTCTTCCTCCTAGCCCCTCCTCCTCCACCAGCACCTCCTCCTCTAGCACCTCCTCCACTAGCACCTCCTCCTCTCACCTCCTCCTCTCTCACCTCCTCCACTAGCACCTCCTCCTCTCTCACCTCCTCCTCCAGCACCTCCTCCACCAGCACCTCTTCCTCACCAGCACCTCCTCCAGTAGCGACTCCTTCTCTAGCTCATCCTTTAGCAGCACCTCCTGCACAGACACCTCCTCTACTAGTACCTTCTCACCAGCAGCACCTCCTCAAGCACCTCCTCCTCTAGCACCTCCTTATGTAGCACCTCCTCCTCTAGCACCTCCTTATGTAGCACCTCCTCCACTAGCCCCTCCCCAACAGCACCTCATCCTCTAGCACCTCCTCTCTCACCTCCCCAACAGCACCTCCTCTCTCACCTCCTCAACAGCACCTCCTCCTGTAGCACCTCCTCCACTAGCTCCTCCTTATGTAGCACCTCCTCCACTAGCACCTGCTCTACTGCCTCCAAGGCCACCATTTTGTTGGGATCAGTAATGGAGTGAGGCTCCCTCTAAATCAGGCCTGCTCCACACAGACATACCTATACCTCTGGGACCGGGAGGCTGAACGGAGGAGGAGAGGCTAAACGGAGGAGGGGCTAAACGGAGGAGGGGCTAAACGGAGGAGGAGCTAAACGGAGGAGGGGCTAAACTGGACCATTCTGGGAAATAAAAATAAGCTGAGAGTTGGGTCGGCCCTTAGGGGAGCTGGAGAAGAGTATGTGTATGTTGTGTATATATGCGTGCGTCCGTGTGTGTGTGTGTTAGTGGGTACGTGAATGCGGGTTCGTTCAGGGATGTGTGCGTGCCTGTGTGTGTATTTGTGTGTGTGTACTTGTGTGTGCTCATGAATGTTTGGGTATGCATGCATGTGTGCGCGTTTGTTCATGCATGTGTGCGCATGCGTGTGTTCATGCATACGTGTGTTCATGCATGTGCATTCATGCTCGTGTGTGTATCTGTGTGTGTATGTGTGTGTGTATGAGTATTTGTCTGTATGTGTGTATGTGTGTGTAAATGTGTGTGTGTTCATGCGTGTGTAAATGCGTGTGTGTTCGTGTGCGTGTGTGTGTGTGTGTGCGTGCACTACTCACGGCCTCGGTGTGCACCGGGTGCACGGTGAACAGCAGCGCCGTCAGGAAGGCCGGCTTGGCGTCCCGAAACACGCGGCGCTCGCACGTGTGCAGGAGCAGGCAGCAGACGGCGGCGTGCAGACACACGTTGACCAGGTGGAAGGGGAACGGGTTCAGACCGCCCAGGAGCAGGTTCAGCCTGGGGAGGAGGAGAGGTCACCGTGGTTACGCACCCCAGAGACTCGAGAGGGCCGCTCGATGAACACACGAGCAGGATGGAGGATAATCACGTTATTCATTTTAATGAATGAAGACAGAGGAGGAGGAGGAGGAGGAGGAGGAGGAGGAGGAGGAGGAGGAGAAGAAGGAGAACAACAAGAAGAAGAAGAAGAAGAAGAAGAAGAAGAAGAAGAAGAAGAAGAAGAAGAAGAAGAAGAAGAACAAGAACAAGAACAAGAACAAGAACAAGAACAAGAACAAGAACAAGAACAAGAACAAGAAAGAAAGAAAGAAAGAAGGAAATGGGAATTAGGGAGTGGGAATGAGAGAAAGAGGAGAGTAAAAAAGGTAAGAATGATATAAAAAGAATGCTTTCATGGGTGTTTTCATCACCAGCCCATATTGAGGCGTGAAGCCTGAGCCTCAACACTGACTGCAGAACCTGCAGGATCCCAGGAACAATCGAGCGAGACCGAACAACCACTCGGCTGGTACACTCTGAATTCCACCCGGGGATTTAGAAAAATGCCAATTAACAAGTGACTCTCCAGAATAACGTGACGGGTTAACACCCCGGACACTGTACAGAATTTCAATTCCGTTGGCCGCGCGGGCTGCATTCCAATTGAAATAAGGTCTTCGGAGACTCGACGGTGGATTGCTGCCGAGTCCCATCCTGCCTGTCCCCCTGCCTGTCCCAGAGCTCATCTCAGGGTACAGAATAAGGCTGGGACGCCCCGTGTTCCCGGTGTGATCAGGACCACGGAAGGACTGCAGAGCAGAACCCTCCCTCCCCCCACCGACAGCACCAGGGGTGTGAATCATCAGAGCTCTGCTGTGGCCTCATGTCTTCAGACTGTGATTGGATCGGCTTTAGCTTTGAGCTGTTAGCTACTCCACCTGCCACCTTTCAGCTCCTCATCACATCCTACTCTCCGTGGGCCCAAGTATCCACGTGAACCACGGAGCGATCCTCAGCCTGTCTGAGGAGGACTTCTGCCGCTGAGAGGAGCAGAGACGTTTTTCTGCAGCTCAGCTGATCAGATTCAGTCTCCACTGAATCCACTCGTCTCCAGCTCCCCAGAGGCAGAGCTTCGCTCACAGAGTAAAGCTCTGGAGCTGATGTCTGCCGTCAATAAGACTGCAACACACCGTGAACGATGTTCTGCTGCAACGCACGATCCTGAGCCCCAAGGAATTATAAAAAAGGTTGTTTTCTGACGGCTCATAAAATCCTGAATAATACATATAGATTACGGTTTAATGTCATGGATGTAATTAATGTTAAAGATGAGCGTCTCTGGAAAACACGATTTATGTTTGAAGAGATTCTGTGTAGGCGTCTGTGTGAAACATTTTGCTTTATCGTGTTTAGGCGGAAATCTTGAAGAACATGTTTTGACAGATATGTTCTAACAAGCTGTTCGTGGACTTTTGGTGAGTCGACGGAGACAAAGCGCGGATGTAAAGAGGATGATCTAAAACACAGAGCCCTGTGTCGAGGGTCCTCACACTACCTAATATACACTCAGACAATTGGAGCATTTCCTTCCCTGAAGGTTGGAGCCACAACACACCATCAGTCACACAACCTGAAGATTACAATAGCTCACTGCTTACTTAACTCTAGTGTTTAGCCTGAACTAAGGTGATTTATTTTGACCTGGCGCTGTAGGGTGAATTCTCACACGCTTTGACTAGCAATGGGATTTCACTCGGAACAAATGTAATCACACCTCTCTTTATACAGCAGATGTTTCACTGAAACATCTGCACCACGATCTATTCCCCCAGTTCCACAACACTGAATACATCTCTCTCTCTCTCTCTCTCTCTCTCTCTCTCTCTCTCTCTCTCTCTCTCTCTCTCTCTCTCTCTCTCTCTCTCTCTCTCTCTCTCTCTCTCTCTCTCTCTCTCTCTCTCTCTCTCTCTCTCTCTCTCTCTCTCCCTCCCTCCCTCCCTCCCTCCCTGTCAGCATCAGTCGAGGTCAGTCAATCAAACACACCCACATACACATGCGGGCACACACACACACACGCACACACACACACACACACACACACACACACACGTGCTCACCTTGAGAGGGTCCCGGGGGCCCTGCTGTAATCACTGAAACAGAGGTAGACACGGCCACAGGCCCGTCCCCAGGTCAACGCACGCACACACACACACACACACACACACACACACACACACACACACACACACACACACACACACACACACACACACACACACACACACACACACACACACACACACACACACACACACACACACACACACACAGCTTTCAAGGGCACCTGTGTGTGTGTCTGTCTGTCTGTCTGTCTGTCTGTGTGTCTGTCTATCTGTCTGTCTGTGTGTGTGTTCCTGCACTAGGCTACGTCATTCTGCAAGGGCGGATGTTATGGACGGTGGTCTGGCCCTGGTGGAACCACAACATTCAGGAGACGGACGACTGAAGCTTCTCCACACCTCTCTCTCTCCGTGTTCTCACCCTGGGTTCATCCAGGCCGTATTAACCTTCTGTATAAACCTGAACCACCCGGTGTAGATCTAACCTCTTTACTGCGGTTGGAATATAGTCTCCTAGGTCAGAAACTTGAAGCTAAACGCTCTCATTGAGATCGGCTCCTCCTGTCCTATGAACATATCGTTGGCCGTGTCTATAGTCTGTTTCATGAGGAGTCGAACCGTGCGGCGTGCGGCGCTTAGCACGTTCCTCCAGCTGGGACCTGTGAGACAGCATGACCTCCTCTCCTCTCTCACATGATGCTCCAGTCCACAGAGGGTAGACTGGACCATGAGGAGATAAGGAAGGGAGCACTTAGCCACCTTTCCTTAGCAGTAGGAGAATATAAACCGCTCGTCAGTTCACTCAGGAACCTCAGGAAGCACAGAGAGACTGTTAGACTGGAATGGTAAATGGACTGCATTTTTATTGCGCTTTTCCAACCAGTGGCCACTCAATGCGCCTTACAATATTGTCTGATCCCCTGTTCATGCACACATTCACGCATCACAGAGCACGCACAACCTTCCCAGTTCAACAAACAATGGCCTCATCTCCGCTTTAGAGCAGCTAAAACACTGGCTTGTTCTCTTACATATTACATCACACCCGGGAACAACCACACTGGGATTCATCGCTCATGCCAAATGTAAAAGGATGTTGACAGCCAATGTTGCGATGAATGATTTATTTGTCTGCCTCTGTCATCACTCACAACGGAGAGGTGTGTGGGCGTGTGCGTGTGTATACGTGTGTGTGTGTGTGTGTGTGTATGTGTGCGTGTGTCTGTGTTTGTGTGCGTGTGTGTGCGCGCGCATGTGTAGAACAGATGCTGCCAGATCTGCTCTCTCTGAGGAGATGGTAATCTGTAGTTTCTGCCTAAACAACTGTGTTATCACCAGAAGGATTTGGGCGGGAAGGTCGACTAGGAAGGGAGTGCTATGTATTATGGGATACAATCCCGTCAGTCTTGGCCCCTCCTACTTCCAAAACGTCAACATTTCTGATCTCATACTTCATCTATTAGGAATCCCGGGAGCGAGGGGAGGGAGGGGATTAGGAGGAGGGGGGGTGAAAGAATGTAACAGTGAGAAGGTAATTAGACAACACACAACACAAAACACCCCCCTCGATCTATTTTAAGAGTGAGAACCACTCTCTGCCGTGGTTAAAGGTACAACAGGGTATTAATGCCTTGCTCAACGGGGCTAGGCGGGGAGATGTAATGGCCAGAGTAAGAAGCCAAGGCGGGCTTCTGTAATATTTATTTATTCCTATTTGTGGTTGATTCATGGTTCTTGTGTCTTGGTTTACGGCCCGTTTAAAGATGAAGACAAGGAGGAGGATGTATGGTTTCTGAATTTAATTGGGTGCGGAATATGGCTGTAGAAATAGAAATGGGAGGAGAGAGGGATGAGAGGGGAGAGAAGAGAGGGAGGAGAGGGGGACAGAAGGGAGGGGAGAGGAGAGAGGGAGGAGAGGGGGACAGAAGGGAGGGGAGAGGAGAGAGGGAGGAGAGGGGGACAGGAGGGAGGGGAGAGAAGAGAGGGAGGAGATGGTTGGAGGAGGAGAAGGGGGAGGAGGAGAAGAGAGGAAAGAGGGAGGGGGAGGAGAGGATAGAGGAGAGGGGGAGGAGAGAGGGGATGGTGTGAGGAGGAGGAGAGAGGAGAGGGGGACACGCCACGCCCCCTTCAAAACAGACACACCCCCATCTGAGTAACACCCGACCTCTGATCATACTTTCAAAACAGACACACCCCCTCTCATTAACACGCCCCTTTGATAAGACTTTCCAAAACAGACACGCCCCCTTCAAAACAGACACACCCCCATCTGAGTAACACCCGACCTCTGATCATACTTTCAAAACAGACACACCCCCTCTCATTAACACGCCCCTTTGATAAGACTTTCCAAAGCAAACGCCCCCCCTCTCTCAGTAACACGCCCCCATCTTAGTTACACACTCCCCTCTTAGTAACACGCCTTCTTTTAAAACACTTTCCAAAACAGACACGCCCATCCAAAACAGACACGCCCCCATCTTAGCAACACGCCCCCCACTTAGTTACACACCCACCTCTTAGTAACACGCCCCCTTTTAAAACACTTTCCAAAACAGACACGCCCCCTCTTAGTAACAAGCCCCCTCTTACTAACACGCCCCTTTGAAACCCTTTCCAAAACAGGCATGTGCCATCCAAAACAGACACGCCCACCTTAGTAACACGCCCCTTTGAAAAAACGATCCAAAACAGACACGCCCCATCCAGAGCAGACACGCCCCCTATTAGTAACACGCCCCTTTTTAAACACTTTCCAAAACAGACACGCCCCCTCGAAAACATGCTGGAATGTAACGCGCTACAGATGTTTAGGATTAGGCTCATATATACTGAAGCAGCATCAAGTTATTGGAACGGAAGACGAAACCAACACTACTTGTTGCGTTAACGTGTTACAGTTCAGGTGAAAGTTCAACATTCTTTGACGATAACACACAAAGCTCCAAACCGTTAGAAAGGAGATGACTCGGGTCTTGCCTAGTTGAGAAAGTACCAGATGCGCCTCCACCCCACTCCAGCACCCAACACCCACGGACCCAGCCGTTACCATCATGACGTCAGCTCCAACACCATGTCGGACCTACTTTGCATAAATGGGATGAAATCGGACCTCCAATTTATGCAAAATACGTCCGATTATAAACAAACGCGGATCAAGAACACGGAAGAGCATCGACCGCTCAAGCTGTTGAGTCGATAACATCAACTAGTTCGGACGCTCGAGCTGTTGATGCCGATAATGTAAACTAGTTTGGCCGCTCGAGCTGTTGATGCAGTTAACGTCAACTAGTTAGTCGGTCGTTAACGTCAACTAGTTCGGCGGTTGGGGGGACGGGACGCAGGAGCGCCCGAACTTACTTGAAGGTGAGCACGCAGAGCGGTCGGTAGGACTTGTGGCTCGTGTTGTCCGCCATCCTCTTGCCCCAGAAGTCCCCGGTGAAGACGCTTCGGAGGCTCGCGCCGGGCCGCACGTCGGGGTTGTTCACAATGGCCCACACGTCGTCATGCACGAACTCCCCGCGGAGCGAGTTGCCGTAACACAGCGCGCACAGCGCGAGCAGAGCGGCGTAGCGCCCCGCCGCAGCCGCGCGCATCGGGAGGTCCCGTGCGGGGAACGTCATGGTGTCAGCCGTCGCGGGACGAGCCGCTCGGAGCGGGGGAAGCGGGAGCACTAGGGGCCATGTCCGGTGATGAAGCGCCGTGCGGTGATCGTTGGTCGGTCCGCGGCGCGAGAGACGGAGCGAGTGTTGCAGTGCGAGGCGAGCAGCGAGATACCTCCTACCAGCGCATGCGCAGTGGAGGCGCTGGGCTGGCTCCGGTGTGATGGGGACCCATTAGGAGTTATGATGAGCAGCGGGGAGCAGATAGGGTGGAGGTCCGCTCAGAGCAGGACTGCGGGGAACCGGGGAGATATTAGAGAATATTCAACTAATTGCACTAATTAAACTAAGCACTTTCTGTAACAGGGCGGTGCGCGTGGTAAGCTGACCGCTGACATTCTTTCCCGCCTTTTATTTGTTGTTATGAAGCTCTTCTTTGGGGGGCTCCGATAACCTTTGACCACTGCTGCTGTCCGCGGTCAGCTTCAGGCGGTCCTACGGGTCATGACGTCATCGTGAAACCACGAAGCGTCTCAGCTTCACTTCTTCAGGCGTTCAATATTCTATTTTTATTTATTTTTTTACCATCGATTCCCGAAAGTCGATTCTATGTAAAACTGTCAGCCGAGCGGCCTCGGAAAAAGAGCTGAATCACTTTGAGAAGTCATGTTCATAATTTACATCAATAATTTATGCAGCCCCTACTACTGCAGTCTGTTAGGAAATACACACTCAGACACATATACACACGCATACACACTTACACAAATATACACACTTAAACACACTCACACACATATAAACTTATGCACACTATAGACTCACACAGACACATATACACAAACGTACACACATACACACACGAACACATATACACTCACACATACACATTCACACACATATGCACACTAACAAACATACACACTCACACACATAATCACACTAACACAACCAGCCACATATACACACTAACATACATGTACACACTCAGACACAGACACACTCAGACCCAGCCAGACAGAGCTCTGAGGCTGGATAATGAAGCCATATCTCTGTAGGGCTGAACCAAAACAAGGTTTATAAAACATGATTTAGCTCCAACCAGAGGCCAGGTCACCCGAATGACTACTACTGAGGAGAGAGTGTGGGGGGGGGATTTTCTACTGTGTGTGTGTGTGTGTGTGTGTGTGTGTGTGTGTGTGTGTGTGTGTGTGTGTGTGTGTGTGTGTGTGTGTGTCATTAGATGATGTGATCCTGCTGACAGCTGGTGCCCAAATGACACTAGAGCTACAGGCACACACACACAAACACACAGACAACACACACACACAGACCAACACACACACACACACACACACACACACACACACACACACACACACACACACACACACACACACACACACACACACACACACACACACACAAACACACAGACGACACACACACACACACACACACAGACCGACACACACACACAGACCGACATACACACACAGACCGACATACACACACACACACACACACACACACACACACACACCCACAGACCGACACACACTAACAAAAACATACAGAAACTAACACACAGTCGCACACACACACAAAGATACACACTAACACAAAGACACAAACTAACACACACACAGAAACACACACACACAGACCGGAGGAGAGTGGTTTGTGCGTTGCGCTGGAGTGCTGGGTTGAGTCATGTAAACAGCCGTCTAACAAGATGACCGTCCCTACAGAGACCTGACCTTCATCTGGAACATCACAGAGGGGGGAGACGAGGAGGGGAGGAGGGAAGAGGGGATGAAGTTAAGAAAGGATTTTGTCTTCAGGGGAAACCAAAACATAAAATAGAGAGAGAGAGAGAGAGAGAGAGAGAGAGAGAGAGAGAGAGAGAGGAAGAGAGAGAGGAAAAGAGAAGGGGGGAGAGAAAGGGAGAGAGCGAAAGAGAGAGAAAGAGAGAGAAGGGTAGAGAGAGAGAGAGAGTAGGAGAGAGGGTGTGAAGACGTTTAGTGTTGAGTCAAACCTTCTGAGGGTCTTGATCTCTTTCCTCTCTTGTTTTAACCTCGTCATCATGGGACACTGGAGGCGGAGCTACTGATGTGTGGAGGGGGAGGGAGGGAGAGAGGAGGAGAGAGGGAGAGAGAGAGGGAGCTACTGATGTGTGGAAGGGGAGGGAGGGAGCGAGGAGGAGAGAGGGAGAGAGAGAGGGAGCTACTGATGTGTGGAAGGGGAGGGAGGGAGATAGAGAGAAGGGGGGAGGGAGAGGGGGAGAGGGAGGGAGAGGGGGAGAGGGAGGGAGAGAGAGAGGGCGGGAGAGAGAGAGAGAGAGAGAGAGAGAGAGAGAGAGAGAGGGAACAGGGAAGCTCTTCAGAAGGAGGGGTATCAGTGACATGTTTCAGATATTATATTCCTTCCCCTTATCGTAGTTCTCCTCAATCTCTCCTCCTCACTCTGGGACCTGAAGGTCACAGCTCAGGGAGCAAGAGGACCCTACGTCCTAGTACCTGACGTAGTCACAACACCGTAGAACACCATCACAC
>NC_079415.1:5726380-5761380 GCF_026213295.1 Gadus chalcogrammus
TAGATTCTTTCCACATTCCTCCTCCTCCTCCTCCTCCTCCTCCTCCTCCTCCTCCCCCTCCCCCTCCCCCTCTTCCTCTTCCTCCTCCTCCGTGTCTTGCTTCCCCTCCTTTTCTTCCTTGCCTCCCTCCTCCTCCTAATTATCCTCCCCCTCTCTCCCCCCCCTCCCCCTCCCGCTCCTCCTCCACCCCCCCCCCCCCCCCCCCCCTCACCGTCCTGCTCCTCCTCCACCCCCTCTCCCCCCTCACCGTCCTCCCCCCCCCCGCCCCCCCCCACCGTCCTCCCCCTCTCCCCCCCCCCCCCCCCCCTCACCGTCTTGCTCCTCGTCCACGGCCCCGGCGCGGGCCATGAGGTCGGGCTTGTGGAGGAGGCGGGAGGCGTAGAGGTGCTTCAGGCCCAGGAACAGCAGCAGGACGGAGGGCAGCACCTGGGCGGCCACGCCCTCCAGGGCCTCGGGCCGGCTGGGCAGCTCCATCAGCACGCTCAGCCCGATGATGCACATCTTACGGTCGTGGAGCCTGGAGGGGGGGGGGGGGGGCAGACCCGCAGCGTTAGGGCCCTCAGAAGCTAGGGAGCAGTCGATATGGATTCTTTATGCCCATGATACAGTTTTTTTACGGGCTGCCGATTTCTTTGAGCCGGTATTTGGAGCCGATACTCCCTTTTCTCCCACAATTTACATCATAAAAGTGACGCAAGGGTGATAACGAGTGTTACCAGTCTCAATTTACAAAAAGGATCGTTCATAAAACTCTCTGAATATATAAAAAACACAAATATCGGTCGATCACTATCAGAAACACAACATGCCATCTTACAGTCGTGAAGAGACACACACACACGCGCACACACACACACACACACACACACTCTTCTTCTGCCTAATGTAATTATTGTAAGTCGCTTTGGATAACAGTCTGGTGAATGCAGAAGGCGTGAGGACGCGGCTCACCCCAGGAAGAACTCGGTGTCGTTCATCCACTGGTTGATGAAGTGCGCTGTGATTGGCTGGGCGCTGTTGGGGAAGTGCATGTGCTCCAGGGTGTGGACCAGCAGCGGGGGGTTGTAGTAGAGGCCAGCGATGGCCACCTGCAGGCACATGGTCCGCAGCTCGCTGGTCTTCACGCCGCGCGTCAGACGCTCCAGGACCGCCTCCACGAACAGGGGGATGCACTGCGGGCACGGGGGGGGGGGGGGGGGGGGGGGGGGGGGCCGGAGGAGGAGCTTCATAGTGGCTCATGAACCCCAGAGCTTTGGGCGTGCTTGAAGCAGGCAGCCGACTGTAGAGGACCGGCTCTGGGTCTCTCGACCCTACTGGGCCTCTGGCCTCTAGCCTCTAGCCTCTGGACCCTACTGGGTGTCTGGCCTCTAGCCTCTAGCCTCTGGACCCTACTGGGTGTCTGGCCTCTAGCCTCTAGCCTCTGGACCCTACTGGGTGTCTGGCCTCTAGCCTCTAGCCTCTGGACCCTACTGGGTGTCTGGCCTCTAGCCTCTAGCCTCTGGACCCTACTGGGTGTCTGGCCTCTAGCCTCTGGGCCTTTAGCCTCTGGACCTCTAGCCTCTGGACTTATTGGCCTCTGGGCCTCTAGCCTCTGGACTTATTGGCCTCTGGGCCTCTGGACTTATTGGCCTCTGGGCCTCTGGTCTCTTGGCCCTACTGGCCCCTGCTGGGCCCCCGGCCTCGGGGGTCTCACCTGGTCGATGCCGCGGCCGCGACACTGCAGTACGATGACCTCCAGCAGCTTGGCAGCGTGACACTCAGCCTCCTCCCCCGCATCGCTGGTCAGCACCTACACACACACACACACACACACACACACACACACAAAAGGATCATCAGCAGCATATACACTGTATATGCAGATTTGAAAACAATATAACGACCAAATCTACACAGAGGAAGATCGTCACAGTAAGAGTAGAAGAAGGTTGAACCGAGCCTGGCCTGCTCCGCGGGGTACCACCCACCTTCTTGCACATGGTGTAGATGACCTCCAGGTGCTTGGGGTTGGACAGCAGCATGTCCGTGTCCACCGTCACATAGTTGTGCAGCAGAGGCATCAGATCTGCAGCAGAGAATCCATCAAACGTCTGTTTCACTTGACCGCGGAGCCACTCTTAGACACAGCATTACGAGACGCTAGGGAAGACACTGACATATCAATCAACTAGGTCGGCGACGTTGAGGATCGTTCAGTAGGGAACACAGATGTCCTCTTTCGTAACCAGGAGACATGGAGTCAGCTACTGACGTTACGAGACGCTAGGTAAGACACTGACATATCAATCAACTAGGTCGGCGACGTTGAGGATCGTTCAGTAGGGAACACAGATGTCCTCTTTCATAACCAGGAGACATTCAGTCAGCTGCTGAGGTTGAGAGGAATGAATCTGGAATTGAGTGTTCCGGGCATGCAATGTGTGCGAGTGTGTGTTTGAGTGTGTGCATGTTTTTGCATGTGTGCGTGTGTGTGCATGCATGCGAGTGCATGTGTGTGCTTGCGTGCCTGAGTGCATGTGTGTGTGTGAGCGTGCATGCATGTATGTGTCTGCGAGTATGCATGTATGCATGTGTTACATTGTAGTACTACGTTGTACTGGGTTTTGTGCTGCCTTTGTGTGTTTTGTACTCATGTTTTGTTTTTGCCCGGCTCTTGCACTCCATCATCTCACCACCTCCCGGAGGCGGAGCAATGTGGCTGCCAGTTGCTGACTGGCTATCCCTGATTGTTGGCTCCGCCCCCCACTCATATAAAGCCAAGGGGAAGATGGCGGCTCACTCTCTCTCATCTTGAGCTGCATCACCCAGCTAGTAAGTGTGATGCTAAAGTTGATACTTTTCCTTTATTGTCATGTGGTAACCACCTTGGCTTTTCTCTGCTGACTTTTATTTTTTGCTGATGCTCGTTTCACTTGCGTGGAACTATAAAGATCACTGTTTTCAGCCAGTAAGAACTTTGCTTTTTCCCCGCAACCCTGTCGTCAGAGTCTTTATGTTTGGTAGTCCTAATCTGCTGACAGATGTATCTGGACACCATAACAGTGTGCATACGAGTGTGTGTATGTGTGTTCGTGCATGCAAGTTTGCATGTACAGTATTTGTGCGTATGAGTGTGTACATGTGTGCGTGCAAGTATGAGTGTGTGTGTGTGTGTGTGTGTGCATGTGTGTGCGTGCGCGTTACCGGTGAAGTAGTCGAAGCAGTCGTGCTGGAACACCTGGAACAAGACGCCCAGCAGCTGCCACATCTGGGGGGAGACGCTCTGGCAGGTGAGGCCGAAGGCCAGCGACAGGATCTCCTCGTAGAACTCTGAGGAGACGCAGAGTTAGGCCACGCCCCATAGAGCCACGCCCTGACGCATGATGGCTAAGCACAGACAAACACAGAGCTGCTCACACACACCTGCCATACCTATGATGGGCTTCTGCAGGACCAGCCCAATAACCTGCAGACAGATCCCCTCCAGCTGCTGGGTGATCTGAGGGAGACAGAGAGAGGCAGCTAGGCATGGAAGACATGTACGAATGTGTGCGTATGCATATGTCTGCATGTGTGCGTCTGTGCATGTACTAGTGTGTTTGTCCGTGTGTGTCTATGTGTGTGCATGTGTGTCCGTCTCCATGAATGTGTTTGTGTGTGGTCCTCCATCACGGTGAGGATGGTGTGTGTGTGTGTGTGTGTGTGTGTGTGTGTGTGTGTGTGTGTGTGTGTGTGTGTGTGTGTGTGTGTGTACCTCCTTGTGGTCCTCCATCACGGTGAGGATGGTGTGTGTGTGTGTGTGTGTGTGTGTGTGTGTGTGTGTGTGTGTGTGTGTGTGTGTGTGTGTGTGTGTGTGTGTGTGTGTGTGTACCTCCTTGTGGTCCTCCATCACGGTGAGGATGGTGTGTGTGTGTGTGTGTGTGTGTGTGTGTGTGTGTGTGTGTGTACCTCCTTGTGGTCCTCCATCACGGTGAGGATGGTGTGTGTGTGTGTGTGTGTGTACTGTGTGTGTACCTCCTTGTGGTCCTCCATCACAGTGAGGATGGTGTGTGTGTGTGTGTGTGTGTGTGTGTGTGTGTGTGTGTGTGTGTGTGTGTGTACTGTGTGTGTACCTCCTTGTGGTCCTCCATCACAGTGAGGATGGTGTGTGTGTGTGTGTGTGTGTGTACCTCCTTGTGGTCCTCCATCACAGTGAGGATGGTGTGTGTGTGTGTGTGTGTGTGTGTGTGTGTGTGTGTGTGTGTGTGTGTGTACCTCCTTGTGGTCCTCCATCACAGTGAGGATGGTGTGTGTGTGTGTGTGTGTGTGTGTGTGTGTGTGTGTGTGTGTGTGTGTGTGTGTGTGTGTGTGTGTGTACCTCCTTGTGGTCCTCCATCACAGTGAGGATGGTGTCGATGGTGCTCAGGATGCCCAGAGCCATCACCGTCTTGTCCTCGCTCTCCTCGTACTCCTCGCTCTGGAGGACGCGCATGAAGATCTCCGCCTGGACGCACACACACACACACACACACACACACACACACACACACACACACACACACACACACACACACACACACACACACACAGCCACACACACAGACAGACAGACACACAGACAGGACGCACACACACACACGCACACAGACAGACAGACACACAGACAGGACGCACACACACATACAGGAAAAACACACACACACACACACACACACACACATACGCACAAACACCAGGCAGTCAGAGGAGATCGTAAACAAAGCAGAGCAGGGGGGTTCTAGGCCCGGGGGGGGTCCTCACCAGGTTCTGCGTCATGTCCACGGCGATGGCCGCCACCTCCTGGTTGTACTCGCAGATCATCTTCTGGATGACGTTGGTGAGGTCGTCGTTCTCCGTCTCCTTGACGATGTGGAGCAGCTCCTGCATCACGGGCCGCACGTACGGCCGGATGTAGCGCTTGGCTGGGGAGCGGGGCGCACTGGGTCAACTGGGAGCACTGGGTGTACTGGGAGAACTGGCTGAACTGGCTGAACTGGGTGTACTGGGTGCATTTGGGGAATTGTGGTGGGTGTACTGGGTGAACTGGGTGTAGGCAAAATGGGTGTACTGGGTGGGTGTACTGGGTGAACCGGGTGTAGGTATACTGGGTGTACTGGGAGTACTGGTGGTACCGGGTGGGTGTACTGGGTGAACTGGGTTTAGGCCTACTGGGTGAACTTGGTGTACTGGGTGGGTGTACTGGGTTGTCGTGGGTGTAGTGAACTGGGTGTACTGGTTGTACTGGGTTTACTGGGTGTAATGGTTGTAGGCTTACTGGGTGTACTGGGTGAACTGGGTGAACTGGGAGTACTGGTTGAACTGGATGGTATACTGGGTGAACTGGGTGTAGTGGTTGTACTGGGTGGGTGTACAGGGTGAACAGGGTGTACTGGGTGGGTTTACTGGGTGAACTGGGTGTGGTGGCTGTGGTGTACTGGTTGTACTGGGGGTCCTACCTTCCTCCTGGTGGCTGACCAGCGCCTGCAGGGCAATGGCCGCCTCCACCTTCACGGGCATCTCCTTGTCGGCGATGAGGTCCTGCTTCACCAGCTCCACCGCGTTCCTCAGCGACACCTCGTCATGGAAACGCAGCGGGCTGAAGCAGTGCAGCACCCAGCAGGACTGGGGGAACAGGGAGCACTGGTCAGCGACCAGTAGGACTGGGGGAACAGGGAGCACTGGTCAGCACCCAGTAGGACTGGGGGAACAGGGAGCACTGGTCAGCACCCAGTAGGACTGGGGGAACAGGGAGCACTGGTCAGCACCCAGTAGGACTGGGAGAACACTGGTCAGCACCCAGTAGGACTGGGAGAACACTGGTCAGCACCCAGTAGGACTGGGGGAACAGGGAGTACTGGTCCGCACCCAGCAGGAATTGGGGAACAGGGAGTACTGGTCAGCCCCCAGCAAGACTGGTTCGGACCTGGGAACTGGTGTGCGTTAGATAGGAGAGGGGGTCCATCGTGACCCGGGACCTGGACCACAGACCCAATGGGGGGGGGGGGACTTACCCGGGCTCTGAGGTACCCCAGGGGGGAGTTGAGCAGTGGGAACACGTAGTTCTGGAGCATGAGCTCCATCTGCTCCCGGTACAGACGCTTCTGTTGGGCACGCGCGCGCACACACACACACACACACACACACACACACACACACACACACACACACACACACACACACACACACACACACACACACACACACACACACACACACACACACACACACACACACACACACGCACGCACACACACACACAGAGAGAGTTAGAAACACTGTCCTTCATAGCTTAAGGGTAGGGGCGCTTGTTTTATTAAACATTTTAGTTTATCTCCTAAAAACAGAATCTAGTTGAGATAAAAATGCGATGTGGGGGATGGAAGTTCTCAGAGAACCAGAGACCATGCTTCAGTGATACAGTAAACGGAGAGACACACACTGAGAGGTTGTGGAGAGAGAGACCGTACTCCACTTTAAGCAGTGAGAGACACCAGCTGAAGCATGCGGGTGTAGAGTGGGGTTAGCGTACTTCAGTGACACAGTAGAGAGACCGTACTTCACAGTAAAGAGTGAGAGACACCAGCTGAAGCGTGTGAGGTAGAGTAGGGTTCACGTATGTAAGTGATACAGTAAAGAGACCGTACTTCACAGTAAACAGAGAGATACCAGCTGAAGCGTGTGGGTGCAGAGTGGGGTTAGGTACGTGCCTTACGTAAGAGTTCGGCCAGCGCCCCGATGCAGTGCAGCGCCCCGTCCTTCCTGCGGGGGTCAGCAGTGGGACTCATCAGCGTCTGGTGGCAGAACTCCATCATCTGAGGAAGAACCTAGGAGCACAGGGCACAGGTCACAGGGAGGCAGGTCAAAGGTCACAGAGACGCAGGTCAATGGGAGGCAGGTCAAAGGTCACAGGGACGCAGGTCACAGGGAGGCAGGTCACAGGTCACAGAGACGCAGGTCAATGGGAGGCAGGTCAAAGGTCACAGGGACGCAGGTCACAGGGAGGCAGAACAAAGGTCACAGGTCAAAGGTCACAGGGAGGCAGGTCAAAGGTATGCAGGTCAAAGGTCACAGTGAGCCAGGTCACAGGTCGTAGGTCATAGGTCAAAGGGGACCATGGAGCTCTGAGCAGCAGCAGTGTCTGATCAATCACAGCCTTCCGTCGTAGCCAATCACATTCGTTATATTCGGCCATTCAGCAATGTGGCATATCAATTACGATTGTCAACGTTTGTGAAATAATTGCTTGTTAAGGAATCGCTAAAACACCAAAAGGTTTCAGCAGTTCAGAGAGTGATCGTGATAAGACGAGATGTTTGGAATGCAGCCGCACCGCAAACTATTGTGGGTGTGTCGGTAAACAAGAGAGAATTGTAGAGAGTTGTTTTGTTTAAGTTGGACTTGACCATGGTACACCGTACCCTTTCTGTTGGAGACCAGAGGGACTAATGAGAGTGTGTAATGTTAGTGTAATGGGGGTTGTAATATAAGACATATTCTGGTTCCAGCGGCTGTTAGTTGATCTTAACGGCCGTGAGCGCATACCTCCTTCCTCTTGCGGGCCGCTTTAGACAGCAGGCTCTGGGCGGCGGTGGCGGGCAGGGCGTGGTCGTCGTACAGGTCTGAAACACGGAGGAGGAGCCATGTTAGTCTAAAGGTAAGATGCACTTCTCAGGCCCACCTCTAGAGGGCCCCCTATGTGAGGTCCTGGGTCAATGGTCTGTTGACCTCACATGACTCCACAGAGTGAAGACACTAGGGGATCACTGTGTGTATGTGTGTGTGCGTCTGTTTATGTGTGTGTGTGACGGTGTGTGTATGTGCTTGTGTACGTCCATGCATGCGTGTGTGCATCTGTGGTTGCATGCATGCGTGTGGGCTTCTGCGTGCATCTACGTTTGTTTGTTTGTTTGTGTTTGTGTGTGTGCGTTTGTGTGTGTGTGTGTGTGCCCTTACTGAACTTGACGCGGATGTACTCGTACGGGTCCTCCTGCCACAGCTTGTCGTCTTCGTCTCTGTAGCACATGAGAGGGAAGACCACCTCCTGGCACAGGGTCTGGGGCCACAAAATCACGCGGGATTACAGGAGACAACGAGATCACAAGTGATTGGAGGAGACATAACGAGAACACGCGTGTTTGGAGGAGACATAACGAGAATATGCGTAATTGGAGGAGACGACAAGATCACAAGGGATTAGAGGAGACATAACGAGAACACGTGTGATTGGAGGAGACATAACGAGAACACGCGGGATTGGAGGAGACATAACAATAACCCACATGATTGGGGGAGACATAACGAGAACACGCGTGATTGGAGGACACAACGACATCACGCGTGATTGGAGGACACAACGAGAACACGTGTGATTAGAGGAGAAATAAAGAGATCACGCAGGATTGGAGGACACAACGAGAACATGCGTAATAGGAGAGACACAACAAGAACACATGTGATTGGAGGAGACATAACGAGAACACGCGGGATTGGAGGAGACATAACGAGAACACGCGTGATTGGAGGAGACATAACGAGAACACGCGTGATTGGAGGACTCAACAGAGTCAGAGCAGCGGCGGTACCTGCATGTGAGGCTTCATGTGTTTCCAGGTGAGCGAGTGGGACAGCCCCTGGCTCAGGTAGTTCAGAGACTGCTGCAGCACCTGTGGGGTGACGTAGCGCCGCTGACGGTGCTCATCCACCACCTTCAGCAGCACCTGGGAACACACACACACACACACACACACACACACACACACACACACACACACACACACACACACACACACACACACACACACACACACACACACACACACACACACACACACACACACACACACACACACACACACACACACACACACACACACCTTTAGTCCTCATCGTTTAAAGAGTGTTAAGATGTCCTGCTAGGGGCTAAATGTCCGGCAGCCTCCTACCTGCTGGATCCCCACTGCGTACGTCCGGAGGAAGAAGTCCGCAAACTCACAGTATTCCTTGGTGACGTTCCCGGGACTCCCGTACCTACGCTCCCAAACACATGAGGACAAGATGTGGAGGACTGTTTCAAACCCCCTCTGTAGATCCATTCAGATATCAGGAAGCTCTAACCCCACCCAGAAGGGCGACAGGGGACCTCTTACCCCACCCCTGAGGACAGGGATCATCTAACCCCACCCAGGAGGAGGGCTCACCTCTCAAACAGGCGGGTGATGATGTGCAGCGCCCACTTCTTACACTTCCACCAGACCAGCTCGGGCCGGTCGTCCTCGTCCACCTCCAGGGTCTCCTGGGGGGGCAGAGGGCAGCCAGATAGGTCAGAGGTGAGTGAGAAGGTCAGAGGTCAGGCAGAGGGGTCAGAGGTCAGAGAAAGAGGTCAGAGGTCAGTGGGGAGGTCCACTAGCCTGGCTATTGCCAGACCAAGCTCAATCGCAGATTGCACGGTGGTCTGGGGAGGATGCTGTCATTTTCTTCAGCACAAGAGGCTTGATCAACGGGCCTAGGTCAACTGACTCAACTGTACGCGATTGGCTGCTTGCCGTCGCTTCCCTGTCGTCATTGAGTTAAACCAGCCAATAGCGCGCCAAGGGGAAAAGCCAGCTTGGTGATTGGCTCCCGCAAAAACGTATCGGAAATAGAAAGAAATGTATTGCTATTCTCCAGACCCTTGTGCAGGGCGAAATCAAATCCCCGGCAGAATGGGCGGGGCTACCCAGTCTAGAGGTCCGCCAGAGAGGTCAGAGGTCAGAGGTCAGCCAGAGAGGACAAAGGTCCGCCAGATGTCCTCACCTTCTCCTCCCAGTGCTTCAAACCAGTGATTCTGTGGCGATGCAACATATGTGTGCATGCATGTATGTTTCTGTGTGCGAATGCGTGACCGCGTGTGTGTGCGTGAACGTGTGTGTTTGGGTGTGTTTGTGTGTGTGTGTGTGTTTGTTTTTGTTTGTGTATGCGTGACAGTTTGCGTACCTGCTTGTGTGGGTGACCGTGTGTGCTTTGTTCTTTGACACTGTGTGTGTGTGTGTGTGTGTGTGTGTGTGTGTGTGTGTGTGCGTGTCTTACCGGCGGGACGTCCCGGTCCATGACGGCTCGGAGGATCTCCATCCACTGAGTCATCACAGTGTTGTTGATGAGCTGGAGGGGGAGGGAGAACTACACACACACACACACACACACACACACACACACACACACACACACACACACACACACACACACACACACACACACACACACACACACACACACACACACACACACACACACACAGAGATACAGACAGACACACACACAGATCCACAAACACATAGAGACACACACACACACACACACACACACACACACACACACACACACACACACACACAGAGACACAAACAGACAGACACACACACACACACACACACACAGAGGCAGAGACACAAACAGACACACACACAGATCCACAAACACATAGAGACACACACACACACACACACACACACACACACACACACACACACACACACACACACACACACACACACGTCAAATGGACTGCAAAAAGATATCTATACTCCTACATATGAATGGGAAATAAACAAACAAACACAGAGCCTCCCCTCCCACCGCCCACCCACACACACCCCCTACACACACCCCCACCCCCACACACACTAACAGAGGATGACCCCAGAGCCCCGCCCCCCTACCTGCACCAGGGAGTGGAAGATCTTGAGGATCTGCTTCTGGATGAGGACGGAGGCGGCCGTGACGTCGGGCAGCAGCTGGGAGAGCAGCGCCTGCACACGGGGCAGGAACAGCTGCATGGCCACCAGGAGGGGGCCCCGCTCCTCAGGCTTCTTGTACCTGACACACACACACACACACACGCACACACACACACACAAAGAGTACCAACGTTGTGTGAGGGTTGTTCCGGCATTGCTTGGGCGTTGTGTGAACATTGTGTTAGCGATGTCCTTTTGAGTGCATTGTGTAGTCCCAGCAGCCCGTCTCTCTGCAGGACAGCCTCACTCGTAGGTCTTCACCAGCAGGTACAGGGACAGCAGGCTGTGTGTGTGTGTGTGTGTGTGTGTGTGTGTGTGTGTGTGTGTGTGTGTGTGTGTGTGTGTGTGTGTGTGTGTGTGTGTGTGTGTGTGTGTGTGTGTGTGTGTGTGTGTGTGTGTGTGTGTGTGTGTGTGTGTGTGTGTGTGTGCGTGTCTCACTCGTAGGTCTTCACCAGCTGGTACAGGGACAGCAGGCTGCCGTACCAACTGCTGCTCTTGTTGGAGCCTAGGTAGGCGCCGATCTTGTCCACCACACCCGTCCAGCGACCCGGGAAGTCGTGCTTGATGATTGCTCGAAGGCACATCGTCAGCTGGGCTCTGGAGGAGGACACAGGAGTTTAACCATCAGACTAGTTCACCCAGTGCTGCTGGTTTATATTGAGCATAAAACATCCGTGATCTGAGCTGGTTTATCAGGTTAAAGGGCCAATGAGGAGAGCGAGGGGGGGGGGGGGGGGGGGGGGGGAGTGAGTGAGTGAGTGCATGTCTGAGTGAGTGTGTGTCTGAGTGAGGGTCTGAGTGAGTGAGTGAGTATCTGAGTTAGTGAGCGCGTTGGGTGTACCGTATGGACTTGGGGCTCGGGGCTCTGGATCAGTCAGTGTGTTGTGCGTACCGTATGGACTCGGGGCTCTGGATCAGAATGAGTGCGTTGTGCGTACCGTATGGACGCAGGGCTCTGGATCAGAGTGAATGGGTTGTGGGTACCGTATGGACGCGGGGCTCTGGATCAGAGTGAGTGTGTTGTGCGTACCGTATGGACGCGGGGCTCTGGATCAGAGTGAGTGTGTTGTGCGTACCGTATGCTCTCAGGACTCTGGATGACCGCCTCAACGATGTGCTCTCGGATCTGCTGCCGGTCGTTCTCGTGGATGTTGAAGGGGAAGGTCACCTGACCCGGCGCAGGCTCGCGGTCCTGCCAGTACTGACTCACCATGTTCTTCAGGTAGATGGCGGCTGGACGCACACACACACACACACACACACACACACACACAAGCAGGCATGCACAAACAAACACACCAACATTCACACGCAGGCCCAGATGCACACACACACACACACACACACACACACACACACAAACACAGAGACAGACAGACAGTGTTACTGAGGTTAAGGTATGGCGTCCTCCCGTCCCACTGCGTTGTTGTCATGTGTTGAGATGCGAGTCTGCTCTCACCGGCCTGACGGACGGGGAACTCCACCATGTCCGACATGATGACCTGGAGCAGCGTGGGCGCGAAGTTGATGATCTTAAAGGACTGACACACACACACACACACACGTCAAATTAACTGCACAAAATACAAAGACATTGACACTCCTACAGATCAATGGGAAATAAACAAACACACACACACACACACACACACATAGAGAGAGACACACACAAACAGAGCTTTTATGGGGATATTTCCAAAACTAAATAAGTTAAAATGGCCCACATGCATTTCCTCCACACTCGTCCCTCTAACACCCCTGACCCTGAGAGGCAGAGAGAGCTTCATCGGAAAGTAGTCCTTGGATTGAACATTAGTTTCAACAGTGAAGGATGGTGAATCTTTTCAAGAGACATAGTCCGATGCAGTGTGATCTATCGGACAGAACTCTGATTATCACGGATTATTATCAAAGAGCAGCTGCTGCTGTCCGTGAACACAAGTTACCACTAACCCAGAGGCCCTTTAAACCATAAAACAACTGAAACGCTCTTTCATAGGAGGGACTGATCCTTGTCAGAGATGTGGTGTCGGTGTGATGATTGGTCAGTCGAGGTTCGAGGGACAAGTCGGTGTGATGATGGTCATGATGGACGAGGTTCAGACACGTCAGTGTGATGGATCACGCCGTCAGGTTCCTATTGTTCTAAACGAGTCTTCCTCTGGTTCCTCAGCTCTGTACCAACAATTACATCTGGATTTAAACCATCTGCTGGACCACAAGTCCCCTGATGTTCCTCCAGAACCCGGCCTGGCGTGACCCGTGGTCCGAGCATCCTGCTTGGCTCCAGGACCCGGACGAGGACCCGGACCGGGACTGGACCTGCCTGGTTGAGCTTGGTCTCCAGGACCTAGATTAAGACCAGGACCTAGCGGGTTGAGCTCTTTCGCCAGGACCAGGACTAGGACCAGGACCTACCTGGTTGAGCTCGGTCTCCGCCGCCCGCCTCAGCCCGGGGTCGATGGTCCCCTTCAGCGCCGTCATGATCCGGTTCGGGTCCATGGCTGGAGACTACAGTCCTCTCTGAAGACCCCGAACACAGCAGACGATAAAGGACCTATACGGCGGGTCCTGGATGTTGACGGTTCGACTATGCTGGCCCTGCCCCGGTGTACCGGCGACCAGCGATAGGTGGACGGAAAGCAAAGCGAACGGAGTTTACGGTTGGTCTTCTTCGCTTCGCTCTTTGATCGCCTGATTAGAGTGCTGCCACCTGGCGGCGGTCTGAGGCACTTCCCCCTGGCGGCGGGCCGATTCACAGCTGGTGGACAGCTGTATTACAGTGAAGTCTAAACATCAAGCTAGTTCCAATGATGAAGTCGAAATGAAATAAGTTACATTACATTGAACTCTAGATGACGATACTCCACAGCGATCCAGTTAGAAATTGGGCTAGTTTGAGGTACATTATATTAGTATTTTCTTCAGGTTATAATTTTTATATTTTCAAAAGATACATTTTTTTTTTCCATTTTCCTGTGTGCAAGACAAGCTCCAAGAGTGCAAAAAAGTACAAAAATCGATACCGCTTTGTATTTTTATATCTTTATTATTCAGGCACGTCAACGGACCACAATGCATTGCTGTAGCCCTCTTTGGTGCAATTATGTGTTCAAACACCAACACCCATCACCAAGGACCCACCCCCACCGTTCTCATGTGCCAACGCTCATACACACACACACACACACGCCGGACACTTAACAGACATGTCTAAGTTTAGCATCACAGCTAAGCGCTTGTTTCTAAAGTCTGTTTCACTCAAGTTCCATAAATAAAGCCATAATTCAGTCATCAGCAAGCCAAGCTCGTCAGTGAGCCAATCAGTCATCAGCGAGCCATTAGGGGGGGGAAAGGCACAGTTGTAAAGTTACAGCAGAGGTCTCAGTGGAGTCACCCACTCATGGTCTGACCAGGTAGTGACACGAGAACACCTGGAGCCATCAGGCCCGTGTTATGGAGGAACCCTGGCACCATTGGACAGGGACACACGGCCGTAAACACCATCAACTCATGAAGGCCTGGAGTGAGCAGTCAAGTCCTGTTTTTTCTGCCAGTGGACACCTCCACACCGCTGGATCAAGAAGCGCAAACTATGCCAAAGCATAGCGACATCTTAGCACAGAATTGTTTGTGTGTGCGTTTCCCACACAGAGCCTCAGTCCTGGTGGAGCCGGAAGCCCGAGAAGGTGCAGTACCTCCTTGCCCTGGTACGGCAGGAAGCCTGAGAAGGTCCCGTTCTTCCAGGTACGGCAGGGAGCTTAAGGTGCCGTTCATCCAGGTACGGCAGGAAGCTTGAGAGGGTGTGGTTCTTCCATGCCCTGGTGGAGCAGGAGGCTGAGGAGGTGCCGGGTCCTGGTGGACCACTAGGGTCCTCAGTCCTGGTAGAGCAGGAACCCCGAGAAGGTGCTGTACTTCCAGGTGCTTCCGTAGATGGCCCCGCGGTGCAGCCGCAGCCACACCTGGTCCCCGGGGTACAGCGGCAGGATGGCGTGGTTGCTGGCCGTCTCGTGGTCCGGCGCGCCGTCGTTGGCGTACGCCGACACCATCACCTCGTCGTTGCACATGAGGTTGACGTAGAGCGGCACGTTGATGGCCAGCTTCAGGATGTGGAAGAGGAAGACGTAGGCGCCCGCCACCGGGCAGGTGAAGCGGCCCACGCGGGCGTCGTACGTCTCGCCCACGTTGGTGTGCAGCTGGTCGAACACCACGGTCTGGTCCAGGTTCCCCGGGGCGAAGTTGGCCGTGCGGGAGGCGGTGAAGGCCACGCGGATCGGCTGGGTCAACGGGTACATCGGCACGGGCAGCAGGGTCGGCTGGTGCTGGGGGTGGGGTTGGGGATGGTGCTGCTGCTGGGGGTGGTGGTGGTGGTGGTGATGGGGCGTGACCGGAACCTCCAGGGTGGAGACGGACAGGGAGTCGCCGTGCCCCGAGTCCAACAGGGGGTACACCCCGTCGCGGTCGGGGCTGCTCACCTGCGAGGAGTCGCTCCAACCTGAGGAGATAAGAACACGACACGTGGATCCCTGACCGCTCTATGGGGGTCCCTCAAAGGAGAACCAGCCCCCCCCCCCCCCCCAGGCGTTAGACGACATCCCCTCTAGATCAAGTTGCCGTTAGATGACGCCCCCTCTAGGTCAGGCTTTCCTGGTGTCTTGGTTCGGTTTTCCTTTGAAGCGTTTGGGTCTACTCAACCGGGTCATGGTTTACTGGTTCAGTTTCATTTCCCGAAGTAGCAAGACATTTAGAAGATAAGTGGAGGAAAGGTCTAGCCTGTGGTTTCTCTCACCGCTGGAGTTGTGTCTGGCCGCCCCTCCTCGCCTGTAGCCGTGCTGGAAAACAGACTCCTTGGGAAACAGGAAATGACATGTTTTCGGCAGGAAATGACATTTAGGGCACAACGCAAAATCGGCAGTGTGGAAGAGCAATTAGGTTAAAGTTCTTTGGATCAGTTAGAAATCCAAACTAGAAAAAAAAATCCTGCAAGAATGACAAAAGTAAGAGTTGCTAACCAAATGCAGTTTCCGTCTGTCAAACAGTGACTCTGATGGGTTCACCCGTCAAACTTTTCTCAAGACCATTCAACTGGTCTTTGTAACTAAGTACAGCTAAAGATGTTTTAGGTGTGCGCGACAACTCTGACTAGTTTGGCTGAGTACCCTGTACACACACTGAGGTTATTGAAGCCCAACTTAGCGCTTCTTTCTCAGTGAAACACGCAGCTATAGCTTCTCATATCAGGGCCTTGGCACTGCCAATCTGAGGGGTGGAGAACCTACCCCGGGGGACGGAGAACCTACCCTGGCTCCATACAGCAGGGGTCCGGGATCTCTAAGGGGAACCCCCTGAACAAAGGCCGGTCCTGGGGAGAGGAGAAACAACTGTGAAGGTCAAACCCCCTGGACTAGTGAAGGTCAAACCCCCTGGACTAGTGAAGGTCAAACACCCTGGACAAGTCTGAGAACAACCTTCAGTTCTGACTGGACCATAAAATTCAATTATCTTTTATTTATATATTGTACATGAACTGCCAAACACTAATAAAATAAACTTCAAAACCTAATTAAAACTGCCAAACATTTCTTGGCCAGAGAGAGGGCCGCAGCAGTAAGCCAGAGAGAGGACAGCAGCCGCCTGTTAAGGTGCAGAAGCGAGCGTATTCAGGGGAGTGAAAAGAGTGAAGAGCGGAGAAGAGTGAAAACCCATAGCTACCTCGCAGCCACCAGGGAGAGCGAGAGGAGTAAGTGGGGCCCTTGCTCCCCCGCGGCGTACCTCGTGCGTAGCCTCTGCCGTGGTACGACCGCCCGGCGCTTGGCTGGCTGGGGGACAGAAATACCTGACCGCCGCCGTCCACCGGGTAGTCCGACTGGTACACTGCAGGAGAGGACATGCACCGTGCACTTACAAACTACAGTCTACCAGCACTACACTTACAGACAAGACACTGACAAACGACATTTGGGGGGAAAGGCACAGTTGTGAAGTTACAGCAGAGGTCTCAGTGGAGTCACCCACTCATGGTCTGACCAGGGAGTGACATGAGAGCACCAACACCTGGAGCCATCAGGCCCGTGTTATGGAGGAACCCTGGCACCATTGGACAGGGACACACGGCCGCAGTCTCCAGACACTTGCACACTACAGTCTCCAGACACTTGCACACCACAGCCTCCAGACACTTGCACACCACAGTCTCCAGACACCTGAACACCACAGCCTCCAGACACCTGAACACCACAGCCTCCAGACACTTGCACACCACAGCCTCCAGACACTTGCACACTACAGCCTCCAGACACTTGCACACCACAGCCTCCAGACACTTGCACACCACAGCCTCCAGACACTTGCACACCACAGTCTCCAGACACTTACAAACTAGAGTCACTGTAGAACTACGGTCTACAGACTGCATACTTACAAACTATGGTGAACACCACGCTACATACACAACAGACACAGAACGCCGTACCGGACTGGGGCTCGTCGTCTGAGGGGGCGAACTCTGGGGGCGTCTGGGTGCTGGCCGTGTTGTAGCTTGTCTCCGTTTCGTAGCCCAACTCCCCGGTCGGAGACTCAGATCCGGTTACCTTGAAAACCTATAAATGGTAAAAGGACTGCATTTAAACCGCTTTTCTAACCAGTTGCCACTTAAAGCGCTTATTGCCGAACATTCACACACACCGACGGCAGAGTCAACCACACAAGACGTCAGCCAGCTCGTCAGGCGCAGTCAAGATGAGGTGACTTGCTCAGGGAGTCGACACTATAACTAGACGGAGCCGGGGATCGAACTAGCAACCTTCCGGTTACCAGCCGACCAGCCATATCTCCTGAGCCAAATGCCGCCTTTACATTGATTTGATTTTTTTTCAGGAAGTTCACATTCCACCAGCGTCACGGGAGGCTTCTACAACACCTGCCTCAGAGTGACGGCCACCATGTCAGAGCGGCCGGAACCTCGACGGCGGCGACTCACCGACTGGAACTGGTCAGCGATCAGGGCACGGCGGGCCGGTGGCGTGGAGAACGAGTGACCCTGGGGGGTCACGGAGGGGGAGGACACCCCGTTACAGGGGGACTGTTTCCCCGAGTCCATCACCGGCGTCTGAGAGGGTACAGACGGAGATGTCACTCGATGGAGGAGCATGAACGCTGGGTTCCTCTCCGAGAGGGAAGCCCAGCATGAGCCGCCCAGCATGAGCCACCCCCCTTACAGCCCCACAGCCCCCTTACTCACTTACTGCATGTTGTACGTCCTGCACTTAAAAATCGTGTAGCATCTTATCCTAGCTATCTTTGTTGGAAATGGGTTAACCTAGCGATTGGTGGTGCTTGGCACTATGAACATCCTTACTGTACCGCCAGCGATATATTGTTTCTCTTTCTTCTGACAAATTAATTGATGAAGATCGCTTTGGATGAAAGCGTTTGCTAAATGCCCTCAATGTAAATGGATTTGTGCAGCCATGTTCCCTCGGATATAAAGCTGCGGTCGCCGTTAAGACGTTTACCCGTGGGAGACTGCGGTTCTCGGGGGAGACGGAGTTGACCGAGTCGCGCCGGTACAGTGGAGGAGAGACCAGGGTTGGAGAGACCAGCGGAGGAGAGACCAGGGGCTGGACGTCCAGCTGCAGAGACTCCTGAGGGAAAAGCACCACATCTTACAGGTGTTGCCCGATACAAACGACACGGTGGACCCACTCCGAGACAGCACAGCGGTCCTTACGTTAGAAACATCTCTTGCAGGGAAACTTAGGTCACATAAGTTCAGAGCCTGCTCTCCATTGGTCAAACTGGCTCTGCGCTCCAAGCGTCTGGCAGGCAGGGGAGTGGACTGGAAAGAACAAGAACAAAAAGACACTTAGGCAAGTGGCGCCAAAACCAAATGATGCCAATTCTGTGTGAATGTGTGGAGCTTACCTGCATAATTTCTGGAAGAACCTCTATCGGGCTTTTAATCAGCTCTATCGGGCTTTTAATCAGCTCTATCGGGCTTTTAATCAGCTCTATCGGGCTTTTAATCAGCTCAATCGGGCTTTTAATCACCTCCTGCTTCGCTTCTGTAGCGGAAAACGGTGTCAAAGAGTGCGACAAATGGGAAACTGAATCCGACGGACATCCAAGCGTGTGTGAGCTACCAAGAAGAGAGGGAGAACCAGACGCTCTGCAGCCCAGGCGAGCGTGTCCATCGATGGGGAACCCCTCGGGATCCAGATGAGACTCCTGAGGGACACCAGAGTCAGGAGCAACCCAACACGTCCAGAGGGGTCGACGTGCAACGGCGGCCTGAACTTTGAAGCAAACTGAATCTAGGTAAACAACACTGTGGTAGAACGAGCTCCCTGCCGATTTCAGTTCTCCTACGCACTTATTGTAGGTTGTACGTCCTGGCACTTACGTTTCTCTTTCTTTGGAAAAATGTACTTATGCAAGTCGCTTTGCATCTGCTAAATGCCCTGAATGGTAATGTAAATGTAGTCTACTGATGACCACATCAGTCTGAATCATCGTACCTGCATGAAACTGAAGGAGCCGTGGATTTTGTGCAACAGGACCTCCAATTGTTGTTTCCTGAGAACCGGGTCGTTGGGCAGGACCGCCTGAGAGTTGAACACCTCTAAGGGGGCGACCACGATGGCAGCCTGTCAAAGAAATTCAAAACTGAACCCATCGTTTACCCGACAACCGAATAATCCATGAAGATATGATGCATTGGTGCGGAAAACGCACCAGTTTGACACTCTGGGATCCTTTGGCTTTCTTCCCTTTCTTCTGCAAAGAGAAGATAGGTCAAACATGTGGAAAGGGTTTATTATTTCAAATGCAGACCCTGGCAAAAAACACAGGTCCAAGTGGCTTACTGTCTAGTCCTGTGAGAAGACGGTTTTGTAAAGGTTCAGATGAGCATGCTACACCTGCAGTCAGTTTACGGTCAAACAGCCAGAAAGCCTCCACTTTGAGAAGGACGGTTCGCTTTGATGCACAAGAGTGCCTTTGAGTTAAACGTTTTCAGAGTGGAACACCTGGCACGGTTCTTCTGAGAGTTTGATGCCATGTAAAGATAAACCACAGCCACAGCCCATGAAGGCGGTCACATTGAAACTATGAGGGTTTGGTTAACAAAACAGATAAAAACATGATTTCACCACCACAGCGCGAAATTAATATATTGCAATTCAGTCGAGCTGTGTAATCATTTGTTGTGGTTATTGAATCGATTCAAATACACATTCCGAATGATGTGATTCCAATTCCTCATGATTGGAATCATGAGGAATTGGAATCAATTCGTCATGATCCGAGTCCAAGCCCAGCTGATTCCTGCCCCCAGCCGCTCACCCGTTTGGGTCTGATGGGCAGGGGTTTGGGCTCCGCTCCTCTGGGGATGAAGGTGGCCGCGCCCTTTGAGGGCTTTGGGGTCAAGGGTCGGTCCGACAGGAACTCCACGTCCCAGGAGTCCGGGGGCTCACGCTCCTTCATGGCCAGGAACTCCGCCTTCAGGTTGGGGGGCGGCGGGGGGGGGGGAGCGGTCTCTGTGACGGTGATCCGCGGCCTGCTGACCGGCTGGAACAACGACAGGGCCTCAGTGGAGCACGTCTCAACAACAACAACAACAACAACCAAGAGAAACCCCAACCACGTTAGCCAACAGAACCCCAACCACGTTAGCCAACAGAACCCCAACCACGTTAGCCAACAGAACCCCAACCACGTTAGCCAACAGAACCCCAACCACGTTAGCCAACAGAACCCCAACCACGTTAGCCAACAGAACCCCAACCACGTTAGCCAACAGAACCCCAACCACGTTAGCCAACAGAACCCCAACCACGTTAGCCAACAGAACCCCAACCACGTTAGCCAACAGAACCCCAACCACGTTAGCCAACAGAACCCCAACCACGTTAGCCAACAGAACCCCAACCACGTTAGCCAACAGAACCCCAACCACGTTAGCCAACAGAACCCAAACCACGTTAGCCAACAGAACCCAAACCACTTTAACTAATTTCTCGGAAGCAAACGTGTACATACCTTGCTTTTAGGCGTTTCCTTTGTTTTTGGCTGCGATATGACTAAAAGATGGCGGTGGGGGTAGAACAGTCAACATTAATATGCAATGCAATGCAACCATACAGTCATCCATTATCAATTAGTTCCAACGGTAGCGAATCAAAACAGATTGGACATTTTGGACCATCATCAACTAATGTCCTCCATCTTGGGTTTAAAATGAACACAACGCCCGACTCCAGCTTGAGAAGCAGAGCCCACCGTACCGGCAGCGGCGTGACCTCCTACGGGTCTAAAGGTCACCGTACGGACGCCAGTGGGAGCTTACGGGTGTGGAGGGGAGGGCTGGGAATAACGACTGGAGCCCTGCTGGGCGGCGGAAGCGGACGCAGAACCTTGAAGTACTCGCAGTCCAGGAACGAGGCGAGCTGCTCCTTCAGGTCTTTAACTGCAAAAAGGCCAAACAAAACAGGTGTTCAGCCCGGGGAGCGGGGCAGAGGAAGAACCGAGAGCAGCGGCCCCCCTGAACCGGATCACCTCGGGAACCCAACCGACCACCCGGCGCGACTCGACACAAACACTCACAGAACCAGGGGGGGGCACCGACTCAGGTGGTCAGGGTTTTCCGAGTGTCGTGTGTCAGGCCCGTCTGAGACCGGGTCGCCCCCTGTTGGGACCCCCGACCCGGGGTTTAGGAAGCGCTACCTGGGGGGTGGGGGGGGCGTGCGTACTCACAGGTAGAACCGGCCACTGGCGTGTGCTTTGCCTCCAGCAGGTCAAAGTACAGCAGCGCAGCCTTCTCCATCTGTTTGGCCACGCTAGAACGATGCCAGAGGGACTAGGTTAAGCTGGGATATACGCGTTAGTAGAGACATTTTAAAAAGGTCCCATGGCATGCCACCAGGCGGGGTGCGATTAGCCGTTACAAGCCGTTTTGGAAATCTGCCCCTTTTGACAGATTTCCAAAACGGCTCGTACCGGCTAATCACACCGCACCTGGTGGCATGCCATGGGACCTTCAACACTAACTGGGGATATACACATCTTCACAGGATATTGGTTAATGAAACCGTTGGGTTCGAATTTATGTTCCAATTCCAGGCCAAACCCTTACTAAAAAGGCTGCTATACAATATGATTTAAACAAGAATTAAACAATAAATATCGAAATAGACTCCCCCGAAAAAATTTAAATAGACTCTTACAGACCCAGTCTAAACAGACCCCCCCAGACCCTGTCTAACAATACCCCCCCCCCCAAGACCAGGTCTAACAAGACCAGGTCTAAACCTCCTCCAGACCTCAGCGGGGAATCTCTCTGGCCCAGCCCCAGGAGGCCAGAGAGCTGGGTGAGGCTGTCCAGCCGCTGGGGGGAGACCCGGGGGGCCGGCCCGCGCCCCTCCAGCAGGTCTCCCTGGATGTGCTCCTGCTGGATGCTGGCCAGGAGGTGCTGGAAGCGGAGCACCGTGCTCAGCCGCCTCCTCTCCTCCTCCACCCTCTCCTGCTGCTCCTTCTTGGCAGCCTTCTTCTGGGCCCGGAGGAGCTGAGTGGAGCCAACAGGAAGTACAGCCCATGTCAACAGGAAGTACAGCCCATGTCAACAGGAGGTTCAGCACATGTCAACAGGAAGTACAGCCCATGTCAACAGGAGGTTCAGCACATGTCAACAGGAAGTACAGCCCATGTTCACAGGAAGTACAGCCCATGTCAACAGGAAGTACAGCCCATGTCAACAGGAAGTACAGGCCATGTTCACAGGAAGTACAGGCCATGTTCACAGGAAGTACAGGCCATGTTCACAGGAAGTACAGGCTATGTCTACAGTCATAACCTTATATGGTTTCATATTTTCAAATGCATTGCTGTCATTTGTATTTGACAGTCGTCAACGTTCTACTTTATCGAATGAAATGTGAGAGAATGCTTTATGGACATTTCTGTCATGCTAATAAAGCTAACGTAGCCGAGCAGGGGGGTTCCTTACGCTCTGGGTCAGGACGTCCAGACTGCAGTGCATCTCCTGAGCAAACGCCAGGTTGTGAATCAGCTCCTGGTACTGCCCCACTGCATCCTGGGAGGAGAGGGACCGCGCGTTAGAGTGATTAAAGACTGCCTCCTGGAGAAGAACCCAATTTTGGGGTCAAACAATCTCTTTTATTATATCTGTTATAATACAAGAAATCAAATGTAAATTCTAAATAAACATTAAATGTTTAATAGAAAATTGGAAAACAGTTGGATACATATTTGCACATTATTCTCAATTTGAACATTTTATATTTGAAATTTCTCAGTTACAAAGGGTATTTTTGGAGTGAAATGCCGAATAAATGCAACATGTTTTCACACTAGAAAAACAACCGTTGGAATAATCGTGATTTAAATTCTGACCAAAACATAATTGTTTTTTTTTTCGATAGTCGAGCCTCCCTAATAAGTACACAGGTTCCGTCACACTCCGAGACGCTATTCAGTGGTTTGGGACCGTGGTCAGCATCAGCAGCTCATTACAGACGCAGTCAGGCTTTAAACAGGAGCATCTTCTCACCATCTGGTCCTTGTTCAGAGTGCCTCCGTTCTCCACCCACTTCATGTAGTGTTCTAGTTTCAGCTGAGGAGACAGAGACACGGTGTGACACACGGCGAGACCTACTGACGATCATCTGGTCAAGTAGGCCTACCACTCCTCTGTAGATCTACCACTTCACTACTCTATAGGCCTACCCAACTCTATAGGCCCACCTAACTATAGGCCTACCACTTCATAACTCTACAGGCCTACCACTTCATAACTACAGACCTACCACTTCATAACTCTACAGGCCTACCACTTCATAACTCTACAGGCCTACCACCTCATAACTACAGGCCTACCTCCTCATAACTCTACAGGCCTACCACTTCATAACTCTACAGGCCTACCACTTCATAACTACAGGCCTACCACTTCATAACTCCAGGCCTACCACTTCATAACTCGACAGGCCTGCCACTTCATAACTCTACAGGCCTACCACCTCATAACTCGACAGACCTACCACCTCATAACTCTACAGACCTACCACCTCATAACTCTACAGACCTACCACCTCATAACTCTACAGGCCTACCACTTCATAACTACAGGCCTACCACTTCATAACTCGACACGCCTACCACCTCATAACTCGACACGCCTACCACCTCATAACTCGACACGCCTACCACCTCATAACTCTACAGACCTACCACCTCATAACTCTACAGACCTACCACCTCATAACTCTACAGGCCTACCACTTCATAACTACAGGCCTACCACTTCATAACTCTACAGGCCTACCACTTCATAACTCTACAGACCTACCACCTCATAACTCGACACGCCTACCACCTCATAACTCTACAGGCCTGCCACTTCATAACTCTACAGGACTACCTAACTATAGCCCTACCTCTTCATTACTCTTTAGGCCTACCTCTTCATTACTCTTTAGGCCTACCTCTTCATAAGTGCAGGCCTACCTCATCATAAGTGCAGGCCAACCTCTTAATAACTCCAGCCCTACTTCATAAGTCTATAAGCCTAACTGATCATTAGTGCAGGCCTACCTTTCTCTTGTCCATATTGCGGATCTTGTGTTTGAGGCAGATGAGCCCGTCCTCTATGTAGTTGTCGTAGCCCTGGTAGGCGCTGGACATCTCCAGGTGGAGGTGGAGGGGGCTAAGGCCACCGGGAGAGCCCGTCTTCGGGCTGTAGGTCTCCGGGGGGTCCCCCACTACGGGACACCCGGCCGCGGAGCCGACGAGCCGGGTCGGGGAGGGAGACAGCTGCACCATGATGTCGAGATCCTCGCTGTTGACCAACAAAGTGGACTCGTGTTCAGAACTCTGTCTCCCGGGGTGCGGGTCGAGGTCTGGCCCACCGCGTGAGTGACTCTGCAGTTAAAGTTGCCAATCGTGCAGTCAGACTCCCGTCATCAATAACACCCTGCACCCTGCACCCTACAGCTTGAGGAGACGGGAGACAGGCAAGACACCAAGCTGCTACTTTGTAAAGAAAATCTCCCGGTTAGTTTAGCCGACATCAAAATAAGAAGCGACCGGGAGAGTTGGACGGATTCGGTTTGCAGATGACTGAGCATCATCGCGGCTGACAACACAGAACAAGTCGAGTTAATCAATAACACGTGTCTGGAGGCGTCATTAACACCGTGAGACCGGGACGTGGAACAACCGGGATGTGGACAGACCGGGACGCAGACCGCAGGAGGACCCACCTCGTGTCTTTGATCCGCGTCGTTCTCTGCGATGATGATCCAGTACCACGCCGTCTTGGCCCTCTGACGTCACCGGGACTGACCGCCGACCGCGAGACGCCTTTTAAAGAGGCGCGGCCGGTGCTTGCGCGCTCCTCTTTATAGCCGCTGGGATAGAGGAGGAAGGAGGGGGGTAGGGGATGAGACACAACGTGACGTCACCTAGTCTCAACACCTGGACAAGTGCACGTAGGTGTGGTCCCTGGCAGGTGCGCATGGACAGACTGTACCAAGACCTCCATCCGAGTTTGTCATGGACCAAAGTCATGTTCATGTTCTCTCTCTCCATATATATATATAAATAACTAATATGGCATCTGATCATCGGTGCACATGTGCACAATGAAAAGTGTAAGGTTGTTTAATGGAATCCAAGTTATGCTTCTGCAAACCAACATGTCGGACCATGAAAAATGAAGAACCAGACTCAACACTAACATGACAAACATTTATTCAAGGCGTACAAATCTGATTGTATAAAATACAGACTTTATAGAAACACGTCGTATAACAATATACCGGATCAAACTGCGCTGAATGCAAAATCCTGCAACCTAATTGTGATAACAGTATAAATTATCCCCTATTTATTAGTAAATACATACGACAAAAAATAAACCGTTTTTATGTTCAATGAGGACATACTGCGACTTTAAACACAACCAATACATTTGATCTAACCTGATCAACACAGAATAGAGGGCAGGAAAATATAACTTGTTTCACCAAATCTTTAACTCATTGAAATAAGATTGCAATTAAAAGTGAAAGTACTAGCCATTGAATAAACAGAACAAAAATAATTCGGCATTCTCTTAGGTTATTTTGGAAAAGGTAAAAAATAAAGTGACGGAACGGAATGAATGTCTGACAATTTATATACAAGAAAATGACCACTAGAATAGATATTGTGGTTGACATAGTGAAGTCTGCAGCGGCCCCTGGTGGCGGGAGATGTTTGACAGCTTCGTGACAAGACGTCAAATATATTAACAATACATAAGAAAAGGGAGAGCTAGCTTATTCAAATAACTAGAGGTGACTTAAGTCCGAGAAGAGGGCTGTCGCTGAATCAATCACCTGTGTCAGCTTCATTCACCGTATCTACAAAAATATATCTCCAAGCAGAGCAGCTGCTCAACCCTTCAGAAGCTCATGCAGGCCCTCATGCACCATGCTGCTCCATCTATCCGCTTGGCCAAGACTATAACAACTATTTACATTAGAAAGTTTCATGAGCAACCATTTAAATGCATATTGATGGGCATAGTTATCCGTCGGATAGCAGTGAGTGAAATGCTGCGTGAGAGCACCTATGCTGGTCGGCCGCTTCTATTATACGAGACCACTTAGAGTTTAGAGCAGGGGTCACCAACAGGCCTGTTCTAACCATAGCACAACTCATTCTCTAGCAACTCTTTCCCACCTTTTTTTAAGTCATTGTTGATAATTATTGTGAGAAATCATTAACATGATCAGTGTCTTCACATAGATGAGTATCATTAGCTATTAAATAACACATAACTAAAGGCAAACTGAGCAAATTTGTTATTTCAGAAGAGTATCAAACTGGGTGCCCTTCGTACGACTCAGTTCCCATGAAGTAGCTCTCAGGTTAAAAAAAGGTTGGTGACCCCCCCTCCACATCACACATGGAGGATAAAACTAAACAGTTTGAACGACAGAGTTTGCATCATAAATACTCCTGGGGTTTGATTCGCTCATCCAATCCAGGATTCGTGTGGACGCCTGAAACGCAAACGACAAAGTCATTAGCCCCCAACCAGCTGGAGGACGTCAGAGTTGCGTTGAATTTATTAATTATTTGTATTATTTTTGTAGCTTTAAACAAAGCCCCTTGATGAATTTAATTACTAACTGTATATTAAAAAATATTTCTGTTCAATTTAAAAGGTTGAATCTCCTCGTGACTGACTGTTTGTATACAGCGCGCAGGCTGTATGCGCGCAGGCTTGATGCGCTCCACTTTTTTCTGTGGAGAACCAGCGCCTTGAATATTTACTACAGCACAGCGTTTCTGCAGCTCGATGCGGTTTTGCAATGACTCCGTCTTTACGGAGATATTGCTGAACCACATAAAACCGCATATTCCTGAACCACCTGTTTCAGCTCCGTGTGGACGGAGACCAAATAATCATGTGAGCCACTTAATGAATCTTAGCTTATCAAGGTTAAGTGTTGTCCATAGCTGCTGCATCGTTTCCCTGATTAGGTATTTGGTTTGTGCTTCCATCGTGAACCGGGACTTCTTCTATAAATTTATTCATCTGAACAGCGATCCACAGTCATGCTTTGAGTCTTTACAGTCTTTTTTTTTCTTCTTACAGATTAATCATTACCGTTACGTCTTTTTAAACTTTTCCTCTCTGGAGGAACGAAGACTATTGCCAGGGCAACGGCCCTCTATGGAAGAGAGGACCGTTCTTGCGCCGAAAAAAGTTCTTACACAAACAAACACATCAACAAAATTATTTTTAGCTTATTCCTGTGATTCACGTAGAAATCGTGGTCGGAAGAACGGCTTTGCGGCCCATCCAGGGGTCAAGGATGTGTTGGAGGTCCCGGGGTCGAGATGGAGGTCAAGGGGTCGTGCTGGGGGTCAAGGGGTCGTGCTGGGGGTCCCGGGGTCAAGGTGGAGGTCCCGGGGTCAAGGGGTCGAGCTGGAGGTCCCGGAGCAAGGTGGAGGTCCCGGGTCAAGGGGTCGAGCTGGAGGTCCCGGGGTCAAGGTGGAGGTCCCGGGATCAAGGTGTCCTGCTGGAGGTCAAGGGGTCGAGCTGGAGGTAAACCAAAGTCTGGCCGCTTGCTGGGATCCAGCGTCTTAAACACAAGAATAACAAAACCGATTCTCCAAAACCCCGAGACACACAAGACTCTTCAGTGCTGCCTGGAGGCCAACGGTAACCAAACAAAGAAAGGTTGGCCGCAGCTTCAGATAGGAAAGCTTCAAATGTCTTCAGGGTCTTGCAGCATCCAGGAAGTGTATGTCGTTGACGTCTCTCATCTCCTTCCTGTCACTCACTCCACACTCACTTCCTGTTGGACCCGAGGACACTGGGAGCTCCTTGCCGTCTCAGTGTGCCCTTCCTCCTCCTCCTCCTCCTCCTCCTCCTTCTTCTCTACCTCCACCTTCTGCTGCTCCAACTTCTGCTCCACCACCTTCTGCCGCTGCTCCACCTTCTGCTGCTGCTGCTCCACCTTCTGCTCATCCATCCGCTCCTCCACCCTTTGCTCCACCTTCTCCTGCTCCACCACCTCCACGGGCAGCTTGCGACAGCACGGTTTGAACAGCTGGGGGTCGATGATGACCTCGCCGTAGCGGCCGGCGTAGACGATGCCACAGCACACACGTCGCCTGAGGAGAGGTCAGAGGTCAAATAGAGACCAGGCATCACCAAATAGAGACCAGAGGTCACCCAATAGAGACGAGAAAGGTCAAAGAGAGAACAGAGAGGTCACCAAACAGAAGAGAGAGGTCACCCAATAGAGACCGGAGGTCAAACAGAGAGGTCAAGGGTCAACAGGAAGGAGAGGTCGTCTTACCGTTTCCAGTAGGTGAGGTCCAGGAAGGTGAACGCTGTGGAGTGGGCGTGGCCAGGCCTGGCCTCCGTGTCCGAGCCCTCGTCTGATTGGTTGCTGTAGCTAGGCGACGGTGGAGGGGAGGTGCTGGAGGAGCTGTGGGCGTCGGAGTCTGGGGGGGGGGGGGGGGGGGGGGGAAACACATCTTAACTAAACGAGGAAGTGAAGGTTTCAGCTTTAAGGTTCTGAAAGTGTTCCGATTGGTCGGTGCGGTGTGGAGCTTACTCAGTGTTTTGAGGTGCTTGTCCCCCCGGCTGTGGTGGCTCGGCCGACTCTTCCTCCTCCTCTTCGTCTTCAGGGCGGTCTTCAGACTGGACCCCCCTTTGGTGTCCACCACCTGCCGCCCAGCAGGGGGGGAGAACACACTGTGAGCGCCTCTCAGCAGGCCTTTGAGCAAAGCTATTATCGGCCCCAAAACAGACAGTCCTATCAGAACAGCCTGAATACTGAGCTCTTCTCCTCTCGTCCTATCAGAGAGCAGCCTGACTGAGCTCTGCTCCTCTCGTCCTATCAGAGGACAGCCTGACTAAGCTCTGCTCCTCTCGTCCTATCAGAGGGCAGCATGACTGAGCTCTGCTCCTCTCGTCCTATCAGAGGACAGCCTGACTAAGCTCTGCTCCTCTCGTCCTATCAGAGAGCAGCCTGACTGAGCTCTGCTCCTCTCGTCCTATCAGAGGGCCGCCTGACTGAGCCCTGCTCCTCTCGTCCTATCAGAGGGCAGCCTGACTAAGCTCTGCTCCTCTCATCCCCCTCAGAGGGCGGCACAAGTCTTGGGCAGTGTTCCAATTCAAGTTCTGTATTCCCTAAACTCCATATAGCCCACCACTGAGGGAGCAAGTATGTATGGGGATTCAGACAAAGTTACCAGGGGGAAATCAATGGCTCTGACGTGTACTCGAGTCGTAAACAATCCCACCATGCGACAGCTCATTCACATAAAGAACCTGCACGTGTCAAGCATTTATATTGGATGAGGCCGATTTAATGCAAACCGCTATGCATCATGGGATATAGTTCAGAAATAATTGATACTGTTTACTGTTGCATTGGGGTTATCAAGGAGTGCACTAAATAGGGAACGTGACTCTAGACTGAGGGCACTACTAAATGGAGACACCCCCAATAATGCGCACACACACACACACACACACACACACACACACACGCACACACACGCGCACACGCATGCCTTACGTGGTTCCAGTTCTTCTTCGAACCTTCCGGAAGCTTCTTCCACCTCTTCACCAGCAGGACGCAGGCGTTACAGATGTCCCCGTAACGCACCTCCCCCAGGCTAGAACACACACACACACAAATTAATATCTTTTGCATTTTTGCACATTTATATTTGTTGTTCTTTACTCTTAACATGGTGTTGGCTGCTGCTGGAAGTGCAATTTCCTGAAGGAACCTTCCAGAGGGATTAATAAAGTACACACACACACACACACACACACACACACACACACACACACACACACACACACACACACACACACACACACACACACACACACACACACACACACACACACACACACACACACACACACACACACACACACACACACACACACAGTCCTCAGCCAGGGGCCCCGGTCCCCGCCTGACGGACTAACCTGAAGCAGGCCTGGAGGTGGGGCTCGTAGCGCTGGCTGTGGGTGAAGCGCGAGCTGGAGGACTTGGCCCTGCAGATGCAGCAGCCCTCCAGGCTCCGGTACATCTTGGGCTTGTGGAAGCCGAACATCTAGGACAGGAACACAGAGCCGCTCAGAGAGCTACACAGGATGTACCTCAGCGCTAGGACCCCTCCCCCTACTGTCACTCAACAAGACAGGAAGAAGTCGATGCAGGTGACACACAGTCAAGCAGTGTATGAAACATACCTTTGATCATGTATAAATTATATTATAGAATCATACAGTAAACATATTTTAGAAATGTATAAATTATCAAAGATAAACACAACATAAACACGATGCCCAGAGTGTCCCTCAGTGGATTCAGATCAGTTAGAATTGAATCATAGCGGTTAGTCCACATTCAGCATATAAAACTGTGACCCTCTTTATGAAACTGAAAGTAACGTTAGTGATCGTTAGCTCGTTAATCGGGGTTCACTCTCCAGTCTCCACCCGCCGGACGCTCCAGCGGTTGTTGGTCTAGGGGCGGGGCCAGATCCCCCAGCCCAGCATCTCTGCCCCGCCCTTAGCAACAGCACTGGTGCTGATGCAATGGAATCCTCGCCACGTGCTCCACGGGATGGAGAAGTGTTGCACGAGGAGAGGACATCTATTTCAGCGCGAAAGAAATTGTTCGCGATCGGCTTTAGAATTAAAAAACAAAAAAATGAAATAGGCACGCTATGTTTGATGATGATGTCGAGGCCTACCAGAAACCTAATTATGAACTATTTATTTTAGATGCAATCGGGCATAGTTTATTAACGGGGCAGATATATAATGTATATATTCTTTAAAACGTTCCCATCGTCCCGTCGGTTGGCGGTTAGGATGGGAGGGAGCAGTGGCGGGAGGCTGGGTGATGGTGGCTGGGCGGCCGTGACGCAGGAACACACCCACCCAGCACCGCCTTTAACGCTCCGACTCGATAACCACAACTTCTACTGGAGATACGCCGCGGAAAACTTAGATTTAACACCGTGAAATTACACTTCAATTGGATTACTTTACAAAATGTTTAAACCCCGCGGTTCGGACCCTGGGTATCTTAGGAGACGGACTGCGTGGTGAACACTTCACACACTGCGCTCTGCGCGTCAGACACCGCGTCCGTGTTAACAGCCTTTAAACGTCTCTAACCAAACTACAGAGCTGTTCAACAACCGCTGCCCGGTCCCAGTGGATCCGAACCCGCGACCTTCTGCAGGCTGGCGGGCTGCAGGAGGTCCAACGCATCGATCAGTGAAACCAAAACCAGACATCGATCCAAACTTCCGAGCTGCACGCCGACAGCGTGGTGGGACTGACATGCGAGTTCCCCGGTTAAAAACACAAAAACACGCACGTACCTTGTGGCGGGAAGGAGTCTGAGACTCGATGAGACACTTTTGGACTAAACCTCCTCCTGGAAGTGTGTCGCGGTAAACGATAGCGCTGCAGACCCGCTGGGTCAACGCTGTCTGCTGGGGAATCCGTAGTAGGAACGTTCACGCATGCGCAGTACACGATCCACACGCCTCCATTTTCTGAATTTCTTCAATCAGAGATATTTACATCTGGCTGTGACGTTGACAGGACCATGCCCATATATGGAGGGAGAATACGCGGGAAATGGGCGACGGGTCGAGAGGTTGCGTTCTTGAAGACGCCACACGGGGGCGCCGTTTCACACAGAGCGGTTGACAACATTAATCATGCGCTATTGGAAATCTAATTATAAAGGATCGTAAAGCATAAATATCAGACTATGTACAACTTCTAGAATAGTTAATATCATTACCTCCAATATTCAATACTAAAAAGAAAAATAGCGCTTTCACAATTTAATAAAGTCAATCCTGGAGACCACAACAGACCAAGATACGTCACTCATCCATGCTTTTGATATTTTTTATTGAAACATGAATAAATATCAGAGCAAAACAATAAATTGTACAGCAACAACAAGATCCCCTGTCCAGTGGTAACGCGGTCGTCACAGTGTGACCTCCTCTCAGCTAGAGGTCAGATCCTCTCAGCTGCTGAGAGAAGAAAAGATTCGGAAAATAAAACTCCAAAAAACATCCTGTCCCATTCTCGCTCCTCCCTTCCTCCCTCCCTCCCTTTCTCTGCTATTGAGATGTTGCAGTCACTCACTTGAGATTGACAGGCCAGATTAATAACCTATCAGGCAAGTGCACAGATTTTCTAAATAGTTTCAGACAGAAGCATACAACTCCAAACGGGTCTTCTCAGAGCGTGTCACTCCCCTCACCGATGGCTAGGAACAACAAACTGATCTCAAAGTATAGATCTCAGGTCCTACTTGAAGCTCCGTTCAGGTTTATCGCCTCCAGGAACCCAGTATTTCTGTAGGAGCAACAGGACCTCATGGAGAGAACACGGGCTATAGCTGCTGGTTTGGTTCAACTGTTACTTTCAAAGATTAAAAGAATGACCTCACACCTAAAACACAAACTAAAATATAGAACCGGTCTGTCGTTTCACAGAGTAATCGGCTTCATGTGTAGGCACAGAGAAGAGAGAGAGTAAGAGAGAGAGTGAGAGGGTGGGAGAGTGAGAGTGAGAGTGAGAGTGAGAGTGAGAGTGAGAGAGAGAGAGAGAGAGAGAGAGTAAGAGAGAGAGTGAGAGAGAGACAGAACGAGAGAGAGAGAACGAGAGAGAGAGAGAGAGAGAGAGAGAGAGAGAATAATGGAGACTCCAATTATCTGTAGATTCTATGGTTTGAGTGGTTTCATCCTAAAAACAACTAATCCAGTACAAATTGGAAACAAATTAAAAACACAGTGTCCTTGTCTCACAGACCAAACTCATCATGTGCTGCACTTTAAGTAGTAACTCAATGAGATGTTGTCCAGTGTGTTCCTCTCCTTCCTGGTCCCGGTCAGAGCAGAGCTTCAGACAGGAGGTCCCCAACAACGCACTCCGGTCAGGACTTCCTAGTCCTGAGATCCCGGGAGCGGTACTGGGTCTTCACGAAGACCAGGAACACGGGACAGTAACGGAGTCATGCGGGACGTTCACAGACACACACAGAGAACCCAGTGGTCCGAGAAGATCGAGTTCGGTAACCAAACCTACCCGCTAGTGATACAAACAATTAAAACCAGGATCGTTTGACATCGAAGAGATGATGAATGTTAATGAGATGGGCTGGATGCTGATAGCATCTTGTATTCTCAGGGCCAGACGACGACGCAAACATGAATATCAACACAGGTTTGAAAAGTCTCAGAGAAGTGTCCTTCGACTTCAAAACGCACTCCAGTGTTTGTTTGTTGTGCGTACGGTTCTGTTGTGTAACGGAGTCCGTTGTGTTCACCCGTACCGTTAAGGAAAATCAGATACACACACATCTGCCCTCATACACAACTCAGTAGAACGCATCAGAAAATAAATTAAACAGCCTCAAATAAAACGGTACTTTACTTGAAATCACTGTCACACACACACACACACACACACACACACACACACACACACACACACACACACACACACACACACACACACACACACACACACACACACACACACACACTCACTCACTCAAGCCCCTCCTACAAGCCACCTGTCCAATCAGATAGCTTGAATAAGTGGAGCCTAGATATAACCGTGACACCCGCGCTATTTGAACCACAGCTCTGAGGAGCGAGAGAGAGTCACATTGGGGGGGTTCCTCCCTGCAAAGACTCTGGTCACTAAAGTGTTCCTGTCTCCCTCTGTGATGAATCAGTGCTTCCTCTGACTCACGGAGTACATTGGCTCCTGGGCATTCTACCCTCCTGAGAGAGGAGAGAGAGAGGTGAGAGAGGAGAGAGAGGAGGGACTCCATCTTTCCCCTATGGACCCAATGATCCACAGACCCTATGGTCTATGGAGCGGAACCGAAGGAGGCCTCGGCTGAAAAACTGTCTCTTTAAAAGGTCCAAACATCTCAGATCCCCAGGAGAGTAGAACTACCTCTCTAAAGGTCAAACTGTCTCTCTACAGGTCCAAAGGCCTCCGATCCCCAGGAGGGTAGAACTGTCTCTCTAAAGGTCAAACGGTCTCCCTAAAGGTTCAAACATCTCACATCCCCAGGAGAGTAGAATTGTCTCTCTAAAGATCAAACGGTCTCCTTAAAGGTTCAAACATCTCCGATCCCCAGGAGAGTAGAACTGTCTCTCTAAAGGTCCAACTGTCTCTCTAAAGGTCCAAACATCTTTGATATCCAGGAGAGTAGAACTGTCTCTCTAAAGGTCCAACTGTCTCTCTAAAGGTCCAAACATCTTTGATCCCCAGGAGAGTAGAACTGTCTCTCTAAAGGCCAAACTGTCTCCCTAAAGGTTCAAACATCTCAGATCCCCAGGAGAGTAGAACTGTCTCTCTAAAGGCCAAACTGTCTCCCTAAAGGTTCAAACATCTTTGATCCCCAGGAGAGTTGAACTGTCTCTCTAAAGGTCCAACTCTCTCTCTAAAGGTCCAAACATCTTTGATCCCCAGGAGAGTAGAACTGTCTCTCTAAAGGTCCAAACAACTCAGATCCCCAGGAGAGTAGAATTGTCTCTCTAAAGGTCAAAACTGTCTCTCTAAAGGTTCAAACATCTCAGATCCCCAGGAGAGTAGAACTGTCTCTCTAATGTTCTCCAAGAGAG
>NC_079415.1:5766380-5786380 GCF_026213295.1 Gadus chalcogrammus
GGTCCGTGGCGGCGGGGGGGGGGGGGGGGGGGTCAGACTCACGTCAAAGGTCATCTCCAGCACGTTCTTGGGGATCTGCATGACGCCCGAGTCGCCCAGCTCCCCGGACACGCACACCCAGGGGTTGGAGGTCGTCATGGTGTTGCTCAGCTTCTTGATGGGGATGATGACGGCGCGGTACGGGATCACTGCAGGGACACACAGAGCAGCGGTCAGGACAACATGAACACAGTGGTCCTGATGAGAGAGCATCACAGGACAACATGAACACAGTGGTCCTGATGAGAGAGCATCACAGGACAACATGAACACAGTGGTCCTGATGAGAGAGCATCACAGGACAACATGAACACAGTGGTCCTGATGAGAGAGCATCACAGGACAACATGAACACAGTGGTCCTGATGAGAGAGCATCACAGGACAACATGAACACAGTGGTCCTGATGAGAGAGCATCACAGGACAACATGAACACAGTGGTCCTGATGAGAGAGCATCACAGGACAACATGAACACAGTGGTCCTGATGAGAGAGCATCACAGGACAACATGAACACAGTGGTCCTGATGAGAGAGCATCACAGGACAACATGAACACAGTGGTCCTGATGAGAGAGCATCACAGGACAACATGAACACAGTGGTCCTGATGAGAGAGCATCACAGGACAACATGAACACAGTGGTCCTGATGAGAGAGCATCACAGGACAACATGAACACATTGGTCCTGATGAGAGAGCATCACAGCCTCTTTGCGTGCGTTTGTGTGTGTGGGTGAGTGTATGCATTTGTGTGTGCGTGTGTGCATATATGTGCGCGTGAGGGTGTATGTGTGTGCATGTGTTTGCGTTGCTGCATGTGTGCATGTGTTGGGATGCGTGTGTGTATGTATGTGTGTGTGCAAGCGTACGTGCCCGCATGTGTATGTTTGCTTGCGTGCCTGCGTGTGTGTGTGTGTGTCCGCGTGCCTTCTTGTATATATGTGTGTGTGTGTGTGTGTGTGTGTGTGTTTGTGCGTGTGCGTGTCTCACTGATGGTGGTGAACACGCAGGTGAAGCAGAAGTAGTCGACGGCGTTGAGCGACAGCAGGTGGAACAGGAACTGCTCCTTCTCCTCCTCGCAGCGCAGGAAGGCGTACCGCTTATACAGCTTCCTGTGGGGGCGGGACGACAGGTCAGTCAGCGAATCAGAACGATGCATTCTCCCCTGCTGCAGCTCAAGGCTGCAGCTGGCAGCCTTGTGTCTGTGTGTGTCTCTGTGTGTGTGTCTGTGTGTGTCTCTGTGTGTGTGTCTGTGTGTGTCTCTGTGTGTGTCTCTGTGTGTGTGTGTCTGTGTGTGTGTGTGTCTCTGTGTGTCTCTGTGTGTGTCTGTGTGTGTCTCTGTGTGTGTGTCTGTGTGTGTCTGTGTGTGCGTGTCCTCACTTGGTCAGCCCCTGTCTGCTCAGCAGCATCTTGAGGTGCTGTGAGAGGAGCTTCTTCTCCAGAGAGAGGCGGAGCCACGCCCGAGCCCGCCCCACGTCCGTCTTGATCTCCGACATGCTCTGGATGTGTCTGGGGGGGGGGGGGGGGGGGGGGGGAGGGAAGAGAAGATAATGAGCCTAACCCTACAGAGCAGCAGTCCCAAAGCGTTTAGCAACAGGTCAAACAGTCGAAACACAGGTGATGGAGGTTGTGGTGGAGGTGATGGTGGAGGTGTTGATGATGATGGAGATGGCGGTGATGGAGGTGTTGGTGGTTAGGGGGTGGTGTTGGTGGTGGTGTTAGGGGGTGGTGTTGGTGGTCGTGCTGGTGGTGGTGGAGGTGTAGGAGGTGGTGTTGGAGGCGGCAGTGGTGGGGGTGTTGGTGGTGTTAGGGGGTGGTGTTGGTGGTCTTGCTGGTGGTGTTTGAGGTGGTGGTGGTGGAGGTGTAGGAGCTGGTGTTGGAGGCGGCAGTGGTGGGGGTGTTGGTGGTTAGGGGGTGGTGTTGGTGGTCGTGCTGGTGGTGTTTGAGGTGGTGGTGGTGGTGGAGGTGTAGGAGGTGGTGTTGGAGGCAGCAGTGGCGGGGGGGCCTACCTCATGTCCTGCAGGACGGACACCGGGAGGTACGGCAGCCCTACGGACGTCTCCGACTTCCTCCGCTCCGGACCGCTGGCTGCGCAGAGAAAACCACTTAGGTGTGTGTGTGTGTGTGTGTGTGTGTGTGTGTGTGTGTGTGTGTGTGTGTGTGTGTGTGTGTGTGTGTGTGTGTGTGTGTGTGTGTGTGTGTATAAGTACGTGTGTGTGTGTGTGTGTGTCTTCTTGCCTCTCTCACTGTGTGTGTGTGTGTGTGTGTGTGTGTGTGTGTGTGTGTGTGTGTGTGTGTGTGTGTGTGTGTGTAGGTGTGTGTAGGTGTGTGTAGGTGCGTGTAGGTGCGTGTAGGTGTGTGTAGGTGTGTGTGTGTGTAGGTGTGTGTGTGTGTGTAGGTGTAGGTGTAGGTGCGTGCGTGCGTGTAGGTGTGTGTGTGTGTGTGTGTGTGTGTGTGTGTGTGTGTGTGTGTGTGTGTGTGTGTGTGTGTGTGTGTGTGTGTGTGTGTGTGTACCTGGTAGCTCCCCCTGCTGGGTCTCCAGCCGCTCCTCCCTCCCCTGGTAGTGCAGCAGGTGGGACCACAGCGCAGACTTCCCCTGAAGGACGGAGGGATGGGGTCACACACACCGCCCCCACAGCGGCCCCCCTGCAGAGCCACACTCTGGACCCCCCCCCCAGTCTAAAGCAGTCCTGGGGGATTAGACTAGTACTGGGGGCCTGGTGTGACCCTTGGGGGTCCAGCCTAATCCTCAGGTTCTAGACTATTACTGGGGGTACGGACTAGTCCTGGGGGGTCTAGACTAGTCCTGGGGGTCCAGACTACTCCTGGGGGGTCTACACTAGTCCTGGGGGGTCTACACTAGTCCTGAGGGTCTACACTAGTCCTGAGGGTCTACACTACTCCTGGGGGGTGTACACTAGTCCTGGGGGTCTAGATTTCTCCTGGGGGGTCTAGACTGGTCCTGGGTGTCTACACTAGTCCTAGGGGGTCTAGTCTACTCATGGGGGGTCTAGACTAGTCCTGGGGGGTCTACACTACTCCTGGGGGGTCCAGACTACTCCTGGGGGTCTACACTAGTCCTGGGGGTCTACACTAGTCCTGGGGGGCCAGTCCTGACCTGTTTGTTCTGCAGGCCGTGGCTCCAGATCCTCTCCAGGAGGTCACAGAGGCTGGCGATCAGCGTGTTCTCCTCCAGCCCCGTGATGCTGGCCTCCCCCCCGTGGCCCAGCTCCACCGCCTCGCGCCCCAGCTTCTCCACCAGCATGCGCTTGGTCTGGAGGGGACACACACACACACGTTACATTAACACACACGTTAATATAGACACACAAACACACACACACATACATACACATTACATTAACACACACACACGTTACATTAACACACACAAACAAGTAAATGTAGACACACAAACACACAGAGAAACCCACACAGACACGCAAACGCTCACACATTACATTAACACACACACACACACATTAACACTCACACACACAGGACATTAATATACACACACACATTAAATTAACACACACAGATAAAATCAACACACACACACACACACACACACACACAAACACACCCCAGTGAGAGTGAGTCACTGTGTATCCCTCCTACCTTCATGCGACACTCTTTCAGCAGACCTTCCACGAACTTGCAGTTTGTCTGAGCGATGACGGCTGGAGACAGGTCTGACAGCTTGGGCTGCCTCTTCCCCAGCCCACGGGCCTCCTGCATGTAGCGCTGCACCCACACACACACACACACACACACACACACACACACACACACACAAGCACAGAGAGACACGCACAGAGAAAGACACACAGAGAGAGACAAAAACACACACACACACACACACACACACACACACACACACACACACACACACACACACACACACACACACACACACACACACACACACACACACACACACACACACACACACACACACACACACACGCACAGAGAGACACAGAGAGACACAGAGAGAGACAAAAACACATTTCATTTGAGTCCTATTTGAAGCGAGCACCATCATCTTTAGAAGGCGTGATCCCATAGATATCTTCAGAACACAACAACACAACAACACAACAACACAACAACAACCCAGGCTGAAGAGGCAGGGTGGGACCCAGCTGTGGGTGGTGCAGTAGGGAGATGGAGGAGGTGGAGGAGGTGGAGGAGGGGGCATTTGGCTTATAGCTGGTGCACGGGTGACGGGTGGGGTTCTAGACCAGGGGTGAGGCGATCCAGGGGTGAAGGGGTCCAGGCTTGACCAGGGGTGAGGCGGTCCAGGCTAGACCAGGGTCTACAGGAGGTGTGGGGGTCTGGACTAGGGGTCCAGGGTCTACAGGAGGTGTGGCGGTCTGGACTAGGGGTCCAGGGTCTACAGGAGGTGTGGGGGTCTGGACTAGGGGTCCAGGGTCTACAGGAGGTGTGGGGGTCTGGACTAGGGGTCCAGGGTCTACAGGAGGTGTGGGGGTCTGGACTAGGGGTCCAGGGTCTGACATCACATACCAGGCAGGACGCAGACGCAGATTTTTTGGGAGGTTTGAAAGGCGGGGGGGATGCATTGTCCCACTCCCAAAAGGCCATGGAGTTGGGCGTGGCCAGACACCCCTGGGACAGGTCAAGTTGGTACAACCCAAACCCAACCCAGAGCAACCAGAGACGGGACCGACGTGAAGACACAGGAAGAAAACCAAAGAGATGGAGCAAAAAGAGATGGAGCAAAAAGAGATGGAGCAAAAAGAGAGGGAGAAGGAGAAGGAGAAGGAGAAGAAGAACATGAAGGAAGAGAAGAAGAAGAACATGTAGGAAGAGAAGAAGAAGAACATGGAGGAAGAGAAGAAGAAGAACATGGAGGAAGAGAAGAAGAAGAACATGAAGGAAGAGAAGAAGAAGAAGAAGGACGAAGAAGAAGAAGAAGAAGAAGAAGAAGAAGAAGAAGAAGAAGAAGAAGAAGAAGAAGAAGAAGAAGGACGAAGAAGAAGAACAAGAAGAAGAAGAAGAAGAAGAGAAACATGGAGGAAGAGAAGAAGAAGAAGGACGAAGAGGAAGAAGAAGAAGAAGAAGAAGAAGCAGCAAAAGCAGAAGATAATGGAGGAAGAACATGGAGGAAGAGACTAAATTAAAGCAAATCAAAGACAGCATGCTGTTGCTCACATGAATAATGAGACGCAAAATAAACAAAAGGACAGAGAGAGATGAACAGACAGAATCACAACCAGACGGGGTCTACAGAGAAGGTCTTCAGAGAGGGGTCTAGAGACCGAGGGTCTAGAGGGGGGGGTCTACCTCCTTGAGGTCGTTGTCCAGGGTCAGGTGTTCCGGGTGCTGTTCTCTCCGTCGCTGGGCGCTGGAGGTCCGGTGGGTCAGCCTGCAGACCAACACAAGAAGCCAAGACTCAAACAACCAGGCAAGGAGACTCAACCAGGCAGGACGGCTCAAACAGGCGGCACAGCGCGGAGCTGTCAGAGGCAACCTGATCCCCCCCCCCTCCTGGGGGTTGCTAGTTGAGTGCCTGACTACTGCGGGGGAAACACCTCATCTCCCTTCTAGACCAGGTCGGTTCAGTTCTACTGAAGGTCCGTGTCTGGGGTCCACCAGGGGCCGGTCCACCAGGGGCCGGTCCACCAGGGGCCGGTCCACCAGGGGCCGGTCCACCAGGGGCCGGTCCACCAGGGGCCGGTCCACCAGGGGCCGGTCCACCAGGGGCCGGTCCACCAGGGGCCCGACCACCAGAGAGGCTGGTCGGAGGGTAGTGACTCGTTACTGGCAGAGGGTACTGGTCAGGACTGACTTGTTACTGGTCACTGGGAGGGACCGGTGGGTACTGGGGGGTACTGACTTGTTGTTACTGGTCACTGGGAGGTACTGGGGGGTACTGTTGTGGTACTGGGGGTTACTGACTTGTTGCTGGTGGGCCCGGTGTTGAGCACGGCGGCCTGCAGCTTGGGGAAGAAGCCCCTCTGGTAGCGGCCCTCCCCGATCTTCATGTCCAGCAGGTGGGGGTGCAGCGCGGTGTGGTCCACCTTCAGCAGCCGCTGCTCGATGGCCTGGGCTGGGGGGGGACGACGACACACGGGGGGTTACAGAGAGGAGGAAATACAGCCGATATACAGGGGCTCAGAACCCCCACCGTGTGTGTGTGTGTGTGTGTGTGTGTGTGTGTGTGTGTGTGTGTGTGTGTGTGTGTGTGTGTGTGTGTGTGTGTGTGTGTGTGTGTGTGTGTGCGTGTTATTAGATCAGCAGCGGAACTAACATGTACACTTCTGTCTGTTCCTTTGTGAGGTAAACGCAACTCAATTGTGCATGTTGACACACATAAATACACACACACACACAGACATCTTGCTTCTGACCCCGTGTCAGTGCTGTTCATTCGACTGCAATTAACAGATCCCCCCACAGTCTCTGCGGAGGGACAAAGAGGGAGGAGCTCCTGTTTGTCTGATAATTGGACGCCGGCGCGCAAAGTCACCCCGGGTGGCCCCGCCCACGCAATTAAGGCTTAGCACCAACCACTCGTTAGACACCGACTTCATGGAGGTGTGTGTGTGAGTGTGTGTGTGAACATGCACGAAAAAATTGCATTTTCCTCTGGCACAAAGGAACAGACAGAAACATTTTCTTGCTAATCTCTCTCACACACACACACACACACACACACACACACACACACACACACACACACACACACACACACACACACACACACACACACACACACACACACACACACACACACACACACACACACACACACACACACACCTTCTGACCCTGTGTCAGTGCTGCTCATTCAGCAGCAATTATCAGATCCCCCCGGGATTCAACAAGATTAACGAGGCCTAATTAAGACAAAGGTCTGAGCCAACATCGTTAGGAGCAGAATGCAGCAGGAATGCCTGCAGGTTGGTAGACGTGTGTGTACGTGTGTGTGTACGTGTGAGTGTGTACGTGTGTGTGGACTGTTAAACACACTGGGGGACCAGCTGATAAGAGGCAGAGAAACAACATGGAGGGGAACAAATGAGGGCTAATCCCTTCTTCTGCCCTTCAGCCTAGTCTAAACAAGGACCTTTGAGCAGGTCATTATATGTTATAGTACGCTATCATACATTATGTTTGACATTATGTTATGATACATTATGTAGAGACATTATGTGTTGTATTATGTAATTATACATTATGTGTTACATTATGTTAAGATACATTATGCAGAGACATCATGTGTTATTTAATGTTATTCTACATTATATACCGACATCTTATACAGGACAGGACATTAGTGAAGGAGGTCTGTGGCCCACAGGGGCCAGAGCACACGCACACACATTCAAACACACACCTAGTCTCCCACACATTCAAACACACACCATATCTCACACAAACCCACTCTCAAACACATTCAGGCACACGCCAAGTCTCAAACACATGCAAACACACACCAACTCACACACACACACACACACACACACACACACACACACACACACACACACACACACACACACACACACACACACACACACACACACACACACACACACACACACACACACACACACACACACATTGTGCACTCACCGGCCTCCTTGAGGCGGGTGCAGCGCTGGTAGTTGGAGGAGCGCAGGCTTGGCGCTCTGACGTTGTAGAGGCGGGCCTTGTCGATGCGGGCGTCGAACACGCGCAGCAGCGGCTCCTTGGCCTCCCACTGGGACATGATCTTGTTGTCGATGAAGGTGGCGAACATCTGCGTCTCGATGAAGTGCGACAGGAAGGGGAGGTACGGCTCGGGCTGGTCCGACAGGAAGGACGCCTGGGGGAGGGGGGGGGGGGGTTATAACAAGCGACCGTGCGTGCGTGTGTGTGTGCATGTGCGTCATACTGAAGGTGTATCAATGTGAGTACATGCTGGCGGGTGTGTGCATGTGTGTGTTCGTTTGTGTGTGTACGTGCAGACAGGTGTGTGTGTGTGTGTGTGTGTGTGTTGGTCTCTGCGTGTGCAGGCAGATGTGCGTGTGTGTGTGTGTGTGTGTGCAAGCTCGTCACCTGGTCAAAGTTTTGCACGCCAGTGTGTTTCTGTGTGCGTGCAGGCAGATGTGTGTGTGTGTGTGTGTGCGTGTGTGCATACGTGTGTGTGTGTACGTCACCTTGTCAAAGTTTTGCATGCGCACGTGTTTGTGCATGCGTGTGCTCGTGCATGCGTGTGCGCGTGTGTGTGTGTGTGCGTGTGCGCGTCACCTTGTCAAAGTTGTGCATGTGCTCGCGGCTGCTGAGCCAGGACTCCAGGTCGGGGCTGTGGATGACGAAGGCCTCGTAGTCCGAGAACATGGCTGTGAAGCGGCCCGCAAACACCTCCCTGAGCTGCACGCTCAGCTTGGCGTTACTCAGCTCCTCCTCCTCCTCCGGCGTCCGCACCGGCCCCCCCTGACCCCCGGGACCCCCGGGACCCAGACCCTGCGGCCGGAGCCCCGCCCTCAGCGCGTCCACGCCCGCCACGGTGACCCCCGTGCGGCGGGTCAACGCCTGCAGGCGCTCCAGGGTGGCGTTCCCCTGCAGGCGCTCCATCACTTCCTGTTCCTCCCGCGCCAAGTTCCCGTTACGGCCGTCCTCTTCCTCCCTGCTGTCCCGGCGTGCTCCTGCTCCCCCTCTTCCTCCTCGGAGGAAGGAGGAGGAGGAGGAGGAGGAGGTGGAGGAGGTGGTGCCCCCCCGCCGAGAGCCCCCCCCTCCCCCTCCCCCTCCCGCTCCCCCTCCGTTGGGGGAGATGCCGTACTGCCGCAGGACGTCGCTGATCTCCTCCCTGAACTCGGCCATGTTGGGCAGCTGGGGGAAGTCCTCCGGCAGCTCGATGCGGTGGTTGTCGATGTCCACGAAGCACAGGTTGGCCTGGGGGGGGAGGGGGGGGGGTACAGGGGGGTACAGGGGGGCACGAGGTCAGACTAGAGGACAGACGAACAGACTGATTCTAGTCGAGACCGGTCCGATCTCGCAGTGGGGCCCTGCAGCACCACTTGTAGATGGGTCTGCATTAGCTGGTACGTGGTACTGCGGGCATTTTATGTTGTACGTCCTGGCACTTAATGTACGCACTTATTTTATGTTGTACGTCCTGGCACTTAATGCACGCACTACTTGTATTTTGTACATCCTGGCACATAGTACTTATACTTAGCGTCTTATCATAGCTATCTTTGTCAGTCATTCACATGCCAGGACTGTTCAGTACTGTTTGGTGAGTGTCAGTTTGTGTCCTTGGTTCTCTGTTTTGACAGCTGAAGCTGAGTGTGTGATCACCAGGTCGAGATGTGTTCTGTGGTGAATCTAGGTCAGGGTGTGATTGTCAGATTATCCACCTAAATCGGAGGTAATGGATTTAGCACCATAGAATCTAGATGGGATTACGTGCACAATTGGAACCCAATAATATAAAAAAAAGAGGTTGCCTCTTCAAAACATAGATGGGTAACAGGATGATTGATACTCTTCCTCTGCTGTGAGGCCATCGCTCCCACATCCTCCTTCTGACATCCTCTTTCTGGGTCAGCATTCTCCCCGGGCCCAAACACAGAACCAGGGGCCGCAGACAGGGTGTGTGTGTGTGTGTGTGTGTGTGTGTGTGTGTGTGTGTGTGTGTGTGTGTGTGTGTGTGTGTGTGTGTGTGTGTGTGTGTGTGTGTGTGTGTGTGTGTGTGTGTGTGTGTGTGTGTGTGAGAGACAGAGCGAAAGAGGGAATATGTGTTTGGGAAAACAACAACAACATCCAGACGCTGAAGTTCTGCCGAAGACGGGAGGCAACCCGCCTGTCTGGGGCCTAGATTACTTATACTACTAACTATAATCATTATCTTATTTTTAGCGCGCAGAGGTGTGTGTATACTGGGCTGTGATTGGCCTGGAGCCTGATTGGACTGGGCCGTGATTGGCCGAGAGCCTGCTTGGACTTGGCCCGCGATTGGCCTGGCGCCTGATTGGCCTGGGCTGTGATTGGCCGTACCTCCTGGGGCAGCTCCAGCTTGGACCGGTCCGCCCCCTCGCGGGACTGCAGCCCCATCAGGTAGGGGACGGGCGCGTCCAGGAAGTGGAGCAGCGAGGGGGGCAGGATGGGCACGTACACGTGCTGCCACTGGAAGGGGAAGAGCAGCGAGGTCACCCCCTCCGCCACCGTCATCAGCCGCTGGTAGTCTGGAGAACACAATACATATATATATTAATTACAGCATTATTAATGTATCATAATTATTATCAATAAGGTCAGGCCTCTGCAGCCTCTGAGGAGAACATAACTGCTGAGGAACCTCCGTCACTGAGTCACGTTCCTCTCTCAGATTGAGGCCACAAAACAATCATACTAATCCATAATTCATCAATTCATCCAGTAATCCTCACTTTTCATCTCTTCAATCCCTTCTCCTCCGGCTGCCTCTTCCTCCACCCTACCTCCACCCATCATCTACCCATCCCCTACACCCTCCACCCTCCCCCTACACCCTACCTAGTGTGAGGGCGTGCACGCGGGCGTCTGTGTGTGTGTAAACACGTGTGTGAGTGTGTGTGGTGCTGGGTGGTGTGAATGCGGGGTGCGTGCATCAGTAAAGCGTCCTCCTGTCTCATGTCTGAACCGGTTCAGGCCGGAAGCCGTTTGGTGGGAACCAGAGGAGTATCGCTCTGATTGGTGTTCCTGTCTGAACCCGTCCCGTCTGACGTCACGTTCCGGCGCCCACTGAGCACCGCTGGTAACAACAACAACGGTTTGGTTGTTCTACAGGAATTGGATTTATGTTGCAAGCACGACCCCCGCACACACAAACAAACACAAGCGCTGACACCCACGCACACGTCGTACGCACACATCTTTCAGTCTACCTTGCATGCCTTTCTCGTTCAGAAAGAGAAACAGATACAGAGGGAGAGATGTGGGCCAACCCCCCAAAAATCACTGATGCTTAATTTGAGACGCACTGGCCAAGTGGGGCAGTTGAGCCAGTCTGGGCACGCACACGCACACACACACACACACACACACACACACACACACACACACACACACACACACACACACACACTCACCCTGGGAGTAGAGCAGCAGCTGCATCTCCAGCAGGGTGCAGGTGTAGAGCTGCAGCAGGTTCTCCACGCCGAGCAGGGCGAAGGCGTCCCCCAGGGGGTAGTCGGCCAGGGGCAGCTCCCCGGGGCCGGGCCGCTGGCACACCACCGGCTCGTACACGCCGTGGAAGCGCAGCGAGCGGCCGGGCGCCGGCAGCGGCACCTCGTACAGGACGTTGTGCACGTAGCTCTCCAGCGGCAGCGGCGGCGGCTCCGGCGCCGTCACGGCCCGCAGCAGCTGCGCCAGGAAGCGGCGGCAGGCCGTCATGAAGGGCACCGGCGCCAGCAGGCACAGCGCCTTGGTGACGTACAGCGTGTCCCGCGACGCGTCGTAGCCCCCGCCGCCGCCGCCGCCGCTCGGGGGGGCGGGGCACGGCGCGGCGAGCGAGGGGGGCGGGTCCACCCCACCGCCGCCACCGCCGCCGCCGTCCTCCAGGCTGCTGGCCAGGGAGTCCATGCTGGAGGAGGAGGAGGAGCTGGAGGGCGGGGCGCGCTCGGCCTGGTGCATGTGGTGCAGCGTCTGCATGGCGGCGCGCACCGGCCCGCTGGTCACCTCCTCGTAGAAGGTCTGCACGAAGCCGTAGCTGCGCGAGCCGTCCTCCCGCGTGATGATGAAGGAGTGGAAGGCGGGCTCGCGGCGGTCCGCCTGCGTGCAGAACGAGAGGCCGCGCGGCATGCACAGCTGGGGGGGGGGGGGGGGGGAGGGACGACATGGTCACGGTTACAGGTGGTCAGCTGACACAGACAGACAGACGCATACACAAACACGGATAGACAGACACAGGCCTGCAGTACCACGTCTACCCTCTAGAGGGCGTCCTCTAATGTGGGGCAGATTGGTTTGGCTTTAACAGGATTTGCACCGAACTAATCTTTCCCCACATCGACTCCTCACCGACCCGCCACTCATGTTAATCTTTGCCCCTATCTCATTGTATGCATATTTAATGAATGCACACAGGCCTGATCGAATCAGCGTTGATAGGCGCTGATGACATGACACACTCCGCTGTGTGTGTGTGTGTGTGTGTGTGTGTGTGTGTGTGTGTGTGTGTGTGTGTGTGTGTGTGTGTGTGTGTGTGTGTGTGTGTGTGTGTGTGTGTGTGTGTGTGTGTGTGTGTGTGTGTGTGTGTGTGTGTGTGTGTCTCAAAGGGCACTAAACTCATCAGGGTATCAGCCTATCAGAGATAAGAAGTCACTCCTCCACGCAAACCTTCTGCACCTGAACTTTGTTCCCCTCAAAGTCAACAGAGCACGGGGGTCACCCTGATGTGTGAGGAGGAGAGACAAGAGGAGAGGAGAGATAAGTGACTTCAGTGTCTCTCTCCCGTCTTCCACCAGACAATCAGGGTTGGTGTTTGATTTCATTCTCCAGCGAGGCCAGTGGAGGTAATGGGAGAGCAGAGGTGAATTATTCAGAGGATCTGAGTGAGGCTGAGGAGGACACAGAACCCTGGAACCAGAACCCTGGAACCAGAACCCTGGACCAGAACCCTTGGACCAGAACCCTGGACCAGAACCCTGGAACCAGAACCCTGGAACCAGAACCCTGGAACCAGAACCCTGGACCAGAACCCTGGACCAGAACCCCGGACCAGAACCCTGGACCAGAACCCTGGACCAGAACCCTGTATAAATATAGCTATATCTGTATCATATATCTGTATCATTTATATCATATCTCTATATATAGAGATACATGTATAGTATGGTATATTCCTGCTGGTTCCTGAAGGTTGATCCTCCCAGTGGACCAGTGGACGCTCCTTCTCTCTCTCTATGGATATATTTCTGTAGTATTTTATCTTTTCATCTCACTCTCTATGTATATATTTCTGGAGGATTCTATCTCTCTGTCTCTCCTCTCCTATCATTCGTCGTGTTTCCTAAGGTTACTCTCAGCTCTGACATCTCAGGAACAAATGACCCATCAGAGGTAGAGTGACACCACATCCGGGGGGGGGGGGAGGGGGAGGGACGAGTCTGCGCCTCCGGTGACGGAGCGAGCTCGTCTTCATCACCACACTCTTCCTCAGGGAGAACCAGAGTCACGGCATTAAAGCTTAATGACCTAACTACACCTCGCTTTCCACCACACATAAGAGCACACACACACACACACACACACACACACACACACACACACACACACACACACACACACACACACACACACACACACACACACACACACACACACACACACACACACACACACACACACACACCGACTGACAGACAGACAGACGCACACGCATACACAAACAAAGACCGACACACGCACGGACGGAGAGCCAGAGAAGCAAGAACCAGGCTCAACTCCTACCATGTTGACAGCATCCTGGTCGAAGGGGTTCCACTCCACCGTCTCCGGGTAGTGGGCAAGGATCTTAGACTTGAAGGTTCTCCTCAGAGGACTCTGGTCGAAGTTCTCCCCTGTGAGAGAGAGAGAGAGAGCGAGAGCGAGAGAGAGAAGAATCCCATGAGTGACATCAAGCTTGGCTAAAACGGTTCATGATCCAGAGATACTGTGTCTGGATGAGTATGATGATTTCATGCGTTGTGATTGTTTAAACCCCGGGCTGGATATCGTCAGATCGTGAGCTTCAACACCAGAGCTGTGAAGTTAAATCCCAGATCAAAATGGGAGGCTTCACGTCAGAGTTTCATAAGGTCATCCACGGGGCCTTCACCCGGCGGCCATCTTGGCTTTAAAACGCGAGCGGGGAGGCGAACACAACAAGGAATTCCGCGTTCAGCTCCCAGCCGGCTTTCAGGGACGGGCGTTCCATTGTGGAGCGCCACATGGGAGGCATTCCTCTGGGTCAGCAGATGGGGTCGGTTCCACGGCTCTGGAACGAACACAACACACACGCACGCACGCTACGGGCCTCCTGCGAGGTCTGGTGAATCTGGCCATCTGGTTAAAGGGGACTGGGTTCTTCCTCCCGAACCACAGAGCTTCCAGAAACACGGGAGGAAAGAGTGTCTAGTGTCGTCTGTGAGATGTGAGTGTGATGTACACACGAGCTGTTAGAGCTCCTCCGACACGCACAGACAACAGCTGAACCTCCAGCCTCAGACCGCCTCTCACGTCGTACTGGGAGGTGTTTCTGAGGCGCCGATGAGCCGATGGCGTTTTGCATTTTAACAAATGAGCTCCGTCCGAGCCAAACGGGGTTTCAGGGACGAGCCAACATGGCCGACGTAGCGGGCGGCTGCATGGCGATTGGCGGCCATTAGATCCACCTCATCGACCACCCGCCCTCCGCCCTCAGATGACTGCCCTCACATGACTGCCCTCACATGACGGCCACGCCCTCGCCCTCATGGCCTCTCTGTCCCGCCATAAGTGGCTCTGAGCGGGGTTGTCAGTCAACCATGTGAAGTGAGGGACGCTGAAATGCCCGCCAGGGTGGTGCTCTGAGAGGCCCTCAGCTGGGTGGAGGAGGAACGGTCCAGGGGGTGACGGAGTGGGGTCACTCACGGGGGATGGTTGCTCCTCCACCACCCCGCCTACATCCAAATGAGGCGGTCCTGCTGGTGTTTGACAGCTCCAGGGAGGAGGACGGTGAACAGCTTCAGTGACCCCCCCAGCAGGTCTATAGATAGACCACTCTGTTATAGAATGATGTCATGAAGTACTGCACAACGCCACAGGGAACCAGTGTGAGTGAGTGAGTGAGTGAGTGAGTGAGTGAGTGAGTGAGTGAGTGAGTGAGTGAGTGAGTGAGTGAGTGAGTGAGTGAGTGAGTGAGTGAGTGAGTGAGTGAGTGAGTGAGTGAGTGAGTGAGTGAGTGAGTGAGTGTTCTGAGTGTTCTGTACTGTTCTGCATCCGCCCAATGGAATCAGTTGAAGAGACGACATCATCCCCCAATCCCTGGTGGTCTAACATCTTATGGGGGAGGGGTGGAGAGGGGGGTGTAGGCGGGGGGGGGGGGGGGGGGGGGGTGCAGAGGGGGGAGACTGAGGGGTGCAGTGAGGAGCGTTTGTTATAATAACTCTCTTCCGTTTCAATAAACCAAACGTCCATAAGCCCTCCCTTCCTCTCCCAGCTTGAGGGTGGGGGGGGGGGGGGGGGTGGGGGGGGGAGTGTGGGGGGGGAGTGAGGGGGTGAGGTTGAGTGTGGGTTACACAGACACTGTGTACGCAGCACACACAGATTAGAGCGAGGCTGCGCGGGGGCGATGATTCGAGCAGGGGTCAAGAGGTCGCAAGCGGAGCTGTGCCGACGGGGGGGGGGGGCGGGGCTTATTATCTACAAAGGTTCTGCTCATTGGTCGACGGAGGTCAGGGGTCAAACTGCACCGATCGATCGGGGCATTATGCGATCGCGGGGTCACTTGGAAAGCGATCATCACGACGTCAATGTGGGAGTCAAAAGGAACGGCGTCGCTTTCAATCAAGCGTCATACGTACCAATTAGGACGGGTAGCTTAATTAAAATGGATTAGAGGTGCATTAATGAATCAGATCCCGAGGGGGAGGAGTCTGAGGGGAAACAGGGAGACGCACACAGACACATACTGGCAGAAAGACGGGAGAACCTGTGTGTCTGCACGACGGATACACAGCAGACAGCAGGGGGCAGCGATGGAGGACGGGGAGGGGGGGGGGGGGGTCTGGTCATCTGAATCTGAACCCGTTCCCGTCCGCAACCGTGCAGTGATGATCTTTATTAATCCAGAACCTCAGCCAACGGGCCCCCTTACCCCATAGCCATACTGAGGTTAGACCCCCGTCTTTAAAAGCAGCGGTTCTCAAACTTGTTCTACTAGTGTAAGCCCTCTAAGATATGTTTTCAGTTGAGTACCCGTTCGCCAGCACAAAACATTTCAGAGAGAAAAAATAAATAAATGAACCTAAATAATGACTGAGCGTTCTATTGGGCAGTGGTCACTTTACACATGTGAACATTAACTTGCTCAGGGTGAAAATAATCGAGGTTGATGCATTATTATTATTTTCTTTTCTGTGTAGCCCCTGCAGTACTCCAAAGTACCCCTAGGGGCACGCGACGTACCCCCACTTGAGAACCACTGGTTTAGAACACACACAGGCCTGTCTCACAGACACAGGGCGAGCGCGGAAGGTGAGCAGAGAGCGAGGCAGGTTGTCGGGTAAGAGGATGAGCGGGATAGAGAAAGTGTAATCCGGTTAAACGCGGATTAAGGCCACATCGAGCCCAGGTAGAGAGGACGAGCAATCATCGTCAGCCAATCACAGGGCTGGCAGTGAAGGATGGGCATCGTCAGCCAACCAGAGAGAAGGATTGGTGTGGCTAGGGAAACCTTTTCTTTTTTTAATGACATTCAGCGCACCCAGTTTGATGTGACGGGTGTTGTCGCCACGGCGATGTGTTTGAGTCTGACAACGGCCTCCTATCTCAACAGTTGACGGTCCGTCTGGAGTTCATAGGATAAAGATCATGTCAGACGGCCCCTGATTGGTCCACACCGGGGGGTGGGGAGAGGGGAGGGAGGAGGGGTTTATTTACCTTTGGTAGCAGAGTCGGGTTCGTTACCACGGAGATCAGCCTCCAGCCACTGGTACAACGCTACGGACCGCATGCAGCGCAACGACGGAGACGGGGACACAAGAACAACACGACACAATGTCAGAATGGATGCAGAGAACACACACACACACATAAAGACAAACACATGCATGCGCACACACACACACACACACACACAGAACTAAAGACACATAAACACACACACACACGCACACACAAGCACAATCACACACACACATATGTACATTACACACACACACACACACACACACACACACACACACACACACACACACACACACACACACACACACACACACACACACACACACACACACACACACACACACACACAGACACACACACACACACACACACACACACACACACAATGATTAATGCAGGTGAATGAGTGTGATTAACAGTGATTAGCGTCTCAAAGCCCCCTGCAGCCCCCCACAGGCCCTGGGGTCTTCTTGGGAGGGGGAGCTCCAGTGAGCTGAAAGCGGTGGACTTCATACGTAGCACTGGGGAGGCTAGCTGGCGGCTAGCCGTTGTTAGCGGTGGTTAGAACGGGGTCGACCACAGCGCTAGCATTAGCATGCTGGGAAACAGAGACCAGAACTGGAGAACCATTATCAGGTGCTGCTGAGACCCTCCACTGGGGAAGGCTGCCGTTGAGCAAGGCACGATGTAGCGCCGTGTGTGAGGTTTGCGGTTCAAACCCTGAGACGAGAGGACATTTTGACACGTTTCCAACCGGCGTTGGTACGGCGTTACATGTGACTGGAAACAACACTGACTGCCCCTTTAACGATGCAGTGACCAATCAGAGACCAGACATCAGGCGTATCCCTGACCAATAGGAGTCCCCCCGGGACATCACGACACAGAGACACAACGCCTCCAGGACCCAGCGCTCAGAACATCCCTGTTCCTCACAGGCCAGTGGGGGCAGCGGCTGCGGAACACAGACTCAGTACTTAGTGGTGGGTGGGGTAGGAGTTAGCTCACGGGCACAGTGCTACATACTGCTGTGTGTGTGTGTGTGTGTGTGTGTGTGTGTGTGTGTGTGTGTGTGTGTGTGTGTGTGTGTGTGTGTGTGTGTGTGTGTGTGTGTGTGTGTGTGTGTGTGTGTGTGTGTGTGTGTGTGTGTGTGTGTGTGTGTGTGTACACAGTACAGAGAGCGCTGCAGGACCGACCGGCGAGTCCACAGCTCATTTCCTCCCTCCGTTCTTCCACTCTTTATTATCATGGACAGGGCACACAAACACACAGGAACGTTATTAAAGGACAACACCGAAGGTCCTCTCAATCCCACACATCTCCCAGGTAAACGAAGCTCCCTGAACTGTAGCGCAGGTTTGGAACCACACTCAGCCTTCATTTATATTGACATTCGGGGCATTTACCAGATGCTTTTATCCAAAGCGACGTACAAGATGTACATTCGTCAGAAGAGAAACAACATCACTATATCTCTGTCGGTACAGTAAAGATCCTCATAAAAACAAGTGCCAAGCACTAACAACCCCTAGGTTAACCCATTCCCCATACACAACATAGATAGCTAGGATAAGATCCTACACAATGATGAGTACTATTTCTAAGCGTCAGGACATACAACATACAAAAAAGTGTGTACATTAAGTGTCGAAAGGTACAAGTACAACATACAATAAGTTGGGGTGGGGGGGGGCGGGCTATGCAGAGTCTAGGTCAACTCTGAACAGCCTAGCATCACGATATCCCAGTGTGGATGCCTCGTTTCATTCAGGCCTGTATCTATTAACACTCTGGTCGACAGCGGTGGTTTCCATGCATTGATTGTGACAGAGCAGAGAGTGAGGGCAGGGTCGATGCTGATGGCTCGTGACGTCTTGAGGAGACGAGGGCTGGGCGTTGTGTTTTATGTACTGTGGCGCGGGCCAGGTCAATGTAAACAAGCTCAGACAAAATGGAGTCCGTGTCAGAGTGGCTTTAACGTCACCGCCGGACGCAGACGGCGTGACTGCAGCACCGTCTGTTACGTCTGTGATGTTCTCAGCGTTTTATAACCGTAGGAAATTTAAAACCGTACCTCAGTGTGGAGTGAGTCTATTTTTGTACTCATAAAAGCATTGTTGTTCTCTATTTCTGGTCTCTCGGTCACTGTGTAATACTGACTGTGTATTACTGATGGTGAATTGATGATTATATTGACACTCATACCGTAGGCAGTATATTTACTGGGAATACAAGACCTCAGTAACAGCATCACATTAACATTATATTAACATTATATTAACATTATATCAACGCCATGAGGGCCCTAGGCTTGATCTGTGTTCAGGTCAGTGTTGTCGTAGTAACGGTGTCATCCGCAAGCCCAAAGAAACCTCCTCATTAATTTGATTTATCGTGTGATACGTTATTGTGTGTATTATGTTACTTATCATGACACACACACACACACACACACACACACACACACACACACACACACACACACACACACACACACACACACACACACACACACACACACACACACACACACACACACACACACACACCAGCAGAATGCTGGCAACAACAGATCAATGTGTGTAATCTGCGTCAACGGTGTAGGACGAGAGGATCCTATCGGTCTCTTCTTTCCATCTCCCCTCCCTGGCACTGCTCTCTCTCTCTCTACGTCCCTCCCTCTCTCAACATCTCTGGCCCTCCCCCCTCTCTCTGTTTAGATCTCTGTCTCTCATGTTTTTTTTATTACGATGGTAAAATCCTTTACTACTACAGTACGACAAATCTCTCTCTCTCTCTCTCTCACACGTACGCGCACACGCACACACACCAGAGACACACACACACACACACACACACACACACACACACACACACACACCCTATTGTTACGGAGAAAAAAAGAGAACTACATTATGAATACGCTTAATAATAATATCAAATAACCAAGCTTGGATATGGACTCACAGAGACCCAGCTATAACACACACACACACACACACACACACACACACACACACACACACACACACACACACACACACACACACACACACACACACACACACACACACACACACACACACACCCTATTGTTTCGAAAAAAACAAGTACTATATTATGAATACGCTCAATAGTAATATCCAATAACCAAGCTTGGATATGTACTCAGAGACCCAGCAAACACACAGCTAGATTATCATCCTTCGCCCCAGACGCTGATGTATAATGCATGTGGAGCCTGCAGGCTGGAGACAACTGTACCCTGAGGTACGGTGGGGGGGGGGGGTCTACACCTAACCCGCAAGCA
>NC_079415.1:5788880-5791380 GCF_026213295.1 Gadus chalcogrammus
TATGTTAAAAAGTAGCTTCATAACAACGACAGACGAGGACATGCCTAAGTGGAGCGGAGTAATCTGTCCGGTAGGAAGAGTGGAGCCTGGCCAACATTCTCTGGCTCTGACACAACCAGACCTGGAGGGAGAGAGGGAGAGGGAGAGGGAGAGGGAGAGAGGAGGAGGGAGAGAGGCGACTCAGAATAGATCTAGAAGAGAGGGAGGTAGACAGAGAGAGTGAGGGACCGAAATATAGAGAAAGACAGAGAGAGAGATAGCCGCAGGGAGAGACAGAGAGACACGCACACACAGGGAGGATCTGGGAGAGAGAAACACAGAGAGAGACAGAGAAACAGATATAGAACCAGAGAGAGAGAGAGAGAGAGAGAGAGAGAGAGAGACACACACACACACACACACACACACACACACACAGAGAGAGAGAGAAACCCAGAGAGAGAGAAACACAGAGAGAGAGACGGAGACAGAGAAACAGAGCCAGAAGCGAGAGACGGAGAGAGAGTGAGGATTAAAGTGTATACTCTGTTCAGGATGACGCAGACAGAGCTCTCAGTTGCCGCCGGATGCAGAGCCTCTCATTAAGAGACCTGGGGCTCTTCCTATCCCTGTGATGAATCAGGAGAACACATTCCAGAAGAACAGATTCTCTCCGTGATCTTCCATTTATGGCACTTGTCTTAATGTACGCGCTTATTGTATGTCGTACGTCCTGGCAATTAAAAATAGTACTTAGCATTGTGTAGCGTCTTGTCCTAGCTATCGGTGTTGTATACGAGGAATGGGTTAACATAGTGATTGTTAGTGCTTGGCACTTGGTTCTATAAACATACTTACAGTACCGACAGCGATATATTGTCGTTTCTCTTTCTCTGACAAATGTACTTATTGTAAGTCTGGAGACCAGCCCAGACGAGAGCTTAGGAAGATCAAGAGGTCTGGGACGGGAAACCAGTCAGAAATATCAACATTCCACCATATTCATACCAGAGAGGCATGCCTCTATTGGGATTGGATGTGAAAACCTAATGCACACGTGTGGACGCACAATGTGGAAGATCTGTGTTCACTGCAAGGATAATGTATTTCTCTGCGTGTATGTGTGTGTGTGTGTGTGTGTGTGTGTGTGTGTGTGTGCGTCTCTCTCTATAGCATGCAGCAGCTGCACCACAGTAATTACGAGGTGATGAGAGAGAGAGTGTGGGTGAACTATGTGTATGTGTGTGTGTGTGTGTGTGGCAAGCTGATTTGAATTCATCTTGAATTAATGTGGCCCTGGTCACCGTGACAACCCCCCCCCCGCCTCCACACAACAACACACACACACACACACACACACACACACACACACACACACACACACACACACACACACACACACACACACACACACACACACACACACACACACACACACTTCTGAAAGGAAGTGAAAGTGTGTCACATAATGGGGGAACAATAACAGGAACCGCCAGAGACCCTTCAGAAGTACAAGGGCTCCCAGGGGACAGACCTTTAGGTACCAGGGCCCGTGAGACACAGACCACGGGAAAGATGGAACAAGAGATGATAATAGAGATAAAAAGAGACAATGAGATAATAACAGAGGTAACAAGAGAGACAATGTCAATAATAAAAATCTCTCATCGTGCCATTAAAGCTTTTATTATTCAATCATCATGACCAGAGAACCTTTCAGTTAGACACACTGACAGACCATACACAAGGGGTCGTCTCTGGGCTGGATTCATGAGGACCTGAAGGGGCTTAGAGACCACGGACCACCCCCCATGCACTCTGCCATCCCACAGGCACGGTCAGCACCGACGCGGAAACAGAAAGCACCGCGCAGGAAGTGCGTTACTTCTAGAAGTTGGGTGTCATCAGAACTCAAGCATTGCATGAAGTCCTCGTGATCTACCCCAGCTGGGGCTGGTATGACCTCCTGGGTGTTTGCCGGAACCAGCCGGGATCAGCAAGAACCAGCAGGAACCAGAAAGTGCTGGTCTGACCTCCTGGGTGAGCCGGAACCAGCAGGAACCAGCATTGACTACTAGGAACCAGCCGGAAGACATGATGAGACCGTAGAATACATGTCCCGCACATTGCCCCATGCCCCATTCCCTGCTAGGAGCTCACCATCTCATCCTCTGAACATCTGGCGGTCTGGTCTGCCATCCCCCCCCCCCCCCCCCCCCCCTGCATCGAGGTACAGGCTGCTGAGGTTTAGAACGCAAAGTGGTCCCTCAGAGCGGGTGGTCATGCAAATACCCCATCTTTTCATATTCACTGCGGAACTGAAACCAACGTATGTGTGTGTGCGTGTCCGTGTGTGTGCGTGTGTGCGTGGCTGAGAGTGAGCATACTGACAGGACAATCGCCATTGTATTAATTCCTTTTGTAAATCGGCAACAAGCCATTCCAGCACAGCGGCCCCCTTGGGACGTGAGGCTGGCGGTGGTTCGGTCCGTCGCAGCGACATGACAACAACAGGCGTCGG
>NC_079415.1:5793880-5800582 GCF_026213295.1 Gadus chalcogrammus
GTTGTGTTCCCTGCTCTGTCCCCCCCTCTTCACGGTCACCCACCCAGCGGCTCAATAACTAGCCCCGCCTCCTTTTACCACTAATTACAGAAGTCATTAAGAGGAACTTTGGTGTCACACTCTGGTGGCACAAAGAGAACAGAATGCATGATGGGTAACGGCTCGCGGGCCATTCCAGCGTCTCCTGACACCACCAGGCAGTGCCGCCACCCCCAGGCTTTTGTCCTGCTCTCCCCCCTCCCCCCCCCCCCCCCCCCCCCCACAGAGACGGCATATGGGCTGGGGGTCGGAGGTCAGACAGATAGGCAGGGTGGGGTAAGGGCTCAGGGCCACGCCCCCTGGGAGCAACTGCTCACTTTACTCAGCGAGGGGGAGACGAGAGGGGGACAGTAGAACGTGGGGGGGGGGGGAGGGAGAGCAGTGGTCTCAGTGGGAGCCCACCAGTAGGACTAACTGGCTGGTCTTCCGACAGCCAGGTTCGGATGACAGATCATCACCCGGCGCCCGTAACACTCGGCTGTCCCCCCGGGCCCCGACCCTTGACCTCTGTGTGGGCGCTGGGAGGCAGACTGCAGCAGGCTCTGATCACCAGTGCTTCCCAGTGGGAGGACTGGGCGGACCGCCCGGTCCAGAACAGCTGCAGAGCTAAGGGCTTGCTCCAACACAGCGGTGGCGCCACGCTACAATATGTAGATGTATAGGTGTAGTTTATTTGTATAGATCTATGTATAGATCTATAAATATAGCCCCGGTGTTTTGTGGACTACTCCTTTGCAGGGAAGCCAGACATGTACGGTGATGTACTGGGGGACGTGTGAAGGCTGACCCGGTCTACAGAGTACCGGTACCCAGCTCCCACCACAGGGGGGCACCCTGATGCAGACCCCGCCCCCTGTTGGGTCCCATACCCGACCGCGTGGGTTTTGGATTGTGATGCGGAAGCCACATACTCCGGCCCTGAGCTCTAAACCCCCAGGGCTCTGAGGAGCAGAACCTGCAGCGCTAGAGGAACATCATTAGATGGAAAGAGGAACAGAAAGTGGCGACTTGTTTTTGTCAAAGCCGTTTTCTTCTGAACCTCTCGCCTCACAGGAACACAAACCCTAACCCATCAGCGGTTCTCTGCTCTGCTGATTCAGAGCTTTCGGTCTTCTGCACTGCCAGCTGGAAACATCTCGCAGACGGGCAATCGTTCTCCTGAGTAACTGTTTACCAACGTCTGACTTACAGGTCTTTATGTGATCCGCACAGCAGGCATAGAGGAACGCAGAGGACATAAGAGGAACCCACGGGCGAGATGGAGACACGTTTGTGTTGCTCTCCGTGTTCAGGCCTGTGCTCTGCGAGCCGCCTTACATGACCTGCCTAGAGCCAGGATTACCTAACCAGTTCTGTCTGTGTGTGTTTGTGTGTAGGAGTTTGAGTGTGAATGTGTGTGTGTGAGACTGAACGAGTGAGTGAGTGAGTGAATAGCTTTTTGTGTCTTTTGTACATAATATTCCAGCATTTTAAAAAAGGGAGTAAGAGGATGTAGCCAGCAGCAGCACTAGATAATATAAACTGATTTGATGAAGCAGAGAGAGCAAGAGAGAGTGAGCGAGAGAGAGAGAGAGAGATACAGAGAGAAACCGAGTGAGCGAGCAAAGTGAGAGGGCGGGAGTGAGAGGGCAAGAGAGAGTGAGAGAGAGAAAGAGAGGCTAAACTGCAAGCCAGAGCCAAAACACAAAACAGATCATCAAATTCATTACACAACATACATAACAACTGGACAGGAGACAGCTGGGGCGACACAGAAACAAACCATAATTGAATTAATTTTCTTTTCTCCGCGATGATAAAAACGCAGGATCGTTAAGTGGTTCCAACATTACCATAACCCTGATACATGTCCACGTTTAATGAGCAGACAAGAGCTCTGAAATGGGTCTTAACGAGGCATTAGGAAAACCCACATTAGCATCGTAGCGTAACGCTCATTTGCATAAAGCAGGTCAACAGGGGTGGGCTTCGTCCTCATTAGCATACCACCCTGCCACCCCTGCCATCAGCCCCTCCCCCCCCGCCACAACCAGACACACCAGACCGGTCCAAGTGGGTCGTCTGTGGTCTGGTCCTGGGAAATAGTTTGAGCTTTCTTGACCTTCTTTCTTAGCTTCCTACTTTTACCGTGTACTTTTATAGAACACAGTATATCCGGTTGTTATTGTTTCTTCGTGACGTTTCAAACCACTCGTGTCAATCAAATACCAGCTTTCCATACCAATAAAGCTCTGAGTTGAACCGAGCAGAAGGGCGTGGTCGGAGATAGGGGGGCCGGGGGGGCCGTCACACAGGTGTGAGGAGACAGAAAGGTGTGAGGGGGAGGAGACGCAGAGATCAAAGAAGAGGGGATTCCAGAAAGAGGAAGCCAGGAACCACAAAGAACTCCAGGCTTTCATCTCAGAAGAACCACACCACCTCTACGCCGGCAGAGAGAAGGAGTGCTTGAGGGTGTGTGTGTGTGTGTTTGTGTGTGTGTGTGTGCATGCGTGTGTGCGTGGTCCGCCCCCCCCCCCCCCCCCCCCATTATATAGCCCCCCTGGTAAGCTCCTGTGATTCCACGACCCACAATGCATCAGGCTTGTGCTGGAATGTGGATGAGAAGCTCGCTGTACACACCAGTCGTATTTATACACCACACATGCTGGGTGACGTAGTAGTGGCTGCCCCACTATTTTAGGACGGAGGCGATGGGGGGGGGGGGGGGGGGGAATCCTGGAATGGTTTGGAATCATGGAATAGTTTCCCATCAGCGTGCCCCTTCACCGATAATAAATCAATAAGGCAACTGTTACACTCTGCTGCTTCTTGGTAGTTCTAGATCCGCACAGAGAGCGGGAGAGACAGAGACAGAGAGAGACAGAGAGAGACAGAGACAGAGACAGACAGAGACAGAGAGAGACAGAGACAGAGAGAGACAGAGACAGAGACAGACAGAGACAGAGAGAGACAGAGACAGAGACAGAGACAGAGACAGAGACAGAGACAGAGAGAGAGACAGAGACAGACAGAAACAGAGACAGAGACAGAGAGAGACAGAGACTGAGACAGAGAGAGACAGAGAGAGACAGAGACAGAGACAGAGAGAGACAGAGACAGAGAGAGACAGAGACAGAGACAGAGACAGAGACAGAGACAGAGAGACAGTGACAGAGAGACAGAGACAGAGAGAGACAGAGACAGAGAGAGAAACAAAGAGACAGACGTAGAAACAGGCAGAGAGAGAGGGTGAGATTCTCGGCCGAACAGGAAGTCAGGTCCTCGTGTGGGACAATGGGGCGAGGGAACTCGGGCTGCTGCAACACAAAAGGCCGGAGCAGCAAGAACACACGGCGGAGTCTAAAATAAGCACCGCCATGAACACACACACACACACACACACACACACACACACACACACACACACACACACACACACACACACACACACACACACACACACACACACACACACACACACACACACACACACACACACACACAAGGCTACACGGAGACGGAGGTTGACTGGCATCACATCAACTTGGATTTCAAATCTCAGCGTGACACACTTTTTGGGTCAGAATTACTAAATTGTATAGACACAATTTATAAACAATTGTGACATGAAAGAGAACAGAGAAAATAATAAAGATGTCTCCTGTGTGCTTCAGGGAGTCACTATAGTGTTATTACGGTCGCCTCAGGACTACACAACGGTACAGAACTACACAACAAACAACTACACAACGACCACCCGCTAGGTTACATCGTAGACACAGGTCAAAAAAATGTTTTGTTTTTTTTGTAAATGTGCATGTGTGTATGTGTGTGTTCGTGCCTGTGTGCGTGTGTGCATAGTGCATGTGTGCATGAGGCAGAGACCCTTGACTGGTGTTGAACCAGTAAGGTGGTTTATGGTGGGTGGTAACAATACCCTGGCATGCATCACCCTGCGTTAGAGTCAACCTGAGAAATGGGGGGGGGGGGATGCTAATGACCCCCTGCTGAAAGGAGGACCTCAGTGGGGCCGGGCTGGGGGGGGGGGGGGGCGAGGGTCCAATGGGAGGCCTCTTAAAGCCGTGTTGCAGAACTGAAGAGAAATCTCTGCAACCGTTACAGAAGCTATGATGTCGATCAATCAATCCTGTGTCCCATGATTGATTGACAGCTGACAGCGATAGAAAAACAGCAACAAGCAGAACAGACCAAGGATATGAATCCTCGGGACCATCGCAGCATACGGACCAGGACTCCTCTTGCAACATCACCCACAGGGTCAATAGTGGGATTGGTTGATCTCAGCTCTAACACAACAGGCTGACAGATGCGCCCCCCCCTCTCCTGGGACCGTCCATCTCAACGCCAGATGACCTCATCACAGCCTCGCCATGACATCATCAGCGCTCCACATGATGGACGCACCAAGACAGTCTCAGTTGTCCACCAACCAGGGTTAGTCACAAAAGCACACACATGCAGACACACACACATACACACGCACGCAGGCAGACAGTACACACGCAAGCAGACACACACATGCAGGGAGACACGTACACACGAAAGCAGACACACACTCATGTATGCAGACACACACACCTACAAAACCACACACATATGCAGACACACACACACACACACACACACACACATATGCAGACACACACACACACACACACACACACACATATATGCACACACACACACACACACACACACACACACACACACACACACACACACACACACACAGCAGGTGACCAAAAGACCAAAACATTTTCCCTGGTAACTCAAACCTCCTCTCTCTACTCAGGATTTCCATATTCTCCTCTACCGTCCCGGTCGGGGGGAGACGAGCCTTTATGACCGCGAACATGAACGCAGCACAAAGAGCTGCTGAACTTTAGCCCAGAGTCTGCCACACACACATGTGTTCACAATGAGAACTAGAGGGGCAATAAAAGTCGACATTACTGCTTTTTGGTGGAAAACAAATTCCAAAAGACTCGTATAAACGGACATTTGGTCTTCATCAATAGAGAGGGTGAAAGAATCACTCCAGATTTACTACATCTCTCTCTCTCCCCCCCCAACACACGCAAACACACCTCCTCTCTACTCCTGCTCCATTCGTGGTACAAACAAAACAATACAACGTGTCTGTCTGAAAGAGCCGCAGTGGTCGTTGTGATTCACGGTGTGTTTGAGGACCTTAAGGTCCACTATTAGGTTCTAGATGTTGTTCTGATCCAGTGATGGGACCAGGAGGGACCAGTCCGACAAGGAGCGATCGTCGCCACCACGTCGTGTTGTTCTCCAACCCAAATGTCCAGAGTTCGAACTCACAACAACACAATAAAACAAACCCAAAACGCAGATCTATATAAATGATCATCCTACCGGCTAACTCATCCGCCTCCAGCCCGGTCTCGGTGTCCAGTCCGCAGATGGCGAAGTAGTGTGCGAAGCGGCAGGGCGCCGCTCCGGTGCCCGCGGTGGAGACGCTCATCCCGGCGTCGGAACGCCGAGCGGTCCGCTTGGAGCCTCAACACCACGGAGCAAAATACCACATCCCGTCCGACAGCGGACTGCTTCAGGAGCGGCTCTCTGTGATCGATACCGTTAAGTAATCCAAAGAGACACGAACACACTCCGTAGCGGACCGTGTGAGCGTTTGTTTTGGTCCACAGCTCGACGCGTTGTGAGGAGGGACGAAGATCCGGACCCTGGAGGCTCAGCGGGGGGCGGGACTTTCAAATCCCGCTCTCCCGTCAGCATTGGCTATTCCCAACCCCCCGGTCCCTGTGCGGGAGCAGGTCCGTGGACCCGCTTGAACCGGGCCTTGGAATATTTCCAGAAAAGGCTAAAATATAATAAAAAGTAAATAATAATAGGAAAATAAAATATATGTTTTTACAACTTAGGTTATACGAGTCATTTTATTTCCTCCACCAGATAGACTAATTTTTAGAATTTTTTTGTACATTTTTCTTAGTTTATAATATGCAACTAATCCACTGTAAATTAAGCACTGTGTAAATGCAACTTCTTTGCACTACTTTTGTGTTTATTCAAATCTCAGTGGACTTTTCTTGTGTTTCTCTTATAAATTGTATTAATTTATATGATTGCATTGTTGAAGGGCTGAGACTCAAGCATTTCATTGCAGTTGCTTTAATTGTTGCGAATATGACAAAAACACCATCTTGAAAAACAGCCACATCCTTTATTTAAAAATTAGGCGTCTTAAAATGAAGGCATTAAAATTGACCACTAGTCCTCTAATTTTTTTATGATTATGTCGGTTGGAACAAAAAATAAAAAAAGACGCTCACCAACGCGCTCATTATGTATTCATCTTCAGCTGCCATACATTGAGACACTGGTTCTATATAAAGTAGGTTTGTTTCAATTATTCATTCGGCCCAATCCGGTCGATTGGGTTGGGATTAATTTATGTATCACGCTCATTGACCGTAAATTATTGTATTATAATAGGCTATAATAATATTATTATTAGTCCGATCTCTCATCCACTTAGAATTTGGTCAGTAGGCCTAATAAAAATATATATTCACTTTGAATAGACAAATGATTACTATGATTATATGTTTACGAGGCTATATCGCCATCTGTTGGTGGCCATCAGCAGTGCAGCCAACCGCAATCGTTTTAATAAAACGC